>NC_071615.1:21414855-21721630 GCF_014839835.1 Dryobates pubescens | reverse complement strand
TAAGGCTTGTTCCAGCTCTCTTACCCTGCACTCTAGTTTCTCAATTTCTTCGTTTCGCTCTTGTATGTCTCTCTGAAGTTGCTCCTTGGAGAGCAAAAGCTCACTGCATTTGTCTGTTTTTTCTTTTAGGTGATTTGTTAACTGTTCAACCTGGTGGCAATATGGCAAGAAGGTTAATGTCTTTCACTAGCCTGGAAGGCTTTCCTTGTCCTCCTGAAGCCTTCAGACTCTCTAGCCAGCTAAATGCAAGTAGCATGGCATCCCTATGCAGCCTTCAACATCTGCAGATGGAATGTCTGGACCCTAAGGCCAGGGCGCTATCTGCATCTTTGAGGAATATCAGAGTTCCAAAAATCCATGACAAAATGAGGAGGTGCCTGGTGACATCCTGACATATCCTAAAACTCACTGGGTCTACCACTGCAGATAATCATTATACCACCTCAAGCTCCAGAAATAGAAGCTTTGTTTTGTTACTAGGTTTGTTAAATGAGAAAAAACAGATGTGCTGGATGATAGAACTTCACTTTTTATAGGGGAAAAATCATCCCAGCAAAGCTTTCTGAATCTCATTGGTTCAGATGCTTGATGCTCAGAAACAACACATTGAAAGAGTAACTGAAGCAGCAGAGACTGGAATGAGCCCAGTTCTCTCAGGATTTCAGAAGTGATTAATCATGGAATTGTTTGGGTTGGCAAAGACCTCTAAGACTGAGTCCAACCATCAACCCAAAGCCACCACAGCTCTAAACCATGTCATGGTTACACGTTTCTTGAACATCTCCAGGGATGGGGACTCCACCACCTCCACGGGCAGCCTATTCTAATCCCTAACCACTCTTGCAGCAAAGAAATTTTTCCTCCTCTCCAACATAAACCTCTCCTGGCACAATTTCAGGCCCTTTCCTCTCGTTCTATCTCCCATTACTAGGGAGAAGAGCCCAACCCCCACCTGGCTCCAGCCTCCTTTCAGAGAGCAATGAGATAGAAGCAATGAAGAAGGACGTGTAGCAAATCCATGGTATTAGGCCTGATGCACAGAGTTAAGACCTGAGCAGTTGAGCAAGAGACATGGAAAGTAATGTTTGTCCCACTCAAGAAACTGATTTCAGTATTTACAGTTAGGAAGATATGATGTAGCCAAGAGGTAGGAGACTCAAAGCATTTCATTAGATAGGAGAGAAGAGGACCAGAACAGAAAGCTGACAGGATGGTATTATTGACGTTATCCATCCATGAGTAACATCAAAGTCTGAAGTAACCATAGAAAAGTCCTGAGAGAGAAATGGAAAAAGAAAAAAAAAAATCAAGTCTAGAGCTGACTCTTTACAACAGCCCTCCCTGGAGTAAGTTGACAGACTAAGCTGAACCAACAATGAAAAAGAAATGGAGTTATCAACAGAAAGCACCGAGGGCTTCATCCAAGGGAGAAGAGCAGTTAAAACCCATGCAACTCTGCAAAAATAAAGCAGCTACCTCAGGCAAGCATGAGAAATGATGACAACATGGGCACTTCTGAAATACTTCACCTAAATGACACCACAACGGACTGCAGAGTTAGACTGTGAGCCTCAGCTGCTCCTCTCCAGCTCTGTTCTCCAGACCCCTCAGCAGCTTCCTTGCCCTTCTCTGGACCTGCTCCAGCCCCTCAATGTCCTTCTTGAATTGAGAGCCCCAAAACTGAACCCAGCACTCAAGGTGTGGCCACCCCAGTGCTGACAGCAGGGTTACAGTCCCTGCCATGCTCCTGTTGGTCACAATATATACAGCATACCACACAGCACCGACTGGATGCTCTGAGAGTAAGACTTCTCACAAACCTTTGTATTAAAACTAGTTTGAAAAACTCAGTAAGTACATAATTAAATCTGAGGATAACAAGTAAATAAATACTTCAACAACTCAGATCTCACATAGATCAATTTATACTCTATTGCTGCCTGTACCCTAAATGATATCATACAGAACACCAAATATTGCTGATGTTGAAGAGCTGAATTACAGCAACTGAACTACCTCAGGAAGAGCCTTGATTTGAAAACAGCAGTGCAACACAGTAAGGGACACTCTAATCCTGAAAAATCAGGCAAGAAAAACATGCACAAATATCAGCCTTGCTCAAAAAGCAGGATGCAAGAAAAGCCACAAGAATAGGAAATGCCACTTAGCTCACAAATAATGGGTCAAATGGAACATGCACAAGCTTTGTAACACACAGCACTTGCACTGCTGCCTCTTGACTTTGCAGGGTCTAGAGCCTGTCTGTGACTCCCCTGAGATGCTGTTCCACAGTCCCCACATTTGTTTTAGTGGAGACAGAGTTCTGTGGAGGCTCAGGGAATAAAACAACTTAAGAGCTAAACCTTGGGAACTCATTTCCTTCAGCTGCCTACGGAAGATGTTCCAAAGCAACATCAGAAGTTGTCAAACTGCTAAAGGAGTCCTGAATGTTTGCACAGGCTTTTGAAAATAGTGAATTTTCAAAATGGAGTTACATAAAAAATGCCTTTTTGAGAGTGAGGAAGTCTCTGTATGCCTACTGCTGAAAACAGATAAACAGCCTAAAAAGCCCCCAAAAGGCAGTTTCACCACTTTCCTCCAACTCCTTACTCTGCACCTCAGGGGATCTACCTTCCTGGCTTGTAAATGATGCAGATGAGTTACACCACTCATGACAATCTCCTAACAGCTGTCAGTGTGTCACTGAGAACAAGCAATAAAATGCATCACCTCTCTGTTCTGATGCTCACTGACAGGCTGACTCCTCTGGGGAACCCTTAGCTGCTGTTCCAGCTTCTGGATCTCCTGCTGGAATACGTCTCTCTCGTGCTCTCGGTCAATGGCTTGCTCCTGGAAGTTAGGAATTTACATGGATACATCATTTCACAGAATCACAGAATTGTTAGGGCTGGAAGGGACTTCAAGTTCCAATCCCCTGCAATGGGGTTGCTCAGAACCACATCCATCCTAGCCTTGAAAACCACCAGGGATGGGGCTTCTACCACCTCCCTGGGCAAACTGTTCCAGTGTCTCACCACCCTCACGGTGAAGAGCTTCTTCCTAACATCCAATCTGCATCTCCCCATTTCTATTTTTGTTCCATTCCCCCTAGTTCTATCATTACCTGACACCCTTTGATTGGAGAAGGGAGGAGGCAGGGAAGATGGGGTTTGGTGAAATGGGGTAGAATCTAAAGCCCAAATTTCAGAGACAGACTGAGGCAGGATGAAGTTGGGTATAACTGAGCCACAGTCACTGTGCCTGGGGACAAATCACTGGCTGGAAGGTGTAGCTTCATATCTGGAGGTGGATTCTTGAATACTGTGATGGAAAACTATAAATGAAACCCAGAGAAATTGTGCTTGCAAGCTGACTACTTAATACACAGAATCGTGGAACGCTTTGGGCTGGAAGGGACATTTAAAAGCCATCCAGTCCAACTCCCCTGAAGTATGCAGGTACATCTTTCACTAGATCAAGTCCCTCAGAGCCCCATTCAACTTAACTTTGAATATTCCCAGGGATGGGGCTTCTACCACCTCTCTGAGCAACCTGTTCAAGTGTTCTGCCACCCTTGTAAAAGATGTTTTCCTCATATCTAGTCTAGATTTAGCCTCTTTTAGCTTAAAATCATCACTCCTTGTCCTGTCACAGGCCTTGCTAAAAGGGCCCCCCCTTCCAATCCTGGAAGACAGTTCTAAGGTCTCCATGGAGCCTTCTCTCCAGGCTGAGCAGCCACAGCTCTCTCAGTCTGTCTCCATAGTCTGTCTCCTCTGATTATATTTGTGGCCTCCTCTGGTCCTGCTCCAACAGTCCATGTCCCCTGTGTTGGGACTCCAGAGCTGGACACAGGACTCCAGGTGGGGTCTCAGTAGAGCAGAGCAGAGGGGAGGAATCCCTTCCCTGCTCCTGCTGCCCATGCTCCTTTGGATACAGCCCAGCATAAGGTTGGTTTCAGGGCCATGAGCTCACGTTGCTGGTTCACGGGGAGCTGCCTCTCACCCAGCACCCCCAAGTCTTTCTCCTCAGCTCTGCTCTCCAGCTGTTCTGCACCTGGCCTGGGTTTGTGCTTGGCATCACCTTGCCCCAGGGGCAGCACCTTGCACAGCCTTTAGACTAATTCTGACAGGCTTATTAGAAAAACATGGAATTTCCACCAATTGCTACAAGTGAAGGCCACAAAAATGTAATTTCCTCATTAACTGTAGAATTTCCCCCTTATTTCAAACATCGCTGAAGCCTGCTAAGTTGTATTTAGAAATACAGAGCAGTCCTAAGCAAGCAGTTCAAATAATTTTTCTCTTTTTAAGATGTTAACTACCTTTTTGAAATGGCATCCACAACACTGCCACTGTTGTGTGTTTCCTCATGCCTGCTCCAAAGCTGAAAGGAAAAGCTTTTCCCCCTGACCCACAGCTGCCTGCCTGCCCCCCTGAACCCAACCTTCTATCATACTCACATCCAGAAATTTTCTTGTTTTCTCAAGTTGCTTCTCCAAAGCCTGGTTTTGCTGCCTCAAGTCCATTAGCTCAGCATTCTTTTCTTGCTCCAGCTCTATGAAGCGACTGACTTGCTCTTCCAAGTCTACCTCCAAGACTCTGACCTGCTGCTGGAGGTCATCGTACTCCTTCTCGGCTTGACGCTGGACTTCAATTTTTTCTTTCATTAGCTTTTCTGTTTCCTCCAGCAATTCTGGTTATAATAAAACCACCACATGCTACTTTTAGGTATGAATAAGGTTAGCAGGGTAATAAAGCATAAACCACTCCCCAAGGGATCCATGCTGTAGTCTGCAGGAGGATGTGAACTGGTTTGGGTTTTTTGCTGTTTTTGTAGACAAGATATTATCTTCTGAGGAATAATCAAGAAAACTGCTACAGCAAATTTGTATCATAATTATTATCCTTTAATCTTCAGATTGCTTAGTGAAGTTGTTCCAAATCCCTTTCCTCTTTAAGTTTTGTATGGATTGAAGAGTTTCACATAAATTATCTCTGTATTATTGAAGAGCAAATGCACGGGTTGAAACTACATCTAGAGTCAACACAGGGACTGACAATGAAGTACAGAAAAACCCAACCCTTTTCTCATCCCCAGCATCAGAAAAATCAATCCACTCCCAGTCTTCATCATTTAATGTGATACAGAGAAAGAATTTGAAGGGAACATTGAAAGCCTTAGCGAGGTTGCTGGGCAGACAGAGAGGGAAATTACTGACCTGTAACTGGAGCTGTGTAAAACCACAGTGACTGCATGGATGACAAATACTGAGTCCTCATGAAAAAGCTGGCAAGCACATAGAGTAAAGGCCCCAACCACTCTATCAAGACTCTTAAGCCACGGCCCACTGAAGTACACATTGACTAACCATACCAATCCCTTCAGGCAAAATCCAAACTGTAAAGTGCAGTTACATTTGGAGAATCTTCAAAACACGATTGGTATTCAGACAGAACAATACAATTTACTTGGACTAGAGCAGAAAGATCCTTCAGGCACCATCATCTTACATCGTATTGAACCAATTCTCAGTTCTAGGTAGCCATTGTATATCAAAATAACACAGTTTTTAGTTAGCATAATGAGTCAGCTCTATTTGGAAATAAAAGAAGGGGGGAGGAAAAGGCTATAAAAATATCCTTCCAATAGCATCTAAGTATCTGTATTTCATAGGTGAATAAGATGATGGTTATTGATGAATTTGCTTCCAGTGTTTGGAAATGATAAGAAATGTTGTTAGTGAAGCATAAACCTGAGTATGAAACACAACATCAAAGCTGCAGGCCAATAAGGATTACAAGTCAGTCAGTAAGCCAAAAGCCCAATAAACTCCTGATTAACAATGGTCAGTACAATGTCTGTCTTCCACCCAGTTACAGATTGGCCATGCAAAGTACAAACACACCTGCTTGGGAAGCTGCATCGACTGCAGCATCTACTAGGCCTAGGAGAACAGAGAAAGAGAGAGAGAGAGAAAACAAAAACAAAAAGAAGCAAAGTAATTTACATGCCAGCTCTAGTTTTCTTGTGGTGCAACAATGTAAGAGAAAATGTAGTTGTGGCATTTAATGACAAAGTTGTTGGCGTAGCTTAGGGAATGTGGTTACTCTGGTGTGCATGACAGAAGTACCTACACAGACTATTAGGTGTTATGCACATGAAAAGAACTCTGAAATCTTTAGAAACCTAAATATACAACAAATAACCAAACTGGAGCCCTAGATGAGGATCATCTATGCTACAAAGTAGAAAGCTTAACATTTCCTTGTGCCACAAAATGGATGCAGGAAAACTGCAAATTCACACCAAGATGTGTAACTTATAAAAGTATTAACATTATGAATTGCCATCAACTTTCAGAAACTAAGTAAAATCAACTTTCTGGTTTAGGAACAAAATAAAATTTACAATGCAAGCACTGCAATCCTTGATGAGCGCTCTTGCAACACCAGTGCTCTCATTTTCTTCCCCTCTCAGACACAGAATATTAAGCTATTCGTTTAAGGAAGACTTAAAGACACTGGACATGTCCAAGGCCAGGTTGGATAAGGCCCTTAGCAACCTGGTCTACTGGGAGGTCTCCCTGCCCACGGCAAGGGGGATGGAACTGGATGATCTTGAAGGTCCCTTCCCACCCAAGCCATTCTGTGATTTACCACCTGAAGGTAAATGTTGGGGGGTGTGAGTAAGCAGATAGTTAGATGGCATTGACATGGTATTTATCTGGAATTTTCACCACCAATGCTGAGAGTTTCCATTACTGGTAGATAGCTGGCTTTTCTCATCATCCAACTTCCATGCCACTCTTCCTCAAAAGAGGAAATCTGTTAGAAAATAGTATCTCCTGTGTCTAAGTATGATCATCAGGTGTGGCTCAGTCATGTTCTGGTAGAAATGCCTGCTAGCCCCACTATAAGTCTGTTTGGAAAGCTTTTAGACTGACATTTTTATCCCTAGGTGCTAACTTCAAGATGCCTCCAGCACTAATCTAAGTAGAAGCAGATTTTCAGAGGCATCAAGCCTCTGCTGGCTTAAAGAACAAGAGTGATTGCTCAACACTTCTGAAAATTCGGCCTTTTTTTGGTTATGTATCAAGAAAAGTTATGCTAGCATTAGGTATGCAAGTATCACATTTTACCTTATCCTATTTTTATTAATGGTTAAGAAGAGGGGGGAGAAAACCTTCAGTAAGATTATTTATTATTGTCATTGAAGGCAGAAGAAAATCTCATAGAAAGATTGTAAGGAATACATACGCTGCTCCACTGGCCCCACGCCTGCTCTCATGGCATCCTTCTGTCTGGAGAGCAACTCCTTTTCCTCCTGGACCTGCTGCTGTTCAGCCTCTAACTCCTGCAATTTGTTACCTGTACACAGCAGTTTTTGCTCAAGATGGTCAATTATATCCATTTTTTCCTGGAGTTGTTTTTCCAGAAATGTTTTCTCATCTGCATAACCATCAATGAGGCCTGGGGAACAGCAAGGTTGGCACAGAGTTAAGACACAACAAAGAATCATTTTTGCACAGTGAAGTCCAGACTAAACACCCCCAGGTCCCTCAGCTGCTCCTCACCAGCCCTGCTCTCCAGACCCTTGCCTAGCTTCTTTGCCCTTCTCCGGACCTGCTCCAGCCCCTCAATATCCTTCTTGGAGTGAGTACCATAAAACTGAACCCAGCTCTCAAGATGTGGCTTCACCATTGCCGAGTCCAGGGGGCCTACAAGAAAGCTAGGAAGGTCTTCTTGTAACTAGACAAGAGGGAATGGACTGAAGCTTGAGGAGGGCAAATTGAGACTGGAGATTAGGAAGAAGACGCTGGGGAGACATTGGAACAAGTTGCCCAAGGAACTTGTGGATGCCCCTTCCCTGGAGGCATTCAAGGCCAGGCTGGATGAGGCCTTGAGCAGCAATCTGGGCTAGTGGGAGGTGTCCCTGCCCATGGCAGGGGGGTCGGAACTGGATGATCTTGAAGCTCCCTTCCAACCTATACCACTCCAGGATTCTATGAGAATCACTTCCCTGGTCCTGCTGGCCACACTGTCCTGATAACTGAATATCCCAATCATCTGCTGCTCTACTTCACAGATGGGATGCTCAGAGGGCATTCCCAGGTGAAATGGAGGGCACATCCCTGGCAGAAAGGCAAAAAAGAACCCCAAAGCAGCATACTTAAGATCACATCTTGTCTACTTACTCCTGCCTTTTTTTTTTTTCTCCTCTTTTTCTTTACTTTCTGTTTTCCAGAGATGTAATCCAAGTTGTCAGAGTTCAGTGACCCAGCTGGCATGAGCTTTTCCAGCACATTAGACAGGTCATATCTGACACCCCTGCAACACTGGAGGTTTGAAAACATCTCTAGCACAGCAGTTTTTGTGGTAAGAAAGAAATGATCAAAAATGACACACTTTATCTCAGGAGAAGACAGGCTACCATCAGATGGGTAATGACCTAAGACAACGTTCTGCACACCTAAGGAACCTGGTAAGTGAATGGAGGTTGGCTTTGTCAGAGCACGTTCACAGCTCAGCTCAGTGAGCGTAAGAAATGAAATGAAAAATCCTACAGCATTTTTTGTTTGTTACAACACTGAAAAGGTGGGGTTGGACTACGTGACTAGGTCCCTTCCACCTCAGTGCATTCCATGATTTAGAAGTGCATTAATATCAGAAGTTCACAGAAAATGAAAAAAAGAAAAAGAAAAGGCTAATTTAATTAATTCAGAAATTACAAAGCAATGAAAGACAAATAGCCAAATTAGCTGGATTCCTGCAAAAGAGTGAACTGAATCAAATTTGTACATGATAGAAACCTGCATCTAACTAAAGGCTCAAATCTTCAGCTCTGTGATTCTCAGCTTGTCTCCACAAAGAGACATGTTATGATGAAATAAATTCATTTTGAGGATAACTACACACATCCAACCTGTTATTTTTAATAAGTCAGACAATAAATGAGGGACTTCCAGAGGTCCCCTTCTCCAGAACTATCTGGAAGACCGATAACACTCTAAAGTTTGCAAAGAAATTGATGCAATTTTCAATTTCCTTACTGAATTAAGAGGTAAGTGATACTGGGAAGAATTTCTTTGCTGCAAGAGTGGCCAGGCATTGGCACAGGTTGCTCAGGGAGGTGGTGGAGTTCCCATCCCTGGAGGTGCTCAAGAAATGTGTGGCCATGGCACCTGGGGACACGGTTTAGTGGCCATAGTGGTATTTGTTTGATGACTGGACTCAATGATCTTAGAGGGCTTTTCCAACCTCAATGGTTGCATTTTTCTATGATTCTAAATGAGGGCAAAGTTCAACAACTCATCAAAAAACTCACCTTCAGCTTTACTAAGCTCCAAGGCCAACTGCTCTCTGGCTCTGGTTTCTTCATTCAGACGTTCTTGTAGCTCTTCCTGATACTTGAGAAATTCTGTGGCCTCTTGTTGCTTTTTGAAGGACTCTCTCATGAGTTCTGTCTGAGCAATTTTAGCATGTTCAAGCTACCAAGGGAAAAGAAAAACAAACACAGATGTCAGATAAACCAAAACTGTCATTCCTATCATGGCCTGAAATTGTGCCAAGGAGCTTGGAGTTGGACACCAGCAAAAATTTCTTAGCTGCAAGAGTGGTCAGCATTGGAACAGGCTGCCCAATTGGTGGTGGAGTCACTGTCCCTGGAGGTGTTCAAGAAATGTGTGGCCATGGTGCTTGCGGGCATGGTTTAGTGGCCATGGTGGTGTTAGGTTGATGGTTGGTCTTTTCCAACCAAAATAATTCTATGATTCTATTCTATTCTATGTGTGATGACATGCCTCTCATACCTTAGACTCAGAAAGCATTGGGTCGGAAGGGACCTTCAAAGTCATCTAATCCACCCCCCCAACAAATCAGGTTGCTCAGAGCCCTATTATCTTGAGTGTCTCCAGGCATGGGGCCTCCACCACCTTCCTTCAGATGGGGTCTTTACTGAAGACACATTCAGAGACTACAACAGAAGCTTGGCTCAGCACAGAAGTCTAAAGTTCTGTCAGCAGAGTGAAGTCAAGGAGCCACCTGGCTAAATCCGTGTCTTTGTTCCGGTAATTCTTGGTTTATGAGTTGACATTAGAGTCACCCTTATTTACACAGAGGGTTTGAATTAGACACAATGAAGCTATCCTCCATCACATCCTTAGAATGGCTGAAAATCATTGCATAAAACTGGCAGAAGCCTGGGTAGAAATTGCCGTAAGGGGTGCCTCAGCTCCTTTTCTCCTGAAGATGACAATAAATGAGAGCACCAGGAAAATCTGAGTTTTGAATACACCTCACTTTTCAGCCAGCAAGGCAGCCAAGCAATGCTTCTTCCAGCTGTGTCCACCTAGCAGAATTATTAAGGATACTTTTCTTCTTCTCTGCTTGTCTGATGGGTTAATATTTAATGTGTGCTTCCAGAGATGGAACACAGTCTCAGGATCCTGAACTCCTAGGAAGCCAGGACTGAAATCCATAAAATTTTAGGCTTGCTGCCCAGTTTAGACACACCCAAAGAGGTCATTTCAAAAGACATTAAAAATTAGAATTACAAAGGCAAAATAGTAAAGAAGGAACATTATTCCAATGTCAACAGCTTTGATTACACAAAGTCAGCCTCAGATAACAGCTACCTGGAGTCAGCCACCAAAAAGATCTCCACTTCTCCAGGAACACAAACACAAACTGTCAGAGCTGAAGCAGGCACAAGTTCTTTGCGTGGTTTGTATTCAAACTGAGGCAAATTATTCAAAACAGAAGCGACATCAGAAAAGGAAAAACCACTCAGTTCCTGCTCCCCTTTTCCTTTTTCAGCTCATGGATACTGGCAGATGTTTGTAAGACAGTAACATTTGGGACTTCGCTGTGTTTTCTACAAACGCAGCATTTCCCTTCAGGTCTTCAAAAAATGAAAGCTTTCTCAGCACCTACAGCTAAGCTCAGGAGAGTGATTTAAGAGCTCAGAAAAATGGGTTTCAGAGAACATTGCATACAATTATCCACAGAGAAAGAAAATGCCACTTTGAGAAGGATGCCTGAATAACCCATACTTTCCCTTTGATAACAGACTGAATTTCTCTACTTGATTTCTTCTCTACAGCATTCCTTTGTAGATGGACATCATTAACAGGAGCTATATATTTTGTGTGGAGTTAAAGGTACAAATAGTGCAGCTGAATATCTGCAGTGGTTTGAGAGGCTACTCTCACATTAGTCTTCAAGTGCTTAATGAAAGACTCAGAAAAAAGAGGGGGAAAAAAAAGACAGGTTTACTGTATACAAACAACCCTAACCACAACTTAAATACAGCAAATACTCCTACTAAAAGCCCCAATAAAAATCATTCTCCAGCACTTTTCAGTAGCAACAACTCAAGTTGTTATTAAAAATATCACAGGGCAAAACAAAAACAGAAACATGAACAGGATTTTGCAAGAAGGAAAATTTCTCCCTGGGCTCACTGGAAGCCACCAACAGGCTTTGTGCTAGTTCACGTTACCAGTCAGTGCACAGAAGCTATAAAGGAATAATTTCACCTGACTGCAGCTCCCTCCTCCCACTGTAAATTATTCACAGCCATGTGTAGTAAGTAACATTCAAGTGCTTTAAAAAGAGATCTCAGATCTGTGATTCTGTCTTTTGCTGTGTCTGCTATATTCCTTTGGTTAGAAATTAACACACACAAGTGTACAATTAAAAGCTTTTTCAGCGTCCATTAGAAACTGCCTAGGAAGAGCAGCCTGTCAGCATTACACAGCAACAAGTTGATTTTGTTTTTCACTGCAATTCAGCTGGTTTTCAAGACAATTTCTTTTTAAATCTTTCATACTTACTGAATAGGGAGGTGTAGGCAAGGAGATTTTAGAGACAACTTTCAAAATGTGCCCGTTTTTTTTGTGGCTGAGGTGAAAAATGGAAATGTTTACAACTACAGAATTGTTGTCATCCAAGTGTTCAGGGAAAGGAAAAGGATGTGGCAAAGGCACACGAGATTCAACCTCGTATGTGTCCTCTTCTTGCCCTTCAGCCCACAAACCACTGAAGAGATGAGAAGCCCAGTAGGTGCGGTAAGAATCCATTCCAACCAGCACGGCTGTGGCTGTCTTCCTCTCAAGTCCCACAGGGGTTATTTTGCACCAGATAAGCTGGCTCTAGAAACTGCTAACAGGAATTAGCAGTCTGAAGACATATCAACACTGTTGGTGACAAAGCTGCTCAGAACCAGCAGGAAGCCTCAGATCACATCCTCAAGCAGAGTCATTCGGGAGTGGATTCATCCAAAGTAGACAGGTGAAAAAAAACCCTTCATATGATCACTCATAAAAATGCTTCTTAGAGTAGTTTCACATGAAAAAGCCACAGAAATCTTGCAGTAGCAGCTGGTTGGTCACTTCCAAGCATTATCGTGTTCTACCTGCCCAGGTAGGCTGCAGCAGATGAGCAAGCAAGCACAACAGACACTAAAAATGGTTTTCCATCTCCACTATGGCAAACGAAAGAGAAATACAGAGCTGTCATTATTTGCCTGCCTTCTTGTTCCTGGAGTTAATTCCACAGGAAGAACTTTCTCCAGCTCTGCTAGTTTAAAGGTTTCCTGTTAGTATCTGTCAACTGAAAGAGCTCAGGGGAGTGGCTTGATTTATTTACCTCCACACACCACTGGCAGGTGGAATTTGAATCAATACACCCACTGCATGCCTTGCCAGGAAAGATTCAAACTGCACTTCAGGTCCTGAAGTGTGTGTTCAGACAGGTCTTGAATTGTTGCTTTGAAGGTTCTGCCAGGCTTCTCTCCTTTTCACCTATCTGTACACACAACAGGACCTATGTGGAGTAAAGGTCAGAATCATTTCTCACTGTAATTTGGTCCAGATTATCAAGCATTGTAGAGTAGAAAAAAATCACAGAATCAACCAGGTTGGAAGAGACCTCCAAGATCAAGTCTGACCGATCACCCAGCCCTAACAAATCGACTAGACCATGGCACTAAGCACCTCATCCAGTCTCTTCTTAAACACCTCTAGGGACATCAACCTCACCACCTCCCTGGGCCACCTATTCCAATGGCCAATCTCTCTTTCTCTGAAGAACTTCCTCCTAAAATCAAGCCTAAGCTTTCCCCTTGCACAGCTTGTGTCCTCTTGTTCTGCTGCTGGTTGCCTGGGAGAAGAAACCAACCCCCACCTGGCTACAACCTTCTTTCAGGTAGTTGTAGACAGCAACAAGGTCTCCCCTGAGCTTCCTCTTCTCCAGGCTAAACAACACCAGCTCCCTCAGCCTCTCTTCATAAGGCTTGTGCTCCAGACCCTTCACCAGCTATGTTGCCCATCTCTGGATATGTTTGAGCAACTCAACATCTTTCTTGAACTGAGGAGCCCCGAACTAGACACAGGACTCAAGGTGTGGCCTAACCAGTGCTGAGTACAGGGCAGAATGAGTTCCTTGTTCCTGCTGGCCAGGGAGGTGGAATTGATGATCTCCAGAGATCCCTTCCAACTCCCACCACCATGCTGAGATTGTGATAAATCCACACAGCATAATCTGTGTTAGTGGAAAAAAAGGTGTGCATGTGTGTTTGAGTCACAACACAGCTCTGTGTAGGTACTGGCAAGATCTTGGCTGCAAAGCTAGAAAGGAAAACTCAACTTTCCAGATCAATAGACAACAAGGCTGTTTGGAACACAGCAGGTACCTCCACTGGTATGAAAAGTAAAAACTTACTACAAAAATACCAGTCACAGAAGTAAAAGAATTTAGAGCTAGGTATAAAACCACTGCACTTAAAGATCAGCAGTGAAGTCTTCAGGGAAAAGAAGCACCAAGAGGAACCAATAACTGCAAAGACTTTGACGAACACTGCATGAATTCTGCATCACTGCAAAACTGTGGCACTGTTTTGCTTTGTCTGTATCATCTGCCCTTTAATGGCAAGATTTCCTGCAAGTGCCTTACCATTACTCTGTATATTAAGAGTACCTGTGCCCCCTTTATTTTATTATGCTAGACCTTTAAGCTGAAAACAAGGCCTCCAAAAGCCGAAACACCTCTTTATCTTGGAACTCATGCTCCAACAGAAGAGAGCTGCTCAGACAGCAAATACACACAGTGCAAAACAACATTCACAGGACCCATCAGTCTACTTGCTTTAGCCAGGCAGAGGGGTGTTGGCTGAGTTTGTATTTACATTGCTTTCCATTTAAGTCACAAATCAGTAATTTATCAGTTTCTTTTTTTAAAGAAAAAGGGTCAACCTCCTGTTTGAGTATTTTTGAAAAGCAAATACTTAACATTTTTAAAGCTAAATTTTCATAGTTCTTTCATCATCACAGATTTTTTTTCCCCCCCTTTATTTCTATGATTTATTTGTACATTTTACACCTAGAGACAAGAAAGCAATGACTAGGGTAACTAACGATAGGTGTGTAGCATAAAAGGCCTTCTGAATTCTAGCTGTACATAAAGAGTTGACTGTGAAGACAGAGTCCTTAAGAGAGCTCAAAAAACTTTGTGAGCTACAGAGTGTTTACTCTGATACCTAAAAGTAATCAAAGCAGATGAAACCTGCAGTGTGATGTGAACTGAGCTAGGTATAGAGCTTCCATTTCACAGGAGCTGCTCCAGAGAGCAGCTGACATCCCAAAATACAAAGCACCCTGACTGCAAACACACAGTGCCCACACCTGCCTCTCTTTGGAGGCTCTCCTGGATCACACACCTCAAATACTGGAGAATTGGATGTAGGCTCCTTCTCTGCTAGCCAGGTGGATCTGTGCTTAGCTGGCCATGTTGAGATCACAGTTGGAAGAGACAGTAGGAGAGCTATACCTGTTCAGGCAGTCAGTTTATGACAGGGTTTGTCAAGAGAATTTGGCATAGTTCCCCTTAATCCTCCCTCTTCACAAGAGGTCAGCTCAGTGTGCCCTGACACCTCCTGTCTCATCTCTGGATGGCAACAGGGTGCAGGTGACCCATATGAGCAGTGAAAGCACTCTGGAGGGGTAAACATGCCCAAATTTTGCAGCCCAAACCAGGTTTCTATAGTTGCTCAGTGAAATCACACTGGAGCAGACTTTTTGGGAAGAGGCACCTGAGGTATTGTTTCAGCTTTCAAAACAAGCCTTCAGGTTTTAGGCTTGTAAAATCACAGAATCATCTTTGTTGGAAAAGGCCACTAAGATGAAGTCCAACCACCAACTTAACACAACCATGGCCATAAAACCATGTCTTCAAATTTCACACCTACACACTTTTTCAACACATCCAGGGCTGGTGACTCCACCACCTCCCTGGGCAGCCTGTTTCAATGCCTGACCGCTCTTGCAGCAAAGACATTTTTCTTAACATCCAATCTAAACCACAAATTAATGATAAAAATAAAGAAAAAATATAAACAAGACACAAAATTCCAAATATTTCACTCTTGGGTGACTCTACCTGATTTGAAGTTTCATTGATAGCTTCCAGAAGCTTTTCAACAGCTGCTTGTAGTCGAGAACTAATGCTCAGAAGCAGTTCTTCCTTTTCAGGATCTATTTCCATTCCACTTTCTGCAAAATGTTGGCTCAGCAGTCCTTCATCCATTGCTCCTGACCACATGTTGATATCATCATCTTCCATACTACTACCACGGTATGAGGAAGAGGGCTCTGAAAAAACAATAATTAACTTTTCACACAGACTCTTAGCACTTCCAAGCACGAACAACTGGACATCAGAGACAAATTGAAAGACAAGGCAGAAAATGATTAAAATATTTGCTTTGGCCACAAAGACAGAAAAGGGAAATTTTGCACACTAAAACTTACACAACCAAGATACATGATGTGTTCACTGAAAACAAGCAGAAGGGGAAGAGAAAAGGAGATACTAACAGAGATTATTTTGGTCTCCTCCTTGGGGCCCTCAGGTTCAAATTCAACTATCAGTAACTCTCATCACTGTGAAAAACTTGCAATGCTGACTTGCAAGATTGTCTTTAAAACATAACCAGGTAAAAACCAACCCAGCCTGCCAGTCCCTGTTTCATGTGCCATGAACCATGTGCATGTGCCAGCACAAAACTGTTCAGGGCAGGCATTCAGAGGCACAGACTCATGCGAGTAATGGGAAAGACATGCACAAAGTCAGACAGCTGACCAGGACAAACAGACCAGAATAGAGATACATCAAAATTCAGCATTAGAGAACTGAAAATTGATTAAAATAGGTATCTGAGCAAATCAAGTGCAGGAGGGCTGCAGCTGTCCCTGTAGATGGGACATATGGCACTTGCCAACCTCTCAACCTCCCCAATGCAGATGAAGGGCATTATCCATTCTGTGAGACAGAAAGGTTCCCTGTGATATTAATCTGATAGCAAATCACCTCCGAACCAGCAAATTTGCCATATTTAGGGTCCAGGGCTGTATTTAAGAAAGACAAATGAAAGCAAACTCCTGAGATGTGTTAAACCCAGACTTTCAGTAGGAAGCAGAGTAGCTACCCACTGCTGTGATGTACTATTGAGTAGAGCAGCACACCACAGCAGGTGACTCTTGCTGCTATTGTGTTTGAAACATTAATACATTTAAATTTAACAAAATGTTTTGGTGTGGTGGGGTTTTAAAACAATTAAATGTTGAGTTTGCTTCAAGTCTTCTCCATTTAACCCTCTTATTTTTGGGAAGCAGTCATATGACTAGGTGAGTTTAGAGCAGTCAATGCCTGATTAACAATAGTCACAAAGCTGGGTTGAGTTCCTGGTTACTCCACGGATTGTGACAGCTAAACTGGAACAGTTTGTTTAGTTACAGAAATTGAAACTAAATGGTAACAAGCCCAGCTTTACAAATTGCCTTTTAAAATGCAGTTAGTACTCTTTGTTGGGTACAACTTCTTCATTCTTGCCTCCTAAGCAGGCATCCAAATAATGCTGGATAGAGGAGTCCTCTTGTTGATGTTGTTTGAACCCAACCAGAAAGTCAGATCCTAGTTTTTAGGTTGGGTTTTAGGGCTTTTTAAACAAGTTACAATTTAACTACCCACCTGGTCTGCTAACTATACTTCTACACCTGCAAATATTCTGCTAATCACCTTTATCTCATTATGGACACAGCTGTATCTAGATCCCACACCCAAAACACTCACCTCCAGTGATTTTAATTTAGAAAGCCTTTGCTCTGTTTACTTCTAGCTTGCCATTGCTAAGAGTTTCTCAAATGCAGATGTAGCTAGCAGCTTTTTTCCTTCTGGTTCTATCACTGCTGTTTTATATCTCCTTTTAGATGTGTGAGACATAATGTCACAAACTCTTTGCACACTCCAAAGGGAAAAAAATCAGAAGCACAGTGTACACATGAATGGAATAAATAACCAGATGAATAAAAATCCACATTCACATGGCACCTTTCATCTACACAGGATTTCAAAGCACTTTTGAGTTCTGTACTTTGGAACTTCAGTCACAACCTACTGCAGTGGAGTCACCCTAGCAGAGGCTGCAGTCATTTTCTGCCAGCACACCAAATATGTGCAATGGGTTTGTGCAGCGTAAAAGCTTCTCCATAACACCCTCATGTTCCACCCCCTGCAGTGTAAGGAAGGCTGCAAAATGAACAAATTTACTTTTTTCTTTTTCTTTTTTAAAAGTCAATAGCATTCTGATTTCTCACCACCCAAATGTGGGTTGGCTCTAGGTGTCTCAAAATGCCAATAGTCATGCAGAAGCTTTAATATCCTCAGAGTAGAAAGGACCTTCATTCAAGATGGGACATCCAGCAGCATAAGAGTTTCCAAATGCTGTGCCAAAGTACTGGTTGAAGACTGAGTTGAAGGAAAACATGTTCCCTACTGAGCCACCAACACACTTACTGCAGCACCTGATGCTCTTTGGAGGCCACCCATCTTAAGTACTGACCAGGTAAGACCCTGCTTAGCTTCAGAGATCTCACCAAATAAAAGCCCACAGTACAGTAGCACAGCTATAAACAAGATAAAACAATGACACATTAGTTATTGCACAATCTAATCCTTTCTTGATGGAGTACAAATCATGAAACCTTCTGTTTCTCCTCCTCAGGCTTAACCCATAATGCCTGGCCTCCAACCCTTACGCTTTATAGTAAATGATTTGCTTGAGAGGTGGGGCTGAACTGTGCAAAGGTGAGGGCATGGCAAAGACAGAGATGAGCATTAGACAAAATCACTGCAGAAAGCTGCAGTCTCTTGCAAAATCATCTGAACTTCTGGCTGTCTTCAAAAACTTCAGAACACTGATGCCTTTTCAAGACAGACAACAGTTGGACTTGGTGATCTCAAAGGTCTTTTCCAATCATGACTCTGTGTAATCTTTTATTAGGCAGGTTCAGAATATCTCTGTTGCATCAGCAGTATCACTGATGTCATCACTTCTTGCTACTGACCAAAACTGTACAATTTGGTCTCCATGAGCTAAGACAAGATTCTAAATTCCTGTTTTGCTTATGTCAGTCTTTTGGTAATTTCCTTCCATTTCTTTTGGAGAAATGCAAAATAAACCAATCTTAAGAGCTGCAGAGTTATAGAACTGAGCGAGCAGGTCCAGAGGAGGCCACCAAGATGATCAGAGGGCTGGAGCACCTCTGCTGTGGGGACTGGCTGAGAGAATTGGGGCCTGGAGAAGAGAAGAGAAGGCTACAGGGAGACCTTCGAGCAGCCTTCCAGGATTGGAAGGGAGCTACAGGAGAGCAGGAAAGGGACTTTAACAAGGGCTTGCAGTGACAGGATGAGGGGTGATGACTTCAAACTGGAAGAAGCTAGATTGAGATGACCCATTCTTGCCCATGAGGGTGCTGAGGCACTCGAACAGGTAGCCCAGAACAGCTGTGCAGGCTTCAAGCCTGAAGGTGTTCAAGGTCAGGTTGGATGAGGCCTTGAGCAACCTGGTCTAGCAAAAGATGTCCCTGCCTGTGGCAGGGGAATTAGAACTAGATGATCTTGATGGTCCCTTCCAACCCAAACCATTCTATATGAAAAAAAATTCAGGGAAGACAAAGAACCAACCAAACTAAAAAACCCAAACCAAACAAAAAACCCCAACCAACACACTACTACCTGAAATGTAAGTACAAAAAATGAGGAAAGTACAAGAACTGTCACCTGCAGTATAGCCTAGCATATGGAAACTTTACTGCACTCCAAGATAAGAAGATAAAAAAGTAGTATCAAACACACACAAACCCCTGTAATAATTCTATGCGTGCTGCAGGGTTGGTAACTCAAACAGGAAAACAATGGCAAATTATAAATGTGGAGACTTTATTTCTTTGCCACAGAGTGTGTAGCTTAGCATGTCAGATTCCATGGGCAACTAAACTTTAAGAAAGTGCCCCAAATCTCCAGGTGTAAACCCTCCCTGAAGTGCTTGATTGCTTTGCTCAGATGCTGCTCACTTCCAGTGCAATGTTTTACGACTGAAACCTGAACTTTGCTCACTGTGCCAGAAATAAAACCCTGTGTTAGTCAATAACCCAGGCAAGGTCCCACATAAATGTCTACACACTCTCTAATTCAGGCTGATTAAGAATTTGTGACAAGGCCAAGTGCTGGGTCCTGCACTTGGGTGACAACAAACCCATGAAGGCTCCAGGCTTGGGGCAGAGTGGCTGAAAACTGCCCAGCAGAGAAAGACCTGAGGGTGCTGGATGACAGCAGCCAATGGTGAGCCAGGGTGTGCCCAGGTGGCTTCTTTTCTGTGGTTTTTCCTCCTTTCATAATAATTTCTGAATGCAAAAAGGAACACTGGAAAATTAACTGGTATGTTCCTCTGCTGAGACCCCTCCTACAGTTCTGTGTCCAGCTCTGGAGCCCCTAACACAAGAAGGACATGAACTGTTGGAGCAGGCCCAGTGGAAACCACCAAGATGATCAGAGCACTGGAGAACCTCTGCTGTGAGGACAGGCTGGGAGAATTGGGGTTGTACAGCCTGGAGAAGGCTCCAGGGCCACCTCAGAGCAGACTTCCAGGATTTGAAAGGGGCTACAGGAGAGCTGGAGAGGGACCTTGAGAAGAGCCTGTAGTGATGGGATGAGGGGTGATGGCTTCAGACTGGAAGAAGCTGAATTGAGAGGAGCCATGAGGAAGCAATTCTTGCCCATAAGGGTGGTGAGGCACTGGGGCAGGTTGCCCTGAGAAGCTGTGGAGGCTCCAAGCCTGGAAGTGCTCAAGGCCAGGTTAGATGGAGCCTTGAGCAACCTGGTCTAGGGGGAGGTGTCCCTGCCTGTGGCAGGGGAGTTGGAACTAGAAGATCTTGAAGGTCCCTCCAACCCAAACCATTCTAGGATGCTTCTATGAATATCTATAAATTGTTGAGTTTAACAAAGAAAAATTCATTAAAATGCAGTTTGCATAAAGTTTAAGACTACTTGAGGATTCCAGAGAAGGTGAGCATGGTCATTGCTCCTTTTCTCATCTAGCTAGGAGAGTGTGGAAAGTGGTCCCCAGTGCCTGAAGATGCTTAGTCTGAACTGCTTTAATATAAGCAAACTGTGTCTTTCACACTCTTAATTACAGGGCAAGAGTACTCCATTCTGAAGGAATGATCCCTTCAATTGTAGCAGTAAATGCTCCCAACTTTAATCCCAGCCCGATATGAAAAGTTAAGGCCAGAAGCTTAGTTATCCAATCTAGAATTCAGGGGAAAAGGCAAAGCCTCAGAAGGTGCAGTTTTCAAGAAATAATTTTCTTCAAGTTACATCCAGTGAAGTGTGCAGAAAACAAAAATCTTTGGTTTTGGTTTTCTAATGAAACAACAGCAGTGAATAGGCATAGAAGTGTTTTTAACTTGAAAAATGCAGCCCTTAAGCCTGCAGCTGCACACATCTCACCACAGATAACCTTTTGAGCAATCAGCTGAGAGAAGTCAGTGTGCTCTGCAAGTCACACAACCTTCTCAACTTGCCCCAAGGCTTAATGTGACCTACATTGGAAGCCAGAGGGCCATCAGTAATATTTAATAATCTATATTTTTCATGGAAGAGGTAAAGTTCATCTTGATTTACCACTTGTAGCAGGTTCTTTCTTAGCAATACACTTTCACACCCATATCTTTTCCCATTCACAGCAGCTCCAGCTCCAGCCAAAAGCAGATGATTTAGGCTTGAACTATCTGCTGCACCTTGCCTCCCCTAAGACCCAGGAGGAATCCACACATCCTTACACTGACTTCTGTACCACAGGTACCTTTTGCCCAAAAGAGAAATGGATTGTCACCATCCCAGGACAATCCCAGGAAACTGAATACAGCCTGGGAGCATTCTTAAGACACTGGCAAACAATTAAGTATGATGTTCAAATGCTCCTTTAGGCTTATGCCAAATAGCACTCCTCTAAACAGCAGATGGGCAAGGCAAGGCTTGGTAGTTAGTTCCTGGAACTGTTTCCAAGAGACTGTTTACATACAACCACCCTCTTTAGGAGGCTAAGGAAGTCCACAAGTATATATATACAGGCTGTCCTATGCCAGCTGGCTAGAGTCACCAGCAACCTCTATGGAACCTACTGAACCCCACCATTCTGTGACTCTGTGACACTAGAGATACATCCTCTGACACCAGTTCCTATTCCCCAGATGTACAGAAGAGGTGTAAAGTTGGTGCAATCTGCCATGGAGCTATGTTTCCTTCTCCTTCTCTTCACCTCCTTCAGCAGGAATGTGGTCGTTTGAGGCTGTGCCTTTAAGAACAAACACTGCTGGAACACACTGGCTAATGTTTTCGGTACTAGAACCAAAACATTCTGATATTCTAAACGAATTTCATTGGTTGATAAACAAAAATTCAACTTTAGATTGTGAAGCAGTTGGAATTTTTTTTTTCCCCTCAGTTCAGTTCGGTTTGGGAGTTGGGGGAGTTGGAGGTTTCAGCCTGTTCTCCCTGCCTGCTTCTTCTGCGAACTGCTGGAGTTGGCCTTCAGATAAGCAAACACTAATCCTGCATGGGCTTTTGAAGCTTACTGACAACTCTTTTCCTTAGTAACTTGCCTTTCTCTCTCTCTAACCCCTTTTTGGGGAAAAAGGGAGGTAGGGGGGGGAGAGAGGGGGTTCCAAGGAGGGGATCCCTCCCTCGGGGAGGGATTTTTGTTGTGTTATTTGTCTTTGCTGTGTATTTCTGTGTATATATTGTAAATATCTGTATATATTGTGTTATATATAACCTGCTTTCCATATATGCTTGTAAATATATAGCTTTTGCTCTTCGACTGAGTTAGCTGTGGTTTCTTACTCTGTGGAGGAGGGAGAGCTAAGCCCTCTCTCAACCTACCACAAGGAACATACTTCTTTTTCTACTTCTCAATCACTTTCCCATTCCCATGTGGCAGGCACTGCAACAGGACCCCTAGATGAGAGTCACAACTAGTTTGGGGTGTGACCCAGACAATCCTGCAATCTTGTTTCTTAAACACAGATATCAGAGGCATTCAAATGACAAGTAACTTTAAAAGGCAGTTATCTAACCACACAACCCCCTGCAAATGCTGATCTGAAGCAGGCAGCCAGGCAGGCAGTACCTTTCTCGTAGCCCACACGAATGCAGGGCGTCACTGACTCCTCTGCCTCTGTGTCCCATCCAACTGGTTTGGCAGGCTGGACCTTCCCAGACCGATCCAGCAAGCCAAGAACGTGTCGACCAATTGTCTCCTCCATGGCCACAGTTGTCTTCACAACTTCTAGAAGTATCTTCATGAGTTTCTCATTAGCCTTCTGAAAAACATGCCTGCAGGACAGGATCTCATCAGTCCCTCGGTTCTCTCCCCTTTCAAGGTAGCTTTCAGCCCTTACACACCCTTGCAACCAGGAGAGATTTGTAGTTGAGTCAAGTTAAGATTTCTTATTTGTTTTATAAATTGAACTTCACACCATTATACAGAAATGCTAAAAGCACATTTGTGTTGTAAGTCAGGTCTTTTAGCAAACGTGGAAAAAGCCAAACTATTTATTTACATTTGTATTTTTAACCTTGGTGTTCTTATCTAGCTCTCCTTTGCAAACAGAAGTTTACACTGGTGGCATCCTGACACTTTTCCCTCCACGTTACAATTACAGAGATTGTTCATCTACACAGGTCAAAAGAGCTGGAGAACAATCAAAAGGTATTGCCAAACATTCAGATAAACTGATTTCCTAAAGCTGTATCCAAAGGGTATGCAAATAAAGGAGCATAAATGAGGGACATGATTCTGCATGTCCAATAGATCAAGATCTGTCTTATCCTCTACACCAAGACATTGTGTTAGGCTTCAAAAAAGTTAAAGACACTGTTTAATCCATTTAAAATGTGCAAATCAGTCATGGTTTTCTCCAGAATAATAAAAATAATCATTATCACCATGAGAACAAAGCTCATAAATACTAATAAATCACAATAAGAACACCATTCTCAATGTTTTGTTAAAAAAATTATGTTCTTTTAACAGTTGTAAGCACCTTTCTTTAGAAAGAAGAGCTGAAGGTGTCTCCTCAGGCTTCCTTCCTCCATCTTCCTGCTCAAAGATCTGCTCTCTCACGTCGCTCTGCCTTTCGTTTTCATTCTGAGTGAGTTTCCGCAGAGGAAGAAAAGACAAAAAGGACAGAAATCCTGTCATGCCACGACTAACATGGATATGAAATCTCTAACCTCTAAACTAGCTGTGGCTGGCTAACACACACTCTGCAGTAAATTACAAGCCAAGAAATATTTCTCCTGTGTGGATAAAAGAACGAAAAACATAAGCAAAAGCAAAACAGGAAGTCTGGGGCAGGGCAATTAGAAAGAACTTTGCTATGCTGATTAAACACTCCTTTTGCTTTCTGCTGCTGTTGCTATAGCAATATGAAAATAGGACTTTACCTGAGCAGACAGCTGTAGTAAGAAGCTGATAAACTGGCTTCTGCTTACCTGAAGTAAAAAACTGCCTGCCAGTACCACCTTTTGATTCCTAAGCCTGCTCTGCTCAAGCAGTGCCCAACATCTTTCAGGAAAATACATCACATAAAAAGAGCTATCAGCAAACAAGAATCCTACTGGTTTTACATGCCACAGCTGCCAGGAAAGTCAAAGTCCACCTTTACCTCTGTTTGCGTGCTGTTGTTCCGTAGCTCACACAGCAGCCTCTCTCTTCCAGGTGCAGGATGTTGCTTCAATGATTCCAGTTCTTCCAAAAGCATTCTCTCTCTCTCTGCAACCAGGCTGTCATTCTCCATTGAGACACGCTGGGAAAGAAGTGGTTCAGAGGGACACACAATGTTTTAAGCCTCCTGAGCCTTAGTGAGCCCTGTCACTTCTGATCTCATACACGTTCTGCACAATGGAATTCCAACTCACTCCTTGAAACACTCACAAAGACACTGAATGCATTCTAGAATGGAGTACAGCTAATAAATTCTTCTGGTATCTTACACTGTCTTTAAGATGTTCATAACATTTCAAAGGACCACAGAATGGTTTTGGCTAGAAAAGCCCTTCAAGCTCATCCAGCCCAACCGTTTTCTACGTCTACCACGGCTGGGACTAAACCATGGCTCTCAGCACCACATCTCTGCCTCTGGGAAACACCTCCCAGGGATGGACACTCAGCCACCTCCCTGGGCAGCCTGGACCAGGCTTTGAGAACCCTTTCAGTTAAGGATTTTCTTCTCATCTCTCGCCTAAACCTCCCCTGGTGCAAACTGAGGCGATTTGCTTTCCTCCTATCACTTGTTCCTAGGGAGAAAGGACCAACCCCCACCAAACTCCAGCCTCTTCTCAGGGAGCTGTAGTGAGCAATAAGGTCTGCCCTCAGCCTCCTCTTCTCCACACCCTCCCACCCAGCTCCTTCAGCTGCTCCTCACCAGCCCTGTTCTCCAGACCTTCCTCGCCCAGCTTCCTTGCCCTTTTCTGGACCTGCTCCAGCCCTTCAATGTCCTTCTTGGAGTGACAGCTCCAAAACTGAACCCAGCACTCAAGGTGTGGCCTCACCAGTGGTGAGTCTGGGGGGAAAACCCCTTCCCTACTCTTGCTGATCCAGGCCAGGCTGCTGGTGGCCTTCTTAGCAACCTGGGCATGCCCTGGGTCATCTTCAGCCAGCTGTCAAATGGTACCCCCAGGCCTTTCTGTGCTGCCACTCTGCCCCAAGCTCTGGAGCCCTCATGGGGTTGTTGTGGCCCAAGTGCAGAACCCAGCACTTGGCCTTGTTGACTCCAGTGGAGATGTGTGCCCACAGGGGTGTGTGCATGCACGCTGAACGTGTCTGTGTCTCTCAATATATTTAAAGTACAAATAAATATCCATCTGCCTGCTGATGTCCCTTTTCAACACCTGTGAACACACTGGGTCAACCCCCAGATTACCTCAGCTAATTGCACTTTAAGATTTTCCAGCTCTGCCAGGAGTTGCTCTTGATTTTCTTTCTGCCTTTCCATTTGCTGCATGTGTCCTTGTCTCAGCAACTCTGTTGCCTGCTGATGTTCCTGATACTGCCGTACCAGCTCCTGTCTCATGTCCTCCAAACGCTCCTCATACAACAACAGCTGACTTGATGCTTCTGTGTCTGGTGCAGGAGCCTCACAGTGCTGGAATATCAGAAGGATTTTAGCATTTGATGTTCCATGACAATTTCTGGGACATATTGAAAACCATTTCAGAAGATCCTTTCACAAACTGACATAGGCAGCACCAAAGCATGGCCTTGTCGCCTGCTCCCCAGAAGGTCCAGGCTTAGAATTAGAATCACATCACAGATTCATAGGATGGGTTGGGTTGGAATGGAGTTTCAAGATCATCCAGTTCCAACCCCCCTGCCATGGGCAGGGACACCTCCCACTAGCCCACATGAATGCTCAAGGCCTCATCCAACCTGGCTTTGAACACCTCCAGGGAGGGGGCATTCACAAGCTCCCTGGGCAACCTGTTTCAGTGTCTCCCCACCCTCGCTGTCAAGAATTTCTTCCTCATCTCCAGTCTCAATCTCCCATCTTCCAGATCAAAGCCATTTCCCCTCATCCTGTCACTCTCAGTCCCTGTCAAAAGTCCCTCCCCAGCTCTCCTGTAGCTCCTTCAGGTACTGAGAGACTGCTCTAAGGTCTCCCTGGAGCCTTCTCTTCTCCAGGCTGAACGGCCAATTTTTGCTTCAGCCAACACCAAATGTAATTTAACATAAAATGTATTTTAGGATGAAATTGTGCAGTCACAATTTTGGCTGTTTATTACCATATTTACTCACCTTACCCTTGCTCCAAGCCTGTGAAATGCTAAAGGTGTCTTCTAAATCTTACTTAGAATCACAGAATTGTCAGGGTCAGAAGGAACCTCAAGGATCACCTAGTTCCAGCCCCCCTGCCATGGGCAGGGGTGACTCACTCTAGATCAGGTTGCTCAGAGTCACATCCAGCCTGGCCTGAAAAATCTACAGGGATGGGGCTTCTACCACATCCTTGGGCAACCTGTTCCAGTGTCTCACCAGCCTCAGTTCCTTCATCACTGAGGACTCAAAGTTTGTAACTGCTACTCTCAATCTATTCTTTGTACAACCATCAGAATATAACCTAGTTTACAAGAAGTCCTTATCCAATTTCTTTCCTGCAATACAGCTTTTTCCATGACATGGAATGGTTGTGAGGTAGCCATACTCCTTTCCTCACAGCACAGCATAATGCTGCAATAGTCAGGCAGAACACAGCAAAGCAGCACAGATTTAGGTCTGAGGTTGTCACTGGTTTGGAAGGGAAAGGGAAATATTTAAGTGGAATTTTCATCTTAGGTTTTTTCTTTGCAGTTTTCTCCTTGAAATGAACTGTGAATACACTGGAAAGGTTGAGATGTAGTGTTACACACCACTAGTTTGGAGGGTTTTTTAACACTCACCAGTGTCTCTTCCACTGGAAGCCCTTTGACAAGGGAAAGAAGGTCTTCAGAAACCACTGATTCACTTGAGGCCTGTCCCAACACCAAATCAGGCTTGCTGTTAGAGTGAGGCTGGTCTCCAAGTGAGCTGATCTCACCAGACTCTTCACTGAGTTCCTTGCAGAGTGATTTTAGCTCTTCTTGCTCATTGCCTTTTCCTGTTGATGTTCTCAGAGGGCTCTCAAGCTCTTCATTGCTACACTGCTTGCTAGTTTCAACACACATTCCTTGCTGATGTCCAGTCTCTGTTTGTGCTGCTTCTTCCTTCTGCCCAGCAATTCTTGACATTTCAGTCTGCTTGGCAAATGCTACGCTCATGGACACAATCACCTGAACACACAGAAGTCAGTGTTAGTTCATGCTCCACAGCATCACTGGTCACTGAAGAAACCTCACTGCTAACCACCAGAAACAGAATCACAGTTCTGAACTTTGAGTGCTTATTCTTGCAGAGGGAAACAGGAAGGCAGAGGACAGAGACATCTTGTCCATCTGATCAACAGCCACATCTTATAATACAGAGATGCTGGGTTTCATAGAATCACTGAATGGTGTTGGTTGGAAAAGCCCTTTCAGATCATCCAGTCCAGCCATTCTCTAACTCTGCCAAGGCTGGGGCTAAACCATGGTACTCAGCACCATATGTCTGCCTCTGGGAAACACCTCCAGGGATGGGCATTCAGCCACCTCCCTGGGCAGCCTGTGCCAGGCTTCGAGTACCCTTTCAGTTAAGAATTTTCTTCTCATGCCCAACCTAAACCTTCCCTGGTGTAACTTGAGGCCACTTCCTCTTGTTCCATCACTTGCTCCTAGACAGAAGAGACCAACCCCCACCTGGCTCCAGCCTCCTTGCAAGAAGCTGTAGAGAGCAATGAGGTCTCCCCTCAGCCCGACTAAACAGCCCCAGGTCCCTTAGCTGCTCCTCACCAGCCCCATCTTCCTTGCCCTTCTCTGGGCCTGCTCCAGCATCTCAATGTCTGAAGCCAGTTCTCAAAGTGTGCCCAGGGCCTCCCTCCCTGCTGCGCTCCTGCTGGCCACACCATTGCTGATCCAGGCCAGGCTGCTGGTGGGCTTCTTGGCCACCTGGGCACACCCTGGCTCATTTTCAGCTGCTGTCACCCAGTACTTTCTCTACTGTGCAGTTTGCAGCCACTCTGCCCCAATCCTGTAGCCTTCATTGGGTTGTTGTGCTGCAAGTAGAGGACCCAGCACTTGGCCTTGGTGAAAATACATGATTAAATATGACCAGAAAATAGTGTGACATTTTTTCAGCTGATCAGCTTTGAAACCCAAAGTAGCAAGAACTGCACTCTTGAAGCCTCCAGTTTCTACATAAATTCTTGTGTCAATATGGTTGCTTGTTGTCTACTTTGTTTGAAGCTGCAAAGCAAAACACCACCACTGCAACTCCCTATAGTGTCAGAAACGAGAAATGAAAACTACAGCATGAAAACGTATTTTAGAGTAACAAATTAAATACAATACCTTTGCTATTTCTTCTTCTAATCTTTCTTGGTATTGTTTTTCCAGCAGCTGAACAACATCCAGATCCTTCTGCATTTCCATTTCGCCACCAAGCTGTAAGAAACCCAGAGAATCTCAGCCCAAGTAGGTGTGCCTTGATTTCATTAAGAGTTTCATTCTGACAGGTATTTTCCTCAGTTAGGTTATCTTCATTGCATGCAAACCACATCATTTTGTACCACAGAAGTGGGTAAAATCCTTTGCCTTGGTTCTGCTTCAAAATCAAAATCTGAGTTTCAACACTTCTTTTTCCAGCACCATTTAAGTTGTCCAATACAGAGAAAACAGATGAGAACATAAAGGATCACAGAACAAACCAACATCACTGTTATTCAAAGTGAAGTAGTAGGGTGGGGGGAACTCCAGGGTCTTGTCCATATGCATTTGATTTCTTTGGGATTACTTCTTCAAAATTTCTCCAAAACCATTGCATCTACACTTCAAAAGTACCATAATGTCACTTAAATTACACATTGACAGAACCATGGAATTGTTTGGATTGGAAGGAACCTTCACGATCATCTAGTTCCAGCATCCATGCCTAGAGGGGCTAGACCAGGTTGCTCAAGGATCCGTCCAGCCTGCCTTTGAACACTTCCAGGCTTGGAGCCCCCACAACTACCCTGGGCAGCCTGTTCCAGTGCCTCACCATCCTCATGGGCAAGAAGTGCTTCCTCATGGCTCATCTCAATCTGGCTTCTTCCAGTCTGAAACCACCACCCCTCATCCTATCACTCCATGTCTTTGTCAAAGGTACTTCTCCAGCTCTCCTGCAGCCCCCTTCCAGTCCTGGAAGTCTATTCTAAGGTCTCCATGGAACCTTCTCTTCTCTAGGCTGAACAGTCCCAACTCTCAGCCTGTTCCCACAACAGAAGTTCTTCAGCCCCCTGATCATATTGGTGGCGTCCTCTGGACCTGTGCTCTCAGTTCCATATCCATCCTGTGTTGGGGGCTCCAGAGCTGGACACAGGACTCCAGGTGGGGTCTCAGCAGACCAGAGGGGCAGAATCCCCTCCCTGCTCCTGCTGCCCATGCTGCTTTGGATGCAGCCCGGCACAGGGTTGGTTTCTGGGCTGCCAGCTCACATTCCTGGCTCCTGGTGAGCTGCTCCTCACCCAGCACCCCCAAGTCCTTTCTCCTCAGCTTTGCTCTCCAGCCATTCCCCTCCCAGCCTGGATCAAAGAAAAGTCACAATGCTTAAAGACTCAAGGAAATCCTGGACTCTGAAGGCTGTTTTCCTTCCAATTCAGGAAGAAGCAGCCCCATCCAAATGTTGTTTCAAGGAAAAAAATTAAAAAGGAAGAATTTAAACCCAGGATCAATAAAGCAACTTCCACTGCTCCTCATTTCCAGAGATGCTTTCAGTGACATTTGTACCTCTTGCCCCTAAGGTGGGCTGTGTAATGGTATGGCCTAGCATTAAGAGGGGAATTGGTCGTCATTAATCCTATCCAATATTAGCCCACACTCCAAGTTCAAAAGCCACTAAATGGCACTGAAGATGTCTCTGCTATCTCCCAGCTGGCTCACGTACCTCCAGTGCGTCCTCTGGTCTTTGCTGAAGTTTTTCAGGGCGCTTCACTTTCCTGAGGACTTCTTTCAGCTTTATTTCTGAATCCGTGGATACTCTAAAAAGGTAAAATAGAAGCAGAGGGGAAATAAAGACAAATAAAACTCACTGTGGCAATATAGACTACTTTTTCTCCATTCAAATAGACATTCCATGAATATACTCAGACCTTCTATACTCAAAGATCAGTAACTATACACATTTTTTTCAGAACACACCTTTGCCCACACCATCCATGTAATAATTTGACTTTCTCATTCCTGTGCTTTCCAAAGATCAGCTCCTCTAACTGCAACATACTTTATCAACTGCTTTGCTAAAGACCTCACTATTTCTTTTCCTTTACTAATTCTAAAAATGTAATAAGTTCTCAGTGTTGCCCTGCTTCATATGCAACATTTATGCCATTTCTTCGCAGCAACAGCTCTTGAAGGAACAAAATAACATAGGAAAAAAAGGGTTGTGAGTAAAACATGGAGCTTTACATGTTATCTGAACCACTGTTTCTTGTACAGAGCACAAAACTGCAAGACAAAGGGGAAAGGGCTCTGGGAAAACCTTAGAGCAGCTTTCCAGTACCTGAAGGGGCTACAGGAGAGCTGGGAAGGGACTTTTGACAAAGGCTGGGAGTGACAGGATGAGTTGCAATGGCTTTGAGATGGAAGAGGGGAGATTGAGACTGGAGATGAGGAAGAAATTCTTGACAGCGAGGGTGGGGAGACACTGGAACAGGTTGCCCAGGGAGCTTGTGAATGCCCCCTCCCTGGAAGTGTTCAAGGCCCAGTTGGATGAGGCCTTGAGCAGCCATCTGGGCTAGTGGGAGGTGCCCACGGCAGGGGGGTTGGAACTTTGTGACTTTGAAGGTCCCTTCCAACCCAACCCATTCTGTGATTCTATGATCAAAGAACTGATGAATACCTGTGGTGGTGTTCAGAGGATCTCCCAGCACCCTGAAGCTTAGTCTGCAGATGGACAATCTCTGTAGTGTACCTCGCTTCAACTTCTTTCAGCTGCTGCTGGAAATAGGACCGGAGGTGTTCTAGGTCTTGAGCATGTTGTTCCTCAAGTTGTGTTTTAAGGTTCCCTATCTCCTTCGAGCAGTATTCTTGAATCTTAGGGTCTATGTGTAGGGAAGGGAAAACCTTGCATTAGCATCAATGAACTCTCTCCTGAGGTATCAGCAACCACTGTCACCAAGAATCTCTTCTGATATGACATTAATTTCTTTTTCATCCCAAATAATTATTACTCATTTTGCACAACTGTATCTGATATGGGTAACAGAACTTTGACTCTGGGAAACAAAGGGCTGCAAAGCTGCTGAGAGGCCTGAAACATCTTCGGGATGGGGAAAGACTGAAAGACCTGCAGCTGTTTAGCCTGGAGAAGAGCAGCCTGAGGGATGAATCTCATCAACACTGATCAATAGTTCAAGGGTGGGTGGCAGGAGGATGGGAGCAAGCTTTGTTCTGTGGTGCCCAGGGACAGGACAAAGGGTAAGGGGCACAAACTGGACCATCAGAAGTTCATCTGAACATGAGGAGGAACTTCTGTAATGTAAGGGAGCTGGAGCCCTGGAGCAGGCTGCTCAGAGGGGTGGTGGAGGCTCCATCTCTGGAGACATTCCAAACCCACCTGGGCATGTTCCTATGTGACCTTCTCTAGGTGACCCTGCCCTAATAGGGGGCAGGACTTGATGACCTCCAGAGGTCCCTTCTGACTCTACCATTCTGTGATTCTATGAAACTGGAGAAGACTAAACCAGAACAGTCTCACAGAATAGCAGAGAGATTTCGGAAAATCAGGGTACCATGTTGTGACTCCTCCAAAATATCTTATGTGCTTCAAGTAGTGGCAAGCTATGAATCAGCTGAGGTCTGAAGTCATTGCTCTCTCTTTCTCAACACACAACCATTTACAAAGCCACGTGCCCCTTTTTTACCCATTGGACCCTGTGAAGGGGGTCTGGTTTCCAGATGGAGAGGTTCCTCCTCTTTCCTTCTTTCTGAAGAAGACAGACATGGTCCTTTGATCTAAAAAAGAATCAAGTAAACACAAATGACAACAATTTGTCTAGATAATGCAAAAAGTATTCTGTGTCACTACAAATGTGTGAGAAAAGGTTGGTGGCCAATGCATCAGAGTGTAATCAGTCTAAGAGGGTGTCTCATTTTACAGCCTGCATGACCAAGCATGCATCTACAGCTGCTTGGTGAGCCTGTCAATCTCAGACTCTGGCTACAAGCTGCTAAGTCAGAACTCTGATTCCACAAGCACCATACCTCCTCTCCAAAGAGGAACTGGGTAGCAGCCCTCTCCATTTTATCAAATCATTGCCTTGCTCTGCCACTCAACCAGGACACATAAACACAATCTCAAACACACTCCTTGCTCAGCCAGAGGGAATTCATGCAACAGAAGAAAATCAAATCACAGAATTGATAGGGTTGGAAAGGACCACAAAGATCACCTAGTTCCAACCTCCCTGCCATGGGCAGGGACACCTCACACCAGATCAGGTTACTCAAAGCTGCATCCAGCCTGGCCTTAAAAACCTCCAGAGACAGGCCTTCTACCATCTTCCTGGGCAACCTGTTCCAGTGTCTCACCACCCTCATGGTGAAGAATTTCTTCCATTTACCTGTTTACAGTCCTTCACCAGCTGTGTCTGAAGTGCTTTTAGTCTGCTGTACTCTTCCATAATCTTGTGGAGAAGCGCACCCATGTGTTGTTGCCCTGCTGAATCTTAAAAACATTAAACATTTCACCATCAGTCTGAGTGCAGACCCTTGTGCACAAGCTCTCCACTGATAAACATTACAAATTACTGAGATGAGTGAGGCCCCAGCCCATTCTGGGATGCATTGTCATAAAATCTGATGTAGCTGATACTCTTGGTACAGCTGCTAGCCTCTTCACAAAGAGCAAAAGCAACAAGCAAACCACTTTCTTCATCAGTTTCCAATAAAATGAAAACAGCACAAGAAAATGCTCCTAAGAAAAACCAAAAGTGGTTCAGAAGAGTGAGGAAATCTCTAAAGCAGCTATCTGGGCACATTAATTAGCACCTGAACAACTGATGGCTGAAATACTTGAAATCAGTGTTTTGTTTTGATCAGCATGATGGTACAGTGCCATTACCTTGAGCTTGGCCTCTGTCTATCTGTAATTCTATGCCCAGCTTTTCTTCCAGAGCAGCAGGTCTGTGGAGAACACCCTGTTCCCTGTCGCCAGCTTCTACAGCAACAGAAGAGTGTTCATTCTGATTGTCACATAAAACCTGCACAACAAATGAAACAAAGGAAAAAAATAAAGAAAGAATTGTTTATTAACTTATCAATCCCAATTCATAAAGGAAACATGAAGAATGGTGCAAGGACAACAGGATTCTGGGAGTATTAAACTTCGGTGGAAAAGGTGGCATAGACCATTTGCACAGGGTTGTTGTGACCCAGGTGCAGCACCCAGCATCTGGCCTTGTTGAATCTCATTCCATTGGCCTCAGCCCATGGATCCTGCCTGTCCAGGTCCCTCTGCAGAGCCTTCCTGCCCTCCAGCAGACCAACATTGCCTCCCACCTTGGTGTCACCTGCAGAATTACTGAGGAAGCATTCAAACTACTCTTCCAGGTCACTGATAAAGATAAGCTGCAGTTAAGAAAGAAATTACTATCTTAATGCAGATATGAGAGTGATGTCCTGTGTGCCCATACATTGGTATGTGTGACATCAGACCACTGTTAAATCATAAACTTAGAGCCAGATACGTAGAGAAAAGAAACAAATACTTCTGAACTAATAGATAGAAGAGAAACACTAGACAGAAGATCAAGACCAGATAAAAGAGAGGTGACTTCTCGCAAGGACATGAAACAGTTTAGGAAACAAAAATACTCAAACTTATGCAATGGCATTTTGGAGATGAACTTTGTCAGTTAGAGATCCATGCAAAAAAACCCTGTTAAAAATAAAGCAGAAAAATATAACAACTTCATTGTTTGGTTCCCAACATTTCCATTTTAAGAAAGGCTTCTTGTTACACCTTACCTGAGCAAGCCTAGAACATTCCTCAGTGACAGCTTCATTCAGCTTTTCTATAAGTCTTTGTGTAGACTTGACTTCATCATCTGTAACACAGACCATTCAGATGATCTTTTAGCACACATACAAAGCAACTGCTCAAGAGCCTGATCTCCTGCCTCAGTGAGGCTGCCTCTTCAGCTCTTAGAAAGGCATGGAATCATAGCACAGTTTGGGTTGGAAGAGACCTTTAAGATCATCTACTCCCAATCTCACACCTCCCACTAGACCAGGCTGCTCAAGGCCCCATCCAACCTGGCCTTGAATACCTCCAGGGTGGGGGCATCCACAACCTCACTGTCAAGAATTTCTTCCTAATCTCCAGTTTAAATCTCCTCTCCTCAAGCTCTAATCCATTCCCTCCCATCACCCAGTACCACATCCCTGCAGAGCTGGGACATCTTCAACTAGATCAGGTTGCTCCAGAGCCCCATCCAATCTGACCTGGAATGTTTTGAGCTTCCACAACTTCCCTGGGCTGCCTGAGCCAGTGTTTCACTACTCCCACTGTAAATGAAAAAAAGTATTCCTAGTACCCAGTTTACATCTTCCTCTTTAGTTTAAAACCATCACTCACTGTTCTACCAGTAGTGTCAGGGGAAAAAAAAAAACTATGCCAAAATCCTCTTTCCTGTTCAATCCCAGAATCATATATTATAGCAGAACTGGATCTTCAAGAACTGAAAGTGATGAAAAATGTGCATTAGTGAACTCTGGAAAGATCAGACTTTGCAGGAACACCATGGAAGGCAAAGAACATGCCAAAAAATTACCAGAGGGTGAACCCTGGGATGACAAAGTAGGAAGGGGAAACCAGCACAGCAACACAAAAGCTGAGAGGCAAAAAGTAGCAGTGAAGAAGCTTAATGTGGGCTGGGATCCAGAGCAAAAACTGAAAGAAAAGAGAATGGCACAAGCCCCAAAACACTTTGTTGATGCATTTGCTTACTCTTTCAGTAAGGAATACAGGTGAATCTCTTCAACAGGTCCTCACAATGAACTGACCTGACCCAATACTACCAGAAACTGTAATGCTCATTATTCCTTTCTTGTAATACTATTCCTTCTATTCAGCGTATTATTATTTCTTCTTTTTTATATAATTAGTACTTTTTCTATATATTTTCTTAATATTTTTACTTTTTTTCCCTCTAAGTACTCTGAATAATAGACTACTTGTAATGGGTACAAAATTTGACTTCTCCAGCACACTTACAAGGAGAAAGTACAGAATGCAGAATTAACCAGGTTGGAAAAGACCTTCAGGATCTTCAAGTCATAGAATCAATAAGGCTGGAAAAGACCTCAGAGATCATCAAGTCCAACCTAACACCCAACACCTTTGTGAGAGACTAAATCTTGTCTCTCTTGCTGTGACTCAACAAAGATAAAATCACCTTTGCTGCTTGCCCAGATGATAGCTGATGTGTATTGGGCAGTTGTCACTGGATAACGACTCTGGAAGGTGCATAAGTAAAATTGCTCACCAGACTGCAGCTGCCCTGGAAATAATGGACAGAAGCCACTGCTATCAATACTCTCTGGAATACACATACCTAAAAACTGCATAAAAGATCTGAGCAACTACTGGCTCAGAGGAAGGAAAACACAAGAGAAGGAAAACAAAGAAGGAAAAGACCTGGACAATGCCGCTGAGAAGGAAAACAGAAGAGAAGGAAAAGCCTGGGGCAATGCTGCTCTGAAGAAAAATGGAGACAATATCAGGGCAGAAAAAATGACAGAGACATCACCATGTAGCCTGGAAGAAGCAGACCAAGAGGAACCCTCTCTCCATGTCCTAAGTTCCACCTGCTACAACTCATGGAGCTGAACAGGCTGCTCAGAGAACAGCAATGACCTCTCCTCTACAGCCAAAGCCGAAGCACCCTTCCTCTACAGACCCAACATCTCCTCTATAGCCAAAGCTGCAGCACCCTTCCTCCACAGACTCAAACTGTATTGGGGGGTGAGGGGTGTGGTAATATAATACCTTTCCTCTTTTCTCTCCCTCTTCTGTCTCTCTCCTTCTGATCCATCCACTTTATTTGTGCAATAAATAGTCTAGTTGTCGAAATTTTGGCCTCGTTTGTGCCTCTAATTTCATAACACAGGAATATTCAAAAGAACTGAGTCTCTTTCCCTCTCCGGACCAAGACAACCTACACAAACAGTTTCCTGCCCAGCTGCAAAGCCTTGTGCTTTTCTTTTCAAGACGCTGAGCTTCACCCCCACCACTTTGATCCAGGTACCTGCTTTCCGAGTTTTCAAGCTCTGGAGCTCCAGCTGATGCATGTTTTGCAGGTCGTTCATCTCTTGCAGGTGGCTCCGTACAAGCTCCTCTTTCAGGCTGCAAAGGGCACTCTCCTTTTCTGCCTTCAGGTCCTCACGAACCTGCTCTATGTGAGCTGAATGCACCAGAGACAGGCAAATGCGCTGCGCTTCCATCTGCAGCTGCAGGTCAGTCTTGGAATGGAAGGAGACATTTCCCAGAGTGAGACATGAGAAAACCATGGCCTGGCCTTGCAAATTTCTGACAAGAATCACGTGTGGAATGGAACATGCACAGGTAGGCCAGAATCACACAATGGTAGGGGGAAAAGGGACCTCTAGAGGTCACCCAATCCAACCCCCCTGCCAAAGCAGGGTCACCCATGGCAGGCCACACAGGAACACATCCGGATGGGTTTTGACAGCCTGCAGAAAAGGAGGCTCCACAACCTCTCTGGGCAGCCTGGTCCAGGGCTCTGTCACCCTCACAGTAAAGAAGTTTCTCCTCACATTGAGGTGGATCTTCCTGTGTTCCAACTCATACCTGTTGTTCCTTGTCCTATCACTGGGCACCCTAAAACCCATTCATTTCCACAGCCTGTAGCTGTAGCCATTGGCCATGCTGCTACAAACATGACTACACGTCTATACTTCAAAGCAGCTCACAGGAAATACTTGATGCAAATTTCCAAGTGCAATCTGCTCCAGATTTCCATAGCTAAAGTATTTTCTAGACTGCATTGTGCAACCTACCTGTTCTGATTTCAATGCGTCCACTTGCTGCTGAAGATGATGATCTTCATGCTGCGTAATGGCTCTTGATGTTTCATCTGCCAGCCTGTCTGCCATGCCATGCAAATGTTCTACAAGAGATTGCTGCATCTGCTGAACCTCCTTCCTTTTTGTTACCTCATGACTGGTATCTTTGCCTGAACTTAGATTTCCTCTTCCATCTATTCCTTCATCAACGCCATTGCTTGGCCTGAGGGTTTTATTTCTGTTCTCAGAGGCTGGAGGAGCAGTCTTCAGAGGTTTTCCTTTAGAGGATTTTGTCCTGGGTTTAGTTCCACTCCTATTTCCCCTCTGAGCATGGCTAACTATGACTTCAAGTTCTTTACATTTTGCTAGAACTTCTTCTTTCTCATCTTGTAAGGATTTCACTTTTTCATTTAAATGACCAATTTCACTGTGCTTTGACTTCAGCTGCTCAGAGAGATCGGAAAGTCTCAGGGATAATTTCAGTTTCTCACGCTGGGTAGCCTCAAGCTTCTCCATCAGTTCTGTTGCATCTTTCTCAATAACTTCTCCAGCCTCAAATGTGCCTGCCCTGGGCACCTTGATTTCTTTACTTCCTTCAGAATCAAAAGCTTTAGTTTTAAATAAAACTGGTCTGCTGCTTTGTAAGTGGTGAAGCTTTTCATTCAAAGCTTCAAGTTTGCTTTTATATTCAGCCTCCTGCTTATTCTTGTCCTCTTCTAACTCTGACTTTGCCTTCAGGAGCCTTGCACATTCTTTCTGCAGCTCCTGATAATTAGTTTCAAGTTTTCTCTCAGTACAAATAAAGGCACTCCTCTGCCTTTCAGTGTCCTCCTGGAGCTGACTATTTTGCTTCTTAAGTTGCTCATTTTCAGCCAACAGCTTTTCTATCCTTTTTTGCAAGGCCAGGCTCTCTGTTTCAGAGCTAACCCTGCTGTTCAAAATTATGTTTTCTTCAGAGCTCACCAACACACTTTTCAATTTCTCTTCCAGAGCTGTGTTTTCCCCCTTCAGAAGGTTATTCAGCGTTTCAAGTTCTGAACACTTTCTCTGAAGGCTGTCTTCCCTCTCCTTCATTTGTTCCTGCATCGACTCAGTTTTAAGCTGCAGCTCTTGAATCTCCTGTTCCAGAGTACCTTTTTCTTTTTCCTCTTGTCTAAGCACTTCGAGCTCCTTCTGCAGCTCATGGATTTGAAGTGTCATTTCTTCAGATTTGGAATTTACAATAGACTGCTGTGACTCTTGGAGGCTGGAAATCTCCAGTATCAGCTGATTTTGCTTTGTGATCAAATTGTCCCTTTCGTTTCGCATGGCTTCTATCTTTTGGCTCATTTCATTTTGCACCTCATCTAACTGCTGTTTATGGTGCATACTCAAGTTCTCCTTAAGGCTTTCCATGCTCACCATGTGCTCTTTTTGCAAGTCATCTTTAAGTCTGGAAAGTTCCTCTTCATGACTAAAGAGAAGCTTTGTTCTCAGTCTCTCTAACTCTGCTTCTTGAGATTCTGCCATCCTGTCCAACACGGCATCCTTCTCCCTTTCTAGCATTTCCAGTTTTATTTTGTAATTTGTGACTTCTGCCTCGTGTTTTAGTTCCAATTCCTTCTTACCTTCAGAGGCACTGGCCAGCTGAGTTTTCAAATCCTCAATCACCAACTGGAATTTCTCAGCTTCATTTAATCTACATTCCATATCCACTATGGTTTGCTTGGCTCTTTGAACCTGCTCTCGTGAAAATTCCAGTTCTCGCAAAAGCTCTTCGATCCTGGTTTGCTGAAGAGACTTCTCTGATGAAATGGCTTCCATCTGCTGTGCCAGTTCTTGCTTTATTTGTTCCCTTTCGTTATCAGCACCTTGCAATTTCGCACTCAGTTCAGCAATTTTGATGCTCATGGAATGCATCTGATCTTTATTGACACTTTCATTCAAACACAGACTGGAAGCTGTCTCCAGTGCAGCTTTTTGCTGCGAGAGACGCCGCTCGATTTCCAGGGCATGTTGCTTAATTAATTCTTGCTTCATTTGCACAATCTGCTGGCCATGCACTTCATCCAGTTCAGCCTGAAGCTGTGCCAGTCTCCTTTGTGTTTCCAGCTCCATTCTTTGCACGATGTCAGCTTCAGCCTGGCTGTCTTTATAACACCTTTTCTGCAGCTCTTCCACTGTCCCCATCAGCTGTTTGATTTCTTCAGAACATTGTCTTTCCTTCTGCTTGTAGGTGGCAAGCTCAGCTCTCACATTACTTATCTCCTGGTCCTTCAGTGAAATCTGTTCTTGCAATTCTTCAACTGATTTAGCAGCATCTGATAATTTTTCCTGAAGCTGAAATGAATTTTTTTCTTCTTCCCCAAGTTTTGCTTCCAGCTCCTCAATTAATGCTTCTTTTTCTTGCCTTTTACTCAAATCTTCTTCCTCATTTCTCTGTTTATCCTTTAAAAAACCCCCAAGCAGATCCAAGCTGTTATTTTTAGTTCAATATCTGAACATGTGAGAACATTCCCAGGCTTAGTATTTAAACACAATGCATTCCTTTAGAAGGCCAGTGGTTGTATAGAAAAACAGATCACAATTATTTACTGACCTCTTTGACAGGCTCTCTCTATCCATGGACTAAGTGAGAACCCCTCCTTCCTCATCCCTGCCCCTGGCATCACACCTCACACTCCCAAGATAGGTAAAAAATGAAGGGAAAAAGGCACTTCTATTTTTTCCAGTTGTCCTCTGATACTTCAAAAAGTAATATTTGGTGCAAACTACTGAATGCCTTGTCACTGTTAATGACACTGTTAATGTCACTGTTTTTTAGGCACTTTCAAGACTTTTTCCATGAACAATAAGAAAAACTGTAGGTGGAGGAAAGAATTTGTTCTCTTCCCTCAGCACAGAAAAAGTGTGTCCAAGTAATTTCTGCTTTCTAACAATGTGATGTCCTTTCATGAAGGCACTCTAAGAAACATCTCAATTTGATCATTCACTGTAAATACATCTGCACTTCCTCAGCTTCCTCAGTGTGAGCTGACAGGAGCAGTCTTAGAAATGTAAGCTCTTTGTAAGGATTCTAAGCAGCACACCCATAATCTTGTGGCCCCTTAAGTTTCAAACCAACTATAAAACCATGAAAAGAAAAAAAGGTATTAGGAGAAAAGATCTTTCTAGCAAGGAACATACCATTTCATATGCTGTGATCTTGTCCTGAAGATGTGAAATCTGCACTTCAAGCTCTTCATTCTTTCTGTGATAGTTCTTCAGCAGACATTCTTGTTCTTCCAGCTGCTGCTGATGTGCAAGTATCTGTTGCTTGGCTTGCAGTAAGTCAGCAGCTGTGCAGCTATGGCTGGTGTTCCTTAGGGCTTCACTTGCCTGCAACTTGAATGTGAAAAGAATAAAACCTAAAATACAGCCAAATTTTCCCAAACCAATTTGGGCTACAGAAAAAGTCATCTTTACAATATTCCTCCACCTCACAAGCCCAAAGACTAGCACAACATTCTATTACTTACTTCAGGAGGAACTGAAATATCCAACTAATTAAAACTATTGAATTGGTTTATGGTGAGCGAGCACAGGACAGCAATGCCTCAGAAACATTTCTAAGTAGTAAAATAAACTGGTTGTAATGACTGTCCCCAGGATCAGACCCTGAATAACAAAAACTCAACCTTCAGAATAAAATCCACCTGAAGTTCAAAAAAGCTCTATGAAGTGCTTGTACAGCACAAAGACCTCAATATTCTACTGCAATACTCTAAGTTGTCACCACACAGACAGAATCACATAATAGTTTTGTCTGAAAAAGCCCTTCAAGCTCATCCAGCCCAACCATTCTCTAACTCTGCCAAGGCTGGGGCTAAACCATGGCACTCAGCACCACATCTCTGCCTCTGAGAAACTCCTCCCAGGGATGGGCACTCAGCCACCTCCCTGGGCAGCCTGTGCTAGTCTGTGAGAACCCTTTCAGTCAAGAAGTTTCTTCTCATCTGCAACCTAAACCTCCCCTGGGGCAACTTGAGGCCATTTCCTTTCCTCCTGTCAGGGAAAGGAGACTAACACCCACCAGGCTTTAGTCTCCTTTCAGGGAGCTGTAGAGAGCAATGAAATTTCCCCTCAGCCTCCTCTTCTCCAGACTAAACAGCCCCAGGTCCCTCAGCTGCTTCTCACCAGTCCTGCTCTCCAGAGCCCTCATCAGCTTCCTTGCCCTCCTCTGGACCTGTTCCAGCCCTTCAACATCCTTCTTTGAGTAAGGGCCCCAAAACTGAACCCAGGACTCAAGATGTTGCCTTCTCAGTACTGAGTGCCCTGCTCCTGCTGGCTACACCTCTGCTGATACAGGCCAGGATGCTGGTGGCCTTCTTGGTGACCTGGGCACACCCTGGCTCATTAACAGTGTCCATGGCACATCAATAAGCAGTGCCTTTTGCAACAAATGTTTCTCTGAAACTTAACTAACTTACATGACCTCAAGCAACACCACCTGAGGCAGTTTTACCCAGAAATACAGAAGGACCAGACCATGAAGGGGGGGCCCACCAAAGCTGGTGGCTGGGTGCTCTGATTTGAAAGGGAACAGGCTGGATTTCAGCCCAAAGCTCTGAGAACGAATTACAGAAGTGGTGGGGTTTTTTCTGAAGATAACTGCCATCATTCAGTATTAATCAGGAGCTGTTACCACATAGCAGGGAAGAAAACAGACTTATCTTTTTTTACTATTTTGTAGTCCATTAGCATAATAAACCAGCTGCAGTGATGAAGGACCTGTGAAGAGACTGATGATTTATACTGAAAGATCAAGTCTTAAAAGAAGCACCAGAAAATCCTATCTTTTCTGCAGGAAGTAGCCATTTCTGGACCCTTCAAAGTGACCCCAATTTCCAAACACAGCTAAATACTTGTAACTTACGTGCTGAAACTGAATTTGCAGTTTTTGACTTTGTTCAGTCAGCTCCAAGAACTCCCTCATCGTTTCATCCTTTTCCTTCCGTGCCTGCTGCAGGTTCGTAGTGAGCTGCGTGATGATGTCATCTCGCTTCTTGATAGCGGCTTCAAATTCTTGCAGCTACAAAAGATAAGCTGTCAGGGCACAGCAGAGCCACAAACAAAACAATACTACTCTAGTTCAGTAGGAATGTGTCATCCTTAACCTCTGCATTTAAAAGCTGCCACACAGACCAAGTGCAGCATTTCTCTTTTCCAAACTCCATTTGTAAATATGTCGGCAACAGGTTTTTTTCCCTCTTGTTTATCAAGATGACCTCTCCACAAAACATTTATTCAAGAGCAAAATCAGAGTACAGAGAATTGCAGAATGGTTTGGGTTGGGAAAACCCTTTCAGATCATCCAGTCCAACCATTCTCTAACTCTGCCAAGGCTGGGGCTAAAACGTGGCCCTCAGCACCGCATCTCTGTCTCTGGGAAACACCTCCAGAGATGGGCACTCAGCCAGCTCTCTGGGCAGCCTGTGCTAGGCTTTAAGAACCCTTTAGGTCAAGAAGTTTCGAGAAGTTTCCTCTCATCTCCAACCTAAACCTCCCCTGGGGCAACTTGAGGCCATTTCCTCTCCTCCTGTCACTGGTTCCTTGGAAGAAGAGCCCAACTCCCACCTGGCTCCAGCCTCCTCTCAGGGAGCTGTAGAGAGCAATGAGGTCTCTCCTCAGCCTCTCCTCCAGACTAAACACCCCCAAGTCCCTCAGCTGCTCCTCAGCCCTGTTCTCCAGACCCTTCACCAGCTACAACCTCCTCGTGTTGCAGCAGTTCTGCAGAACTCCTTGTGTTCTTCACTTTTCCCACAAACAATGCAAGTTTTCTCAGCTCTCACACAAGTTGCACTCATTGCTCTAAAAACACATAAGAAATGACATGCAGTACTCTACGTGGTGAGCCCAGAGAAAATATTTGTGCCCACGTGAGAAAATCAGCTCCAGCTGCACATTGGTAAAGTGCATTTAATAGAGGAGGCTTTTGTAATCCATATTGATGAAGAAATTGTTAAGAGTACAAGAAAAAAATCTGTGGAAATGGTTTAATTTTTGTAGGATTGTACTCAGGGTTCACAGCTCACTTTATTTTTACCAGTCTGAACTGCTTCAAGGCTGGCTGAACCTTCACCTTTAGGTACTACTGCACAATCCTTAAACCATCAGCCACCCTCTGTGACTGTTTCGTCTGCAGTGCTCCCCAAAAGAAGCTCCTCCATGTTCTCCATTGGGTATTGAGACAATACTTCCAGATACAGCTTCCTGATTTAGAAGAGGGACATTATTCTGTTGGACATAAAAACCAGAAGTCCCTTAAACAAGCCCACCTACTGCACACGTGGAGCAATGCTTTGAATGCTCTTTTCAGAACACTGCAGTGAGCCTCTCCTTTAAAAGCAGGGATCCACTGGAAATACTGGATATTTGTTGTAGCAGAGGAAACTGGGAACAGCTCAGACACTGAAGCATGCCAGCCCTTTCCTTTTGCATCTGCTCTATCAAACTGAGTAACTGACTTTATCTGTTCTGATCCACAAGGTGCTGACACTTCTAAACTTCGTTTCTTAGCCAGAACTCAAGCACACAACCTATCTTCTGCCCTCTCCTTTTACAGTTATTTTGTTTCTTCTGGAAAAAAACCCACCACCAACAACAAAAACATCAACCAGATGCATCTCTCAGCTGAGGTATCACACACTGTACCCCTCACTACCAGACAAAAACAGGTCACAACTCTTGGAGTATCACTGCACCACGCTCTGCTTCGGTTTAACGCATTTGAATTTCTTCTTGAAATAGGAATCAAAACCATCTGAGAAATGAAAACATTTGCACTCACAGGTTTTTCAGGGAAAATTAACAGCAGCCACAATGGTGAGAAACTGAAGCTTTGAAGTCCTGTGTTAGAGAATGCATTGGGTTGGAAGGGACCTCTGAAGGTCATCTTGCCCAATTCCCCCTGCAATGAGCAGGGACATCCCCAACGAGTGCAGGTTGCTCAGAGGCCAATCAAGCCTGACCTTGAGTGTCTCCACAGATGGGGCCTCCACCACTGCCCTGGGCAATTTATGCTATAATTATAACCACTATGCTTAGCACAGCAGAAACAAGACAGAAATTAAAAGCAAAGTTTGACTAAAAATGCAACATCAGAGATCCATCCAAAAAAATTGATACAACTACCTCCTCCAGGGCAACCACTTGAAGATCACTAGAGTATGGTGGAAAACAGGACATCTATACTGACAGATGAATTAGAAATGAAAGCAGAAAAAAAGTTATAATTCTGCAGTAATAATGAAGGTGAAAATAACCACTGGAATGATTTTGATACTCCATAGTACTTTGTAAAGAATAGAAAAGCACAATGATGTGACCTGAACCCAAATTCAAAGAAAGAGATGAGACATGAAGCACAACAAAGCAGTGACTTCAGTGCACTGTACCACTTGCTCAAAGTGGAAGAATAAGTTTTTAATGATCTTTGCAATTTAACTCTGAATTCCAGTTTCTCAAGTGAGGGATACTTTGTTGTGATCTCAAGTTACTAGATGCTAATTAGAACCTTCAGACACCTTGTGTTTCAGACTGTGTGATCTGACATGCAAACACCTTTCTGGTTCAAGGATTGTCTCAGTTGCTGTCATTCTTTAGGAAGTAAAACTTGAGGCATTTTTATCCTGAAGGAACAAGGAAGGTATTAAATAAACTAATTCAAGAACTAATTGGAGAAGAATTAGGTCTTTCCTTGAGGAAAATCACCTTTCCATTCCTGGCTTGAAGAAAGCTGCTGTGAAGAAGACTGGAATTGTATAGTCACTTGCAAAGGCAGTTTTAAATTTCAACTTGATTTTAAATACAGAGAGAAAGGACACACAATGGCAATGCCACTCGAAGAAGGAGAGAGCATGGTATGTGCTGAAAGAAAGGCTGTGGAACTCCAGCACACACAGCCTGCTTTCTGGACAGCTGCCATTCAACCAGCCCTTCCAGGCGGTGCTCCATGTCTCCCCACCTAACCCAGCAGCGAGTACCAAGTGACCCAAGGGGATGATACCTGTTGCAATCCTTCTGTACCATATGCTGCCCTCATTTCTTCTAGCTCTCTGTTTAGCTCTTCAATCTCTTGCTGTTTCCCAGCCAATTCATTCTCCATCACCTCTAGCTGCGTGTGAGAGTGCTGCATTCCATGCTCAGAACACATTCCTCCAACTCCAAATTCTTCTTCCTAAATCAATCCAAGTTCCTTAACATGCCATGGTTTCTTGCCATGGATGCTTTATCACAGTAAGCAAGCTCAGGTATCAAATTCTGTATCAAAAGCCACCGTAGCACATTGACAGACAATACAGCATTGAAGATCTTATTGCCATGGAAACCTTTGTTAGTGCAACTCACACCTCAACAGCACTGACACAAAGCGTTTCTGTGAGTTCTGCTTTGTCTTTTCAGCTTTAATAGCAGCAGTAAATTGCTTTGCATCTCAAGTTAGCCTTAATAGAAGTAGCAAATTGCTTTGCATTTCAGGTTTAATGACACACAGTGTTAATAAATAACAAACAATGCAGACGCAGAGCACAGCAGGCAAAACACATTCTTAAGCTGCAACAGAGTTTTTAGTTCCAAACCAAACCGCTGGAGGTTTTTAGTAATTCCCCATTAGTGTTAGGACTGAATCTGCAATACTGTACCCTGGATAGGTCTGTAGGTGCAGCTGTGCTCGCCACAGAACTGTAACCATTTACCTGTATAAAGACAATTTCTAAATAGGTTATTACTGGAAATAAAGCTTGACTTGTTTTCCATTTATCTGAATCTTATGTGGGGACTTCCTGCAGCCCCAGGGGAATTTTTTAGGCTACAAAAACCATTTTACTTACACAATAGCTTTAGATAATGGAGATGTCAATATTATAGATAAAAATATCTATTTTTTTAGTTATCAAAGTAAGCACAGGTAACAGGTAAACCACCCAACACTGCAAAAATAGATACCACTGGCTACAAATACAAAACACAACATGAATTTAAACATCTAAACATCTAGAGGAAAACAAGAAAAAGGAATTCAGATTTAAAGGCCAACTCAAAGCTTTATACTTTACTAAAATGCAGCACTGCTGCCTTTTAAACTCCATGTTTAGTCATTCTATACATCACTAAACATAGTTGTGCTTTCTAAAAGGTATTTGGACACCCCAAGATTGACTGTTTCTGACAGTCACCAGTTTGTTGGCAGTGCATGAAAGGCCAGGTCACAGACTCACCCTCAATCTGAAGGAATTTCTGAGCATTGAAAATGAGCAGGAATGATACATTTAACACAAGACACTTAAAAAATCCCTGCGCTCGCTCACCCACCACTGCAACCCCTTTCAGCTTCTGTGAGAGGTTTTGTTCTACAGTCTATGGAAACCAACAGTAATGAATGTCCCAAAGGCAAGGACAATCCAAAACAGCACATCCAGGTCAAACCCCCAAATAATTCCAAATAAAAGGAATATGCTGTGGACTTGTGAGCAAGCATAAACTGCACAGGCAGGCTTGCCAAAGAGCAGACCAATGTTTGCAAAGGAGAAAGCAAGAACAGCTGTTATTCCCCCTCAAAGCTGTTCATTACATCAGGGCCTGAAAGGAAAATGCTGGTAGAGAAGCATCATAGCATTTCAGACCCAACCACTACATTACATTAAAAAAAATACTCAGATATCTGCCACAGTCTGGATCAGGACTTATTTACAAATGATTACCATGCTTGAGCAAATCATTAAGTCACACAAACCCCAACAACACTTACAAATGGGATGATGCAACCATCATGTTTGCATTAGAGCTGACACAACCTCCTTGGGCAACCTGTTCCAGTGTCTCCCACCCTCACTGTCAAGAATTTCTTCCTCATCTCCAGTCTCAACCTCCCATCTTCCAGCTCAAAGACATTGTCCCTCGTCCTGTCACTCCCAGCCCTCGTCAACAGTCCCTCACCAGCTCTCCTGTAGCCCCTTCAGGTACTGGAATGCTGCTCCAAGGTCTCCCTGAAGCCTTCTCTTCTGCAGGCTGAACAACCCCAACCCTCCCAGCCTGTCTCCACAGCAGAGGTGCTCCAGCCTTCTCATCATCTTTGTGACCCTCCACTGGACCTGCTGCAGCAGTTTGATGCTTACTTGTGTTGGGGGCACCAGAACTGTATGCAGATGTTTCTTCTACACTCAGCCATACAAGTGTCTATGCAGTGCCTGGCACCAGTGTCTCCATTCAGATCTGGGTGCATTTCCCAGATTAATTACACCAGTAATTTCATAGAAGCTCTATAATGAAAGACTTCTTTCCCCCCTTTTTTTTTTACCTCCCTTTTTATTTAGGCTTAATTGATAAAGCTGTAGTGAATAATTCTTGTAACCTACACAGTATTAGATCCCTGTGAATCATTTCTGTGTGCAACAATCAAAGACTCTTAGATGCTTTAGAACAAGAGCTACTAGGAAAGACATAAAGGCCTGATCTCACTAGGGGTTCCAGACTCCTCAGCAGCTGAGTTTTCTACAAAAGGCTTTTCACTTATAAAAGGGATTTTGCTATTCACAGTCAAAACAGCTGTCTGGAACTTTGGCAATCCTGCCTGATTTCACAGGGACCCAGCTGAGCACCTGGACATCACAGAAGTGAACAACAGTGACACCAAATCACAGAATGATGGGGGTTGGAAGGGACCTCTGGAGATCAGCCAGTCCAACCCCACTGCTAGAGCAGGGTCACCTAGATCAGGCAGCACAAGAACATGCTCAGGTGGGTTTTGAATGTCTCCAAAGAAGGTGACTCCATAGCCTCTCTGGGCTGCCTGCTCCCTCCCAGGGCCACCCAGCCTCCCAGGGCTCCAGCACCCTCACACCAAAGAAGCTTCTCCTTATGTTTAAGAGAAACTGCCTGTGTTGTATTTTGTACCCATTACCCTTTTGTCCTACTGCTGGGCACCACTGAAAAGAGCTCAGCCCCATCCTCTTGACCTTCACCACTCAGCTATTAATCAGCATTAAGAAGATCCTCTAACACAGTGGTCCATGGTGTTTCTCATCTGGTATCTTCTTCTTTGAAGGTACCAGAAGGTAAAAGGCAACTTCAGACATGACAACAAATGACACCATAATCCACAGCAAACACAACCAAACCACACAGCAGGGTGCTGTGCTGATGGAAGCCTCATGAGCAGCCTGGCAACTTCCAGCACAACAGAAATTCTGCTGTGACAGCAGACAGACAGCTGGTACTGAGTTATTAGCTTCAAAAACCTCAATTAAAAATTATTTTTTTCACTTGTCTGCAATATGTGACAACTGAAATCCAGATAAATTGTTCCCTTTAAAGGGTGGCAGAGCAGTGGAGCAGGCTGCCCAGACAGGTTGTGGAGTCTCCTCTGGATGTGTTCCTGTGGGACGTACCCTGGGTGACCCTGCGAGGGGTTGGACTGGATGATCTTTAGATGTCTCCTCCAACTCCTGCTATTCCATGACACCAACTCCACTGTTAATAGATGTCTACACAAGGCCTACTGGCCTGGTGAGCTTGGTCTCCTGGGCCTACAGCTTACCCATACACAAATTGTGCACATTGACACAGAGGTGGTTGAAAGCAGCCTGGGAGAAGGAGCAGGTGAAGACACAGCATGTGAGCTGGGAAAGTCTGTCCAGTTTTCGGGGCATGTCCAGACTGCTTGCTGCAGTAATGGTTTCCTTTTGCACCGTGCAGTGCAGCAGGGCAGGGAGACATTGCCTGGTGTGTGTCACAATGAACAGCTACAGTGCTGGGATGGGACAAAGATTTTATTCTAAGGGGCAGTCAGTTTTATAAAATCAGAGAGGCACAAAGTGTTCCACACCAAGTCTACTTCAGCAGTGGAGACTCCTTGGATTACTTCATCTCCTACTTGCTGCCAAGCTTAAGATTCTAGGGTGTGTTTTGCAGTGGCAAACAAACCCCAGGTTGTCACATTTGAGATGCAAAAAACTGAGTTTTTGAACTACAAACAGTATTTACTGAACTCAAATATCCCATGGCTCCTTCTTGCAAGCCTGTTCCCAACTCACATTCATGCCTGAGACCGCTCACTCCTTACAAACAACAAATGGTTGTGTTTCAGGCCAAAGGAAATGGCCTGAAGCTGTGCCAGGGAAGGTTTGGGTTGGAGATGAGGAAAAATTTCTCTACTGCAAAAGTGGTCAGGTATTGGAACAGGCTGCCCAGGGAGGTGGTAGAGTCACCATCCCTGGAGGTGCTCCAGAAACGTGTGGCCATAGCACTTGGGGACATGGTTTAGTGGCCATGGTGGTGTTGGGTTGATGGTCAGACTCGATGATCTTCGGAGGGCTTTTCCAACCCAACCAATTCTGTGACTCCATACAAACAATGCACAGCATTGCAGCAAAAATGCAAAAGAAAAAGTTGAAAGTTAGGAAAAGTACTGCCTCAGTCTTACCTCAGAGCTGTAATCTTCTACTGTGGTGGGAATGTCACTTTCCAGCTAAAATAAAAGATGAAGATATTTACAATGATGGCACTCAAAACCAGTAAACAAGACATTTCCCACCTGCTTCTGAGTATGCAGACAGGATATGAAAATATTAACATCTGTGTGAAACTAATTAAGAGATAGATATATAAATAGAGAGAACAAGAAGCTAAATGAAGTTTAGACAGTAGGAAGAAATTCTTGCCTGTGAGGGTGGTGCACAAGAGGAAGAGCCAGCAATATGACATTATGGCCAAGAAGGCCAATGGCATCCAGGGAGGCATCAAGGTGAAGGGACTTCTCCTCCCACTCTGCTCTGCCCTGGTGAGGCCTTATTTGGAGTGTCCAGTCTGGGCTCCGCAGTTCAAGAAGGAGAGGACACAGCAAAGGGCTACAAAGGTGATAAGGGGACTAGAACATCTGTCCTATGAAGAAAGGCTGAGGGATTGGGGGCCTTCTGGCCTAGAGAAGACTGAGGGGATCTCATCAATGCTGATCAATACTCAAAGGGTGGGGTTCAGAAGGATGGGACCGGGCTTTGTTCAGTGGTGCCCAGTGACAGGACAAGGGGCACAAACTGGAACATCAGAAGTTCCATCCAGACATGAAGAGGAACTTCATTAATGGTGCTGGAGCCCTGGAGCAGGGTGCCCAGAGATGTGGTGGAGTCTCCATCTCTGGAGACATTCAAAACCTGCCTAGAATTATTGCTGTGTGACCTGCCCTAGGTGACCCTGCCTTGGGAGGGGGGCTGGATTTGATGATCCCTTCCAACCCAAACCATTCTCTGAATCTATGAACTTGAAAGAGGTTTCTATTGCACTCTGACTTCAGGCTGCTGGTTTGCACATATTCCACTCCCTATACCCCACAGAAGTTTCTTGCTTCAAACAACTCCTGGCAAGCTGGGTTAATTCTTTATTCAGTATTTCCTCAGCCATGTGACTAATGGTTAGAACACACTGAACAGGCAACTCAAAGACTCTTTGTAGCCAACTATCTCCATCAGCTGTGCAGGCAGGACCTTTAATGATAACATTTAAGTGTTCAGAAAATTAAAACCATTTTTATCTGTGTGCTTTCTTCAGAGGAAGTGCTGCCAGATGATACCAAAGAGAAAAGGGAGTCATCAGCCTCTGGAACACAGCAGGTCCATGCCAGAGTAACTTGCCTCTGTCTGCGGCGAGGCACTGTACAGGAGTCACGTTCTCTGGCACTGGATGCCCAACATTATCTGAGGATTTACAAGAGAACTGACATACGAAATTGGTCACAAGCACTGAAAAATGATGCTTGTGTTCCTGTAGGAAACTGTCACAGATGACAATAAAGCATTATGCCAGAACAGACAGGACTGAACTTTTCCAGCTACAGTCCTTGGGGCTGGCAGTGCACGGGAAGATGACCAGTTGCAGTCAGAACCATGCACTGCTGGGAGCTGATTCCCTGCCCTTCTGGCAGTGTCTTCATTACTGAGCAGATAATTTCCACACATTTGTTTATGTGCACCCTCCAATTTCAAAACATTTTTCAAGGGTTGCTAAACTAGCTGAAGAGACTGGGTTTACTTTTAGTGCATTTTATTTATCCACCCTTCCTTTGCTTTTCAAACCTTCCATCTTATTGCACATCCCCGAACCCCTCTTCTCTAGCCAAAGCCATTGGTTGCTCTCTGCTTTCATGCTTCTCTCACAGGAATGCCTTACCCACATTCATCACCTAGGTCTTTTCTCACTGAGCTCTCCTGTTTCTCCATACTGCTTCTGATTCCGTATGTCTGTCGCTTCTCTTCCTCAGTCTTCTCATGAATCCTACTCTGTGACTCCTTCTTATTCTTTCTGTCCCTTGCCTTACAGATGGAGTAAGTTCTAAAACAGAAACCATGACCATGAAGGTATAGAATTTTACCACAGTTAAGCTATTCTAAAACTATTAGCAAGGGGATTCGTCCTGTGAGAAACAACAGACGAGTTACTAATCCCACCTCAGTCAATTAGCAGGTGCTCTTCAGCACAGAACTTCACACTTTTCTTTTCTAAGAAGCTTTGTTTAATAGCTTTTACTACCCAGGTGACTCCAGGACAGTTTTACCCTACCACAGGCTGATTTTCTTTGCTTTCCTGGCATTAGTACAGTCTAGTCCTAGGCATCATCTCAAAGGTTGGACCAGATGCTCCTGAAGGTCCCCTCCAACCAGATATATTCGGTGATCCTGTGATCATCTCAAGTGCCCTCAGAGGAGGTGATCTCAGCAACTATTTACCCTGGAAGTAGCTTTTCCTTTCTTCCTTTCTTATGTGCAGAAAGTCCCAAAAAGAAGCAATCCTAAAAACAGAAGTTTTGTTGATCCAGTTTATTTCCTGGGCTGTGTGTTCCAGATTATTTGTATGGAAAAGGACACTATGGCAGTCAAGACCAGAAGATACCAGGGTGCTACAGGTTAAAGACAAAGCCCAAAGGCAACTAGAGACTCAACATACTGTTCTTTTTCTGAGACCAAGACAAAAAGCAGTTAACATGAAAGAAGTTAAGACCCAGAGGCTTCAGACAAGAAATATCAAGTGGCACTTCTCTAATAAATCTTGTAAGTAGGTTGAGACCTAATGGAAATGACAAGTAAGCCCAGACAGAAGGTGAAATGGAATGGACAATGACAGCACAAAACATCAAGAGTGCTTCCAGAGTCCTCCTAATCAATTTCTGTGACTTGAGAGATCGCAGGAGGATGGAAGAACCCACTCTTAGGAAGGGAAGGGAAAGGGATGACTGTGAAATAGAACTTGGAATTCTCTAAACAGAATTTTGCCCTCTAAGATCAGACAGGGAGTAAGCTTCCAGGGGAGCACTTCCTCTATTGTACTTTCTGTTACTCACACTGAGTAAGAAAAACTTTGTGATTGGGATTTGGATTTTCTAATTCCACTGGGGACTGAAAAAAAGTGCAAGGGGATAATCTTCTATCCACAAAACTACCACAAAAGAGCCTAGTCAAGCCCTGTAGTGAGATAGGCAGTAGAGTTAGAAGTTCTATTTTGTGGCACAGGAGGAGCAATTCTAAACAGGAATTGCAGTAAAGATGAAATAAGGAAATGGAACCAAATTTTGGCTAGAAAATAATCCTGCATAATGCCTGCAGTAATCTTGCCTTACTCTCCTGACACAGCAGCCTGCAAAGATTTAATGTTGGGTGAAAAAGCAACCAGCTCAAAGAAGCTGTCTGTAATTCTCCACCACAGAGATTAGCCTGAAACTGCCTGCTACAGTGACTGCCACTTCTGCTAAGCAAGCTCTAATCCAATTACTGTAACACAGCCTCTCTCTGGCCACATCACTGTGCTTACAAGACTAAAAACAGAAAGTTCTGAGATTCACTGGAACTATCTCAGAGCTTCTCCTCTTTTATTAATACTGCTGAGATAGAGACTTGGGCACATCACCTTCTAACTCAAAATATCAACTGAACATGAACAAGTAGGGCACAGATAACATGGGACAAACCAAAATGTTCTCCTAATGGGAGGCAGCTTTTTTTTTTGGTGGAAGTCAATAATACCAAGGGAAAACACCAACCTTCTGCATTTCTGGATGTATTAGTTTGCATTGCTTTGCAGGTAAGTTAGGCCACAGAAAGGTCACACCAACTCTTAAGAACGTGCCCTCATGGGCTTCAGTTTTAAAACCATCCATGCCCTGCACTCAGCATTCAGAGGCCAGCACAGGCTCCCAGCACCAACCTGATCTAATTACACCTACTTTGAGCACAGGACTGGGACTAGATGACCTCAGAGGTTCCCTCCAACCTAAATTACCCTATGATTCTGTACGTCAGCCTGTTTCTCCAGCTGTAGCAGGGAGATGTACTTGCTCTCAGCCAGGATAAATCAGCACTGATTACCTCCTCCAGGAAAAGCCAGGAGTTGCACAGACAGTTTTATTGAGGTACTACAGATCTGAAGCCCTAAGATGAGTTTGCTATGTGTGACAAGCTCCATATTAAAAGCATGTACTTATAAAGTGCTGTACTGATAGACTGTAGGCTGAATGTTGTACCAGAAATGGATCAGTTACTTAGTCACAGTTATTTGCAGAATTTAGTCTCTCTGCCCCTCCACCAAGGTACTACTTTTCTTTAAGTAGTAAAAGTAGAGTATCAGTTCACCAGCATCTTAAAACATCCAAATAGCACTTTCACTCCTCCTTCTCACGAAACAGAAAGACTCAAATCACATTATGGGTACAAAAGAGATGTTCAGTTTTGCCTGCTACTGTAGCCATAGCTACAGTGATCAAAATCCACTGTGATCTGTGAACTCTGGATAAAGCAAAAGGCATAGAATAGAATAGAATAGAATAGAATAGAATAGAATAGAATAGACCAGGTTGGAAGAGACCTTTGAGATCATCATGTCCAACCTATTATCCAACACTACCCAATCAACTAAACCATGCAACCAAGCATCCTGTCAAGCCTCGCCCTGAACACCCCCAGCGACGGCGAACCCACCACCTCCTCAGGCAGCCCATTCCAATGGGCAATCACTCTTTCTGTGTAAAACTTCCTCCTAACCTCCAGCCTAAACCTCCCCTGACGCAGCCTGAGACTGTGCCCTCTTGTTCTGGTACTGGTTGCCTGGGAGAAGAGACCAACCTCCGCCTCACTAAAATGAAGCAATAAAGCCAAACCTGTCTTTACCCACTCAGGGAGCATGGCAGTACCAACAAACTTTCCACAGTGTACATGATACTGACCATCACAGAAAGCTTGATGCCAGCACGTAGGTAGGAAGTGCCTTCTCTAGACATCTGAAGGACAAAGAAGGCAAGGAAATCATATCCCCAATCTCAGAGAACTCCTTTAATTCCTAGTCTCGTTCCTTTAATTCCAACACTCAAAACTAAAGTGCTGTTTTGTCCTCCCCTCCCAAAGTGAGGCAGGCAACCTTACCTCAATGGTGTAAGCCTGGTTGTGTTTGATTAGCTCCCCACCATGCAACGTCCTGCTAACAGCACAGTCAGCAGTGGCAGCTGCTCCCCTTCGGCTGCTGCAGGCAGGTGTTTCATCGCCTCGAGATCGATCGGCATCGAGCCCATCTTGGATTGATTCCTCATCTTTGATGCCTGCTGCTTTCTTCTTCTTTTTCTGCTTCTTGGATCCATTCGGACCATCGGTCTGTGCCTTCCTCTGCCTGAACTGGGCAAGCTGTAGAGAAGACAGAATCTTGTTAAAGGTGAGTTTTCCTCTTTATTACTAATGACATCCCTCTATAGAGGCTCCCCAGTTGGTCTGCATAAAGCTTCAAACTAACCACTACTGAGAACAACTTGCTGCATACCCAAGCCATCCAGGTTATTCTTTCCACAGATTATTACACAGCTTATTCTTTGGCTTGAAAAACATTCTCCACTGTAAACCAACAAGCTATGAATTAATTCCTTTTTCGGCTTCACACTGCAGTTACTGCAGTACAGTTTCCTTTAAAAACATTCTTCAGTGTAAACCAACCATCTATTAATTCATTCTCTTTTTTATTTCTCTGCTTTTAAAACATTCTTCAATGTAAACCAACAATCCATTAATTAATTCCTTTTTGACTTCACACTGCCAAGTTACAGCTCCACTGACTGACACCTAGAAATCAAAGCGTTCAAAGGTAAAGGTGCAAACGTTATCATAAAGGATAAATGCCAGGGGATACCCTCTGGTCTCATTCAATTTTACAGCAATAAAGAAAACTCGAAATTCATCTGCAGGCATTGCCTTTTAATTCTTAAAACAAAAGCAGACAAAAGCAAACCATCCTTCCACAGCACCACAGTAGATTTTAGACAAAGTTTACGTCAGAACTCAAAAAGCAGCCCAAGTTACTGGAAACATCATAGAGAAACAGCAAAACATAAGAAGGGAAGAGTCTAAAAATCAAAGAGTGAGCAAACTCAAGAGCAGCTACCTTGTAGCAAAACATGCTGCTGAACAAAAAGTCACAGGTGAGGCAGGCACAGAGTTGAAAAACCAATTAAGGTGTAAGCTATTCAAATGCTGCACGGCACTGCCTTTTGAAGAGCTTAGCACTTTTAATCACTTTATAGTGGTTTACAAAAGAAAATCCATTTAAAATACTGTTTTCTTAACAAGAAGAAATTCCTGGTTCAAATCAAACCAAGCACAGCAGGTTTTACCCATTAAAACTCACAACTAAAACAGGTCCCACCAACAAAATCTGGAATCCAAAAAGCATTATTTTCCCACTGGAGAGCCCAATATTGATTAAAGTGCTGCAACTTTAGAGATGTAGCTCCAGTGTAAATATGAAGCCTGCAGATAAAGACCATAAAGCTCTCAATCCTTTTGGTATCACTTAATACCCAAATCTCACATGGTGTTTATAAACCTGCTGCAGTTCTAAGGACAGGCTCCAGAAAAGCTGCAATATTTGCTCAAGATATTCACCAGTCGAGAAAGCCAGGCTTCCATCCCACTTCTTCAGCACCCCAATCCAGCAGGATACATGGAGCCCCTCTCTCAGTCCCTGCTGGGTTACGGTGTGAGCTGTCACTTGAAGCACCCTCTGGTCCTCATCTGGCCCCGAGACAGCCCAGGAGCCCCTGCCTGAAGCAACGCAGCACTGACAGATCACTTCTGACTTCTGCCTGGTTTATGCCTATTGCTATCACCCCGTGGGTTCCTTCAGCCTCCTCTCCATCCTTAGGACAACTGACAGGTTGGCATATGGCTCCTGCTCTAAAGGAGGACCTGAAGATTTGCTGAGCCAAATATATTCACCTATGTATTTAATACTCCCTTCCTGCCTGTATTTAAGACTTTCTTCCTCACTACTGCATCCCTAATTAGCTCCACTTCCTTATTATATTTTAGAATAGAATAGAATAGAATAGAATAGAATAGAATAGAATAGAATAGAATAGAATAGAATAGACCAGACCAGACCAGACCAGGTTGGAAAGACCTTTGAGATCATCAAGTCCAACCTATCACCCAACACCATCTAAGCAACTAAACCATGGCACCAAGTGCCTCATCCAGTGTCTTCTTCAACACTTCAATGATGGTGACTCCACCGCCTCCCTGGGCAGCCCATTCCAATGGCAAACCACTCTTTTGCACTTTATTATTAAATAGGAAATACTAATTATTTCACCAACAATCTACTAAAGCTTACCACCTCCACACTACGTGAAAAGAAAGGATGGTCAGGATGATCTTCTCCTGACTTCCAAGTTTGAGAGAAAAAAGTGAAAGCACAGATTTAGAGCACTGGCAGCCCTGCCAGGTGAGCAAAGGCTGAGAAAGCTGGGGTTGTTTTTGCTCAGCCTTGAGAAGGGAAAGCTTAGGGGGGATCTTTTTACCATAGAATCATAGAATCAATAAGGTTGGAAAAGACCTCAAAGATCATCAAGTCCAACCTGTCACTCAACACCTCATGACTACTAAACCATGGCACCAAGTGCCATGTCCAATCCCCACTTGAACACCTCCAGGGATGGTGACTCCACCACCTCCCTGGGCAGCACATTCCAACAGCTAACAACTCTCTCTGTGAAGAACTTTCTCCTCACCTCCAGCCTAAACTTCCCCTGGTGCAGCTTGAGACTGTGTCCTCTTGTTCTGGTGCTGATTGCCTGGGAGAAGAGACCAGCTCTCTCCTGGCTACAACCTCCCTTCTGGTAGTTGTAGACAGCAATGGACCAGTACATAAAAGGAGGCTACCAAGAAGATGGAGACTCCCTTTTACAAGAGTCCCAAGGTGAAGACAAGGGTCAGTGGGGACAAGTTACTGCTGGGGGGATTCCCATTAGACTCCAGAAGGTTTTTCCCCATGAGAACAGTTGGACATTGGAATCATCTCCCAAGGGAAGGAGTGGATGCCCCTGCATTGGACAGTTTGAAGACTCAGCCTGGCAGGGTGCTGGGCGAGCTCATTCCAACTGCACCGTCACCTAGAAAGGTTGGGCCAGATGAGCCTTGGGATCACTTCTAACCTGGCACTTCTGTGATTTATCTTCTTGGAAAGGGGATGGATAAAGTTTCCAGTTGTCTCCTTGTGACATTACCAGATTCTTCTAATACTGTACATTTCTCTTGATCAAAGAGCCTTCAAGTTACCCAAAAGACAAGCAGAATTCATCCAGATGCCACAGTGACACAGGCAGCCCAACTTCAAGTGTGAGATTTTGCTTGGTTTACCTATTTGTAAATAATGGAAGGCCATGGGGTGCCACTGCTCAGGAATTCTCATCCCCAACTTGACTGAAGCCCTCTGCAATGGCAAGTTAAGTTGGCTTTTTCACAGCAGCTTCACAGTTGCTTTATTTGTCTGCAGAACCATCCCTGTGGCTCAAGCACAAGTGAATTATTGCATGTCTCTCCTCAAGCATTTGGCCTGCTCCAGCTGAGGCACCCTGGCCTGCCAGATTCCTCTCCTTTCACAAAGAAGCTGTTGACTTCTTCAGAATGAACAGACCCAACTCTACCACAGCAGTTACAAACATTTCTTCTACAGCTAAACACATGTGCAGACTGAGCTGGTGGACTTTCTGCATTACACAAGTCCTCAGATGACCATTTCTGTAGGAGCATTTAATAATTTGGGAATACCACCACTATTAGGGATGGATGCAGGCACAAAACATGCACTTCTTACTCCACACATTCCTGTACACACATATGTGGGTATCAGCCTCTTCTTCTCCCTAGGAACAAGCAATAGGATGAGAGGGAATGGCTTCAGGTTGCCCCAGGGAAGGTTTAGGTTTGACACAAGAAGAAATCTCTTGACCATAAGGGTCCTCAAAGCCTGGCACAGGGAGAGGGAGGAGGAAGGTGTTTTTAAGACTCACAGATTGCATTGGGTTGGAAGGGACCCTCCAAGGTCATCTTGTCCCAATGCCCCTGCAGTCAGCAGGGACACCTCCAACTAGAGCAGGCTGCCCCAGGCCACATTAAGTCTCATCTTGAATGTCTCCAGGCACGGGGCCTCAACCACATCCCTGGGAACTTGTTCCTACTCTGATCTGATTGCTAATAAACTAACTTTTCTCCCCAAGTCTGTTTTCCCCATGAGGGCACTGGGGGTGGGGTGACCTCCCCCTGCTCTTGTCTTGTTACATTTTCTCTCCCTGTCCAGCTAAGGACCTTGATGGGACCCTGGAATCCAGCCAAGGTCAATCCACCACATCTGTCTTCCAGGCATATCAGCTTGACAACGCCAAAACTAAATTTGTGGAGAACTCAATGATGTTTCTGTCAGTTCTGAATCTGAAGTGTCAAAGAATTCAGGGTCAAGTCTGGGTTGAGTTACAAAAGTTGCAAGTGAGAGCCAAAGATGTACATACAAAGTTCCTGATGGAGAAGGAAGGACACAAAGCCCGCAGCTCCGAGCGGGCGCTCTGCACGGATCCCCTAGTGAGTGGTGATGCAGAGCTGAGAACAGTCAGCCACAACTCAGGCCAGCAAGCCTCTCACCATCCACTTACCTGCCAGCACACTGCCTCCAGCTTTTCACATCGTGCTGGCAAGACCTTGAGTCCTGCATGCAGTATTGAGCCCTACTGAAAATTTCATCAGCCTTTGCCTGCAGGAGCAGCTGCTTTTGATCCTCATCCCTGACTCTCAACCTTTGCATCTCAAATAACTAAACTACCTCCCAGCTCTTAGGGTTTTTTTGAGCCCTGCTTCTCGGCAAAACAGAAATCCTCTTGGCAACAGACATGGCTACTTTATGGCAATTAAAATTAAAAGAGAGTCCACGATTACTGTCTGTGGTGGGTTGAAAACTGGAACTGCTGTAACTACAACAGCAGCATTAATTATTTATCCAGCTCTCTCCAGCACAGTCTGACCCTTGGCAACAGCACCGGCAGTCTCCATTGCTGGGGTGCACTGTCCATCAGGGACAGTGGTCAAAGGTGGTCTGTCTGAACTATTCCTAGAGCAGAAGGCCAGGTTAAATAAATCTGGATTCAACAGAATCATAGAATCACAGAATGGTTTGGGTTGGAAGGGACCCAGCGAGATGGTAGAGTCACTGTCCCTGGAGGTGTTCAAGAGGGGACTGGATGTGGCACTTGGTGCCATGGTTTAGTAGTCATGAGGTCTTGGGTGACAGGTTGGACTTGATGATCTTTGAGGTCTTTTCCAACCTTCCTGATTCTATTATTCTATGATTAAAGATCATAGAATCCTAGAATGGCTTCAGTTGGAAGGGATCCTCAAGATCATCCAGTTCCAACTCCCTGCCCCACCTCCTACTAGACCAGGCTGCTCAAGGACCTGTCCATCCTGACTTTCAACACTTCCAGGCTCCACAAGTTCTCTGGGCAACCTGTCCTGGTGTTCCACCACCCTGATGGCTGGAAAAGCCCTCTAAGATCGTCAAGTCCAACTATCAACCCAACACCACCATGCCCACTAACCACGTCCCGAAGTGCCATATCTACATGTGTTTTCAGCACTCCCAGGGACAGTGATGCCACCACTTCCCTGGGCAGCCTGTAGAAGCTCTTCCTAATGGCTAATCCAAATCTAGCTTCTGCCAGTCTGCTTTTCCCAAATAACATGAGCAAGACCTTAGAACCTCTCCTTTTAAGAGACTTAAGTGGCTCACGAGGATTAGAGGGTGCCAGCAAGAATATGACCATTTCCAAAGCAGAAATGCCACTGTCTCTTCCTAAATACAAACCCCAGACTCCTTTGGTTTCAGCCATTCCTTTGCAGTACTCCAAAGAAAACCCTCAAGATCACCTGGATTTGCAGCTACAGGTGAAGGATCATAGAGGACAGCTCAGGACAGTGAGAAAAACTGCACACAGGGCAAGTGTCCTCATCCTTTATCTTTCCAGCAGTCTGTATCAAGTCAGAGAGTGATGCTGACAGTGCTAATAAGCAGGGGCACTGAACTTGAATGAACCCCTCCAGATGGCACTGTGAGCTGGAAAGCCTCAGAATTAGCCTGGTTCTGATCCGGTCTGCTCTTCCCTGTCCCTGGAACTTAAATAGGAACAGACCTAGGAACAGTTAAGTTCATTACAGCTGGGTTATTTTCTGGACAAGGAATGGAAGTGCATGAAAATGCTCTCAAGCCAGGTTACAGTGACAGACACAAACACAAGCAGCAGACTGCAATGCTGGACTGCTTCAGGAAAAGCCAACTACCCCCAAAACTGCCCAACTAGTCTCTTAGCAAACCTACTTCTACAGACATGAATGGTGTGACTTAGGACCAGAGGAAATGGCCTCAAGCTGCACCAGAGGAGGTTTTGGTTGGAGATGAGAAGAAACTTCTTGAAACTTCTTGACTGAAAGGGTTCTCACAGCCTGGCACAGGCTGCCCAGGGAGGTGGCTGAAGCCTGATTCCTGGAGGTGTTTCCAAGATGCAGAGATGTGGTGCTGAGGGCCATGGTATAGCCCTCAGAGTTAGACAATGGTTGGACTGGATGATCTTTAACATCTCTTTCAAGCAAAACAATTCTACAGTCCTATTGACTCCCAGAAATAGCAATAAAAGCTATGAATTCCCATTCTAGACAAGCATGTTCAGGACTCAGTTGTACTTGGATCTCGAAGGTCTTTTCCAACCCAAATGTTTCTATATATTGCTCCTATTTACTTTTTAACTTCATCCTTCTCATACTGAATGCCTGTATCTGCTTCTGCTGACATCAAGGGTGACTGAAAGCATCTGACCCACATTGGCCTCGCATTTCCCTCAAGTGAAGAGGAAATAAGTGGGCAGGGCCAGGCTGTCAGCAACAATACTGAGAGGGCAACAGAAAGCTCGTTTCATGCTGCTCTGAGAAAAAGAAGAGGTCACTCATGCTTGAAGCCTGAGACATTAGAAAGTCTTTGTCCCATGAAGGCTGAGGTAGCTGAGGTAACACAGAGCCTCTTTTACTGTGTGTTAGGGGGAGATCACCAGTGGGGGGCTGTCTCAAAGGCCCATCCTTTGCTTCTGCCCAAAGTTTCAAAGGCTCGGTAAAAATGAGAAGGCAACAGAGTTCAGCACTGACAACAACATACCCTTCTGCCACCAGATTTATCTGTAACACCAGCTGGCTGCTGAAGCTCTCCTCAGCCAGGCTGAAAACCACCCAAAGGCACAAGGTCAGTCTTCAATGTCCTACAACCTTCCGAAACCACCTTTAGAAGGGAGGTGGAGAAGGAGGAGGAGTTACCACAATGGTAACAAGTGGATTAATAAAGATGTTTCAGAAAATCTTTCAGCTCCCAGCAAAGGAAAATGTTTCTCCTGCTCCTCCCTTCACTCTCCTAAAACCCAGGAAACTCCAAGCCAGAGCTAAAACTTGACCGAACAAATGTTAACAAAGGGAACATGACAACATTTCATGAGAGGGAGGGAAGGGTTCGTACTTCATTTGCTGAACTGCTGGTTTGTAACGAGTCAAATGATTTTCTTCACCAACTTTTTGAACCAGAACGCTTGCCTGCTTTGCCAAGCCGTTCTCACGTGCTGTGGAAGTGTTTGGAAAGTTTGCACCCAGCAGATGGGTTTCAATCCTAACATGAAGAGCCAGATCTTAGGGCTGAAGGCATCGGGGGCTTTCCATACAGTTACAGTACTTTGGGAAGCTGTTACCTCACAGCCCTTGACAACCTTCTGGCACTAACCAACCCTTCCTGCTGCCATGACCTTCAACAGTCAGAAAAATCAGTTCCTTGGCTAGAACACTGCCAAGATTTTCTACATGCCACCAGGTTTATGTGTGCACACAAAACCACTCTATTTCAGCAATCTTCTAATTCAACAGAATCCAATGAAGGCTCCAGGCAGAGTGGCTGGAAAGCTGTCCAGCAGAGAAAGACCTGAAGGTGTTGGTCAACAGCCGGCAGAAGATGAGCCAGGGTGTGCCCAGGTGGCTGAGCCAGGGTGTGCCCAGGTGGCCGAGCCAGCCACACATATCATAGAATGCCAACCTGGAAGGGTCCCCAAGTATCATCTGCTCCAACCTTTCCAGTGCAGTTGAAGCAAGCTGGCCCAGCACCCTGTCCAGCTGAGTCTTCAAACTCTCCCATGCAGGGGCATCCACTGCTTCCTTTGGGAGATGATTCCAATGTCCAACTGTGCTCATGGGGAAATATGTCCTTTTGAACTCCACTGGGAATCTCCCCAGCAGTGCCTTGTCCCCATCAACCCTTGTCTTCTCCACATGTACAATACACACAAAACCAGTATTACATCACCACTGATAGTGTGGCAGGCACTGGGGAAGTCCTAGATGGGACTCAGCAGCAGGCAGGAATCAGATTCAGGAGCTGGATTCTGGAATTGGATTCAGAAACTCATAGATTGGCATTGAAGGCAGAATGGACAGAGTCCTCCTCAGACACAGGCCTTTGCAGAGGCTTGACCTTGGTGATCCCTCAGCTTCATCCTGAATATAATGCCATAGGATGGAATCCCTTGTTGGTCAGCTCCTCCCCACAGGTGCAGCCTGTTACTCTGCATCCCCAAAGTGGCACACAAGGTGTAGCAGTGCTTTTGGTCTGTACCCTAACCCTTGGTGCTAACTTCATCAGCATTCTCTCTGCTAGCAGCAGCAAACAGGCCCTGAGATGCAGAAAGAGCAGAGCATGAGGTAAGAAGTCCAATCACTGAGTCTACTCAGACTAGAATATAGAATCCTAGAATGGCTTGGGTTGGAAGGGACCCTCAAGATCACCCAGTGCCAAGGCCCTCCCACTAGCCCAGATTGCTCAAGGCCTCATCCAACCTGGCTTTGAACACCTCCAGGGAGGGGGCATCCACAGCCTCCCTGGGCAACCTGTTCCAATGTCTTCCCACCCTCACTATCAAGAATTTCTTCCTCATCTCCAGTCTCAACCTCCCCTCTTCCAGTTCAAAGACATTGCCCCTTGTCCTGTCACTCCCAGCCCTTGTCAAAAGTCCCTCCCCAGCTCTCCTGTAGCCCCTGGTACTGGAATGCTGCTCTAAGGTCTCCCCATAGTCTTTTCCAAGCCAAACTCTCCCAGCCTGTCCCCATAGTGGAGGGGTTCCAGCCCTCTGATCATCTTTGTGGCTTCCTCTAGACCTGCTCTACCTATGTCCTTCTTGTGTTGGGGGCACCAGAGCTGGATGCATTGCTCCAGGCGGGGGTCTCAGCAGAGTGGAGGGGCACAATCCCCTCCCTGTCCAGTTGGTCAACAACCACACACCTCAGGAAAGAGAAATAAAGAAGTAAAGGATGTTCACAGGTAAGAAGCTTTGGATGGGCTTCAGGAGAAAACTTGGTTTACAGCACAGTAGCAGCTAAGTGGACAAGTAGAGGTATGAATTCATTCAGCTACTCAGACTTGGATTTCTAGGAGCGGCAGAGTCAGCAAACATGTGACAGTATGTCTGTTGCCTTTTGTATCATGAAAAAAACCCCTACTAACAATCTGAGTGTTGCTCAGGTAGCTCCTTTACTTCAGTTCTGTAGGCAACTGGTTTAGCACCTGCTCCTCACCAAGCTCAGAGTCCTGTCAGCTATCCAGTGTGAAGTCAACAGCTGAAGGCTCAGTGAATGAATGCCTGGGAGTTCTTTCAGGATAACAATTTATTTTCAGAAAACAACTGCAATACAGTGAAGCATCATCAGGTCCATTCCACTATATCTAGGGCTTTAAAAAACAAAAAGTCAAAACAAGAACATTCCACAATAGGAACAATCTAAAAAGTAATTAAACCACAACATCAAATATTACAAGTACCCAAAAAGCTAAGAAGTCTGGCTTGTCCAAGTCATCTTCTTCCTCAAAGAAAATCACCTTAGGAAAACATTGCTATAATCACAGACACAAAAAAAGAGGAGTCTCCTTTCCCTGAGCCCCAAAGAAGGCAAAATTCCAATCTGAACTTCTCTAACAACTGATGGAAAGCACACAGCTTGGTACAAGAAGAATAGTATTATCATGTCAGTGAGTCAGTCATTTTTCTCTTCAGTGGTCACTCAATTGCCATCTTTCTCCCTGCTAACCTTACATCATTGCAATTTATCTCTCAGACAGCTAATTCCATTCAGGAGAGCAAGCAGGGGACTCCTGCTTGGAGTCCTTCACAGAACTCCTGAAGTCACAGTATCTTCTAGAGTTCACTTCAGAGAGAAACAGGAGGACACAGACTGTACAGCAATTAGCTAAATGTGCTACTACAGAGAAGTTCCTACAGAGCATTTTCAAATTCTTATTGCCATTTGATTCTCCAAACCCCTCTATAAGCTTCAGTGTACCCAGCTGGTCCCCAGCATCCTGGCCTGGATGAAGAATCCTGCGACCAGCAGGACCAGGCAAGTGACTGCACTGGGAAGGCCACACCTTGAGTCCTACCCTGGTCAACTTGACCTTGAATCAAGATAAAGCTGAGGGCTCACCCTGAGGTTCAGTTTTGGGACCCTTGCTCCAAGAAGGACATTGAGGGGCTGGAAGAGGTCCAGAGAAGGGCAAGGAAGCTGGTGGAGAACAGGGCTGGTGAGGAGCAGCTGGAAGACCTGAGGGTGTTTAGTCTGGAGAAGAGAAGGCTGAGAGGAGACCTCATTGCTCTCTACAGCTCCCTGAGAGAAGGCTGAAGGTGGGGGTTGGTCTCCTCTCCCTAGTATCAGGTGCCAGGAGGAGAGGCAATGGCCTCAGGTTGTGCCAGGGAGGTTTAGGTTGGACATGAGAAGAAACTTCTTGACTGAAAAGGTTCTCAAGGCCTGGCACAGGCTGCCCAGGGAGGTGGCTGAATCCCCATCCCTGAAGGTATTTCCAAGATGCAGAGATGTGGTGCTGAGGGCCATGGTTTAGCCCCAGCCTTGGCAGAGTTAGAGAATGGTTGGACTGGATGACCGTTAACATCTCTTCCAACCAAAACAATTCCATGATTCCCTGATTTTAGCAGACTGCCAGAAATAGCAATCAAGCCATGAATTCACATCCCAGCAAATGTAGCTTAGCACTCATTTCTTCTAGGATTCTGAGAAAAACCAAACCAAACCAAACCAAACACTTACCCAGCAGACTGAACTTCCCAGAATGGGCAGAACAATCCTGACCTTTCCCAAGGGCATTTCACATGGTTCCTCTACAACTCCTTTTAAACTCTGAGCTAGAGCAGTTCCAAATGCTGTCTGAAATGCCACTGAACCATCCAGTCCTGACTCTCTGATAGAACATCCTTCATTATCAGCAGGAGCAAAGCCTGATGGTGTAAAAAATGATTCATGTGTTCAGGAAAAACCCTTCCCCTGTTGCTAGTGGCACAAAACAATACAAATTTCTTAACAAGAGCTTATCTGAGAACACATTTTCTTGTTCCTGGGAAGCTGGGCACAGAACCCTTTCCCATTCTGAACAAGCCACTGAAGTACCTGATTCCCAAAAGCCCAGCAATTAAGATGAAAACCTGCAACATTAACACATGCTATTTAGACAATGCAATTTAAAACACCATGCAAATGTTTTCTCTACTTCAGGAACACACAAAATTAGGCTGTCCAAGGCCATCTGTGCTTGCCTGTTAGAAGCCAACTATAAAAAACCCAGAAGTATGCAAAGCAGCAGCTGCCAGCATCTCCACCCAGCGCTTGTCCATCAGATGGCTGACAACCTGCGAGCTGATATTTGTACCACAGACAAGTTCTTCTGCTAATTCGCTGTCCTGAAGAGTTGAGGTGGACATTCCACTCTTTCATCAAGCCTGAGCTTTTAACACTAAACTATAAAAGCAGAAACCAGAAAGCTTCCAGAAGGACAGTAATGATCCTCATCTTTCTAACAATGGGATTATAAACACCAATCACTGGCCCTGGATTTGATTCAGAGAAACACCAGACAGATATTCTGGTTTGAATCATAGACTGGGTTGGGTTGGAAGAGACCTTCAAGAGCATCAAGATCAACACTGCCAGGCTTGGAGCCTCCACAACTTCTCTGAGCAACAGGGAAGACTCTGGACAGGGAATTTGAGAGGTTACCTCTTTGACAACAAGACTACCAGCAAGACATCAGAATGCCACATTGGAAAGCACCCCAGGGATCATCTGCTCCAGCCTTCCTAGGTGATGGTGCAGTTGAAATGAGCTGGTCCAGCACACTGTCAAGCTGAGTCTTCAAACTGCTCAACCTATAGGAATCCACTGGAGACAATTCCATCTGTTCTCATGGGGAAATATTTTCTTACGGAGATCAACAGTTTAAATTCTGTTCAAGCTAACAGCCACTCCTTGTTAACATTTGAAGGCGACCTCCAGGAGAGCTGGAGAGGGCCTTTGTACAAAGGCATGGAGCAACAGGATGAAGGGCAATGGATTCAAACTAGAAGGACTAAGATGAGACATTCAGATGAAATTGTTCACCCACAAGGGTGGGGAGGCACTGGAACAGGTTGTCCAGCAAAGTTGTGGAGGCTCCAAGGCTGGAGTGCTGAAGAGCAGGTTGGATGGGGCCTTGAGCAACCTGGTCTAGTAGAAGGTGTCCCTGCCCATGGCAGCATGGTTGGAACTGGATGATCTTGAAGGTCCCTTCCAATTCAAGCCATTCTAGGATTCTATGAAATGCAACTGATGTGATGATTTCTAACCAGCTGTGAAAGGCAACCTTGAAAATCTCAACATTACTGTTTGTGACAAGGTAGTCTGGAGAACTGAAATCCATTTGCAGATGATTTGTAGGAATTCTGGCCTTTTCTTTGTTCCAAACTTGTGTAGAAACCAAACACAACTTCAAATTATCATTTAAATGAACATTTAGTGATCGGATTTTTAACTTTAAACCAAGTTAAACTCAGTTGGGCTTCATCATTTCCCCACCCTGTTTAGACCATTTTTACATGAATTTTTACCATGTGGCACGTCTGGCACTGAGTGGAGTGAGAATAAAGCCCCCAAACTCAGTAGGTTTGTGAGAGACAGCTCTGTGAGCAGCAGAGCAGACACAAGGAAAGAACCAAGTGCAGAATTTCATGCTCAGCATGCAGGGTTTGACAGGTTTGTGTTCTTCTGACAGGCTTCTGTCATCCTGGACACACTACAGGTCCCAAGAGAAAAGTGAGCTCAAAAAGACACTGACACTGCTCACAACATTCCAGTCTTGGCCCTGGACTTGTGAATGCCCAGAAGATATATCAAACAATGAAAACTCATCCTCCTCAGAGAACCCTTGTGTCAGAATTGCCACCATCTCCTGAAACACAGCAAACTCTCCTAGCTAGCACAACAGGCTACTAAATGTACCAAGAGTCTTCCTACCCTTGTTATGAAGCAGGGAGATGTTTCTGTCATGGGTTGGAACAAAGGTAATTTTGCCACCCAGTACAGCTTTCAGCAAATCTATACTTTCCCCTGACAATGCCCCCAAAGGGGCACATGTTCTCTTTAAAACTGTTACCTTAGCCGTGGAGAAACTTCACATCCTCTGCCCTGACAGCAGTGGCTGGGAGTGCACGAGAAGCTGGGAGGGCACACAGCCAGGGCAGCTGACCTAAAGGAGGCACAGGGGTGTTCCATACCATCTGACATCATGTCCAATACATAAACTGGAGGGAGGTGGCCAAGGGATGTATGGGGATTGGCTGGACATGAGACAGCAAGTGGTGAGGGACAGTATAGTGCTTCACTTCTTTTGTGTGCTTATTATTGGTTTCCCTTCCTCTTCTGCCCTATAAACTCTCTTTATCTCAACCCAGGTTTTACCTGCCTTTGAACACTGCCAGGCTTGGAGCCTCCAGAAGAACTCTGGGCAACCTGTTCCAGTGCTTCATCACCCTCATGGGCAAGAATTGCTTTCTCATGGCCCATCTCAATCCAGCTTCTTCCAGTTTGAAGCCACGTCGCTCCATGCCTCTCTAAAAAGTCCCTGTCCAACTCTCCCAGAGGCCCCCTTCAAATTCTGGAAGACTGCTCTGAGGTCTCTTTGCATCACCTTGGTGGTCTCCTCTGGACCCATTCTAACAGCTCCATGTTCTTCTTGTGTTGGGGTCACCCGATCTGGACTCGGGACTCTAGGTAGGGTCTCAGCAGAAGGGAGTAGAGGGGAAGAATCCCCTTCCTCGACCTACTGGCCACAAGCAGAGGTTAAGGACAAGTAAAAGCTTCAGAAAACAAACCCAGGATTAAGGGATAACCACTTCTGTTAAATCACAGCCTCACAGTGAAGTCAGACTTAGGTAAGCTCTTATGCAACTTTGCTTTTCCTCTGTTACACCTACTTGGTCAATATTGGCACAGTACCTTACTGAGTGCCAGAATCCCATCTACCCCACCTCCTGGACTACACCAGGCTTGGTGGCTCTGAAGCTCAGGCCAGGAGCTGCAGAGACATGTTGCACTTTGGCCACAGCAGTACAGTAGTTTCCCTTGCAAATATGACCCAAAGGGTTTCTATTCTCTTTCTAACCATCATCTCCAGGAAAAACACACTCTGCAGCTGGAAGCAGAAGATGCTGTGTCAGCAAGCCAGCAAGGTTTAAGTGTATTGAACTTGTCTCCCATGGTGAAAAGCTCTCCAAGACCACTGAAATGCTGTGGCTCGCGTCCTCCCCAGGGAAACTGCAGCGAGTTCAGGAGGACAGTTTTGCAAACAATCTGAGTGGTGAATTCTTCTGGAGCTTTGAAATTAGAGCATGTAAGTATCCCACACTGAACCTGGGTCTTTGATTCCAAAGAAACTGATCAGCAACTTTCCTTGAGAAACTCAAAATTCCTCAGTCTGAAGAAGCCAGAGATGAGGAGATAAAACTTTGCGGGGGGGAGGAGAAAAGCATCAGATGTAAAAAAGCAAACAGAAGCACTTTTAGACAAGGCCACTTTAGAATCATTTGGCTTGAAAGACATCTTTAAACTCATCAAGCCCATGCAAATCAGGTGGCTGAAGATGGACTTGACCAGGTTCCACATCTTCAGCCACCAGATTTACAGGCATGATCAGAAGACAATCACAGAGTTATTTCTTTTTACTACTCAATCTGTAAAGATAACTTGACAATTCAGTTACACAACCTGTTGCCCTTCCTTGGATCTGCTCCAGGACCTCAACATCCTTCTTGGAGTGAGGGAAACCCAGACTATCAATTAAGTTGTGGAGGCTTGAGGGGTGGAACCTCCACAACTTCTTTGGGTAACCTGTTCCACTACCTCAGCACCCTTGGGGAATAATTTTCTCATAGTATCTAATCTCAGTCTAGTCATTACCCCTCATCCTGTCACTACACTACTTCAAACCCTGGCAGGCTGCTCTAAGGTCTCCCTGCAGCTTTCTCTCCTCCAAGATGAACATCCCCAACTCTCTCAGCCTGTCTCCATAGCAGAGCTGTTCCAGCCCTCTGATCACCATGGTGGGCTCCTCTGGACTTGTTTTAACAGTTCTATGTCCTTCTTGTGCTGAGGGCTCCACAGTTGGCCCATCACTCCAGGTGGGGTCTCAGCAAAGCAGAGGGGCAAAATCCCCTCCTTGCCCCTGCTGCCCACACTGCTTTGGATGCAGCCCAACACAGGGTTGGTTTCTGGGCTGCCACAGACCATTGCTAGCTCACAGTGAGCCGCTACTCGCCAGCACCTGAGTCCTCCTCTGCACTGTTCTGTCTCCATCCTCCATTCAACCTGGATTCGTGCTTGGGGTTGCCCTGAGCCAGATACAGGAGCCTCAGTGGAGCCAAGCAATTCTAGGAGGCCCACTGGTCATGCTGTTGTGAATGTGTTTGCATCCTTGAGAAAGGGAGAAGCAGCTGCAAGAGCAACTCCTGCTTCCACTCTGCTAACACAATGCCTCTTTTTCTGCCTTTATCCCTGACACTTATCACTGGAAGGCTGTGCCCTAGTCTCTGCAGTACAACACTTCTCCTTACATCACTCATGTGTAAAAAAAAAAGGGGTAAGTGGTACATGAAACACCCACAAAAATCTGAAAAACTAACCCTGTTTTTACCAGTCCCTTCCCATGTGAATCCCATACAGCTTTAAAGAGTGATAATGACCCAAACCACAAGGGACCTTTAAAAGCATAGGTTATGAAAGACTTCAGGCAAACAATTACTCACAAGAACATTGCTAGGTTTTAGTCACAGAAAATTAAAAGACAGGAGAGAGTTACAACAGTGCTCCTAAACCAGACAATGAATTAGTAGAGTGTGCAGATGTCTTTGCTCAAAGTAAGAATCATAAGGGTTGGAAAAGCCCTCTAAGATCATCAAGTCCAACTTTCTATGCAACACCTCCATGCCCATTAAACCATGTCCCAAAGTGCCACATCTACTCATTTCTTGAACACCACCTCCCTGGGCATCCTGTTCCAATCCCTGACCACTCTCGCAGCAAAGAAATTTTTCCTAGTACCCAACCTAAACTTCTGGCACAGCTTGAGGCCATTTCATCTTGTCCTATCACTATCTACTTGCAAGAAGAGGCCAAACACTAGCTGTAGAGAGCAATGAGGTGTTCCCTCAGCCTCCTTTTCTTCAGGTTAAACAACCCCAGCCCCCTCAGCCTCTCCGCATAGGAACTGTTCTCCAAATCCCTCTCTGTTGCCCTTCTCTGTATCCACTCCAGCACCTCAATGTCTTTCTTATACTGCAGTGCCCCAACCTGGACACAGTGCTGGAAGGAAGCACTGAAGTGCAGAGAAGGAAGTCTTCTGACAGATCACTGCCTTTTGGGTCACTTTTCACCAACTGTCATTTATCTTGTATGTTAATCAATCTTTTATTCTGGTTTCAGACAGATGCAAATCTACTTCAACCACTTCCTCCCTCAACCACTTTCTAATTTTTGCCAAAGAATTAGCCAAGCAGGGTGTGACAGTACACCCTGCCACCAAGACCTGCTCTGTCCCACCGCCTTTTCACGGTGCTGCATAACCTTGTGCAAACACCACTCTTGCTTTAAGCACTTCAGAACAGGTTTTCATACCCGAACACACAGCTCCATCTATGAGAGTTCCCTAATGCACATTTCAAACTCTTTCAAAACAGACAGAAGCACACTCTGAAAGTTTCTGCCTCACACAGCAGAACACTGAATCACAGAATTCTGCTGGCTGGAAAAGACCTCCTAGATCATCGAGTCCAAAATTCCTGTTCCAACCTTACCAGCTGACCTGCACTCTCTTTTCCATAGACCACATAGGCCAGTGAAGGTGTTTCATATCTTCATCTTGAGCTTGTCCTATTGTTGCCTGTATTCTTAGCTCCTGCCAAGTTGCAGGTTCATCTTTAGCATGACTGTCTGACTGATAGGCTTCTAAACTCTTACCATTTAGAAATCACAGAATGATGGGGGGGTTGGAAGGCACCTCTGAAGATCATTGAGTACACACACCCCCTCCCTGCCCTTGCTGGAGCAAATCCCACAGGAACACTCCAGGTGGGTTTGGAATGCCTCCAGAGGTGGAAACTTACTTCATCACCTCTCTGGGCAGCCTGCTCTGCCACCCTCAAAGGGAATAATTTTTTCCTTATGTTTAGGTGGAACCTCCTGGGTTTCAGTTTGTGTCCACTGTCCCTCGTCCTGTCACGGCACACCACTGAGAAGAGCCTGGTTCCATCCCCCTGACACTCACCCTTTAGATGTGTACAAAGAGATGGCTGCTGGAAGAAACCTGATGATACCTGAGCTCAAACCCCTAATTTCACCTTATTTCCCTACAAATTCCATTAATTACCTTATCTCACTGACTACACCAAAGCTTTCTTTGATGTAACAAAGAGATCCTCCTAGACTGGAGGAGGTCCAGAACGCAAAAGCACTCATGCAGCAGGGTGGTTCTGAGCCGTACTTAAAGAGTAAAATGCTAAGCTCCCCGATTAAGGCTCCGGTAAGCTGCAGGGCACCGTCTGAGCCGCCTGACAGCCCATGAGGCAGCGAGTGCTGAAAGCGGCTGTGCGGGCCCCAGGGGCTGCCAGCGCCTCACGGCAGGTGCCGCAGGTGACTCCCGGTGTCTACAGACAACTCGCCAACAGCCTCCTCCTCTTCCTCAGCTCTTCCCGCAGCGGAGCGGGAACCGCAACGCACCGCCCTGCGATGGAAACCTGTGGCGGCGTCCGCAGTCACCCACCGCCCGCAGCCGGCCGCAGCAAGCAGCTTGGCCCCGCAGGGCGAGCAGCACAAAGCGCTTCCCCCGCCCAAGGCTTTGCTCGCAGCGGGACTCCGAGCCGAGCTCCGCGCTGAGCTCCGCGCCGCGATCCGCCGTGCCCTCCAGCCCCGCTGCGCCCGGCCCCGCTGTGACAATCCCCGCGCCGGCCTCCCGGCGCTGCCCGCCGCCGCCCGCCCGCTCCTCACCTTGGCTTTCCCTGCCTCCAGCTTCTTCAGCCGCTCCTCGTCCTCCATGGCGGCTGTGCGGGACAGATCCTCACCGGGCGGCAGGACGCGGGGTCCACGCCGGCGCTTTCCCTCAGCCGGAGCGCACACTCTCGGGGTCTCGTCGGGTCCCGTCCCGTCCCGTCCCGTCCCGTCCCGCCCCGCCTCACAGCAAAGACAGCAGCTGCGGCGCGGCCACCGGCGCCGCCATGTTCATCTCCACGTAAACACGCGGCCGGGGAAGATGACGCGCCGCCGCCCGCTGCTCCTCCTCCTGCCGCCGCCGGCCGCTCCTCCCCGCCCGGCCGGGCTGCTCCGCGCCCCGCCGCAGCCCGTCTCAGGCGGGCGGGTTTGCAGCCCCGAGGCCCCGGTGGACAGCACAGATCCGCGATGACAGCCGGCTGGGAGCCAGCCCCGGGCACGGCCGCAAGCTGGGTGGTGGGGAGGACGGAGGCGGGGGTGGGAACACCCCTTCCACACCCCTTCTCGCTCCGGCAGGCAGCGAGGCGGGGGGCGTCTCTTCCCACAAAGGAGCCGCAGCGGCTGAACGCCCCAAACTCGCGGTTCGTTCATACAAAGGGCTGAGAGAGGCGGCGCCCGAGGTCTGCTGGAGCGCTGCCGGCTGCCGCCGCGCAAACGCAGCCCCGCCGCTGCCGTGCTTGGTTGGAACAGTTCGGGTTTGCCCTGTCTCTGGCTCGGTCAATCTCGATCTTTTTACGGCATGGATCTAAAGCTTGGAAATGCAGTCATGGAGTCGTTTTGGTTGGCAAAGACCTTCAAGATCGAGTCCACACATCAACACAACACCACTGTGCCCACTAAACCGTGTCCCCAGGTGCCATGGCCACAGGTTTCTTGAACACCTCCAGGCATGGTGACTTCACCACCTCCCTAGGCAGCCTGTTCCAATGCCTGACCACTCTTTCACGTGGACAGGTTGAAAGAATGGGTTAGCAAGAACCTTATGAAGTTCAACAAAGACATGTGTAGGGTCTTGTAGCTGGAAATACATAACCCAGGAGTGCAGCTCAGGCTGTGATCCACTTGGCTAGAGAGCAGCTCTGTGGCAAGGGACCTGGGAGGCTTAGTGGACAATAAACTCACCATGAGTGAACAGTGTGCTGAAGGGGAAAAGAAAGCCAGCCAAAGATGCTGGGTTGCATCAACAAGGGCATCACCAGCAGAGATAAAGAAGTCATTGTCCCGCTCTACTTAGTGCTGGTCAGACCACACCTGGAGCACTGCCTGCAGTTTTGGTCTTTTCTGTATAGAAAAGATGCAGACAGGCTGGACACTGTCCAGAGAAGAGCCAGGAGAATGATCAGAGCACTGATAGCCCTACCAGGTGAGCAAAGCCTGAGAGAGCTGGGGTTGTTCAGCCCCTTGAGAAGAGAAGGGTTAGGGGAGGTATTTTTTTACCATGGACCAGTACATAAAGGGTGGCTACCAAGAAGATGGAGACTCCCTTTGTACAAGGAGTCCCATGGAGAGGACAAGGGGTGACGGGGACAAGTTACTGCTGGGAAGATTCTCACTGGACTCTGGAAGCAAGTTTTTCCCCATGAGAACAGTCAGACACTGGAATCATCTCCCAAGGGGAGCATGGATGCCCCTACAATGGACAGTTTGAAGCCTCAACCTGGCAGTCTGCTGGGCCAGCTCATTTCCACTGCATTGTCACCTAGAAAGGTTGGGCCAGATGAGTCTTGGGGCCCTGCCAAGCTGGCATTCTATGATTCTATAATTTTCAGTAAAGAAATTATTTCTAATATCCAACCTAAACCTCCCCTGGTGCAACTTGAGGCCATTTCTACTCACCCTGTCACTAGTTACTCTGGAGAAGAACACCACCAATCACACCGAATGTGCAGCCTGGCTTTTTAAATTACTCAACATTCACTCATTATGCCAGAACAGCTGAGACAGGCCTGTTGAAAGCACAATGGGGAATATGGCACGTGGCAATTAAATGCTAACCTACACCTCAGCATGCCATACAAGCAATATCCTGGAATTATTAAATACTGTCTATTAAATGTGTGCCTTGCAAGGCTAACAGCAATTGGTTTCACATGTTCAGGTTGTGCTTTTTTTCTTTCAGTTCCCCCTGAGGCCAGTGCTATTTGTGATGGTGGGATGGTGGTGCAGGCTTACAGGTTCCTGGCAAACCTTTCTTCCTTGGTAACAGCTGCCTGTTCCGCATTTGGAGTCATTCTGCTTTGTGCAAAGCAAAATCCAACACCTTTCTGAATTAGCTTAGGTCTTGGCCCTCCTAATCTTTCAAACACAATTCATTTAGTAGATGTTTTTTTCCTTGCTAGAATTTTCCAGCAAAGACCAGATATGCCCAGAATGGGGGAAAAATTATACTGATCAGATGAAAAATAGTAGAATCAAAGAATCATAAAATCATTAAAGCTAGAAAAGACCTCCAAGATCATCTACCCAACACCACCATGACCACTAGACCATGTCACAAAGTGCCACATCTACTTGTTCTTCACCTCCAGGGATGGTGACACCGCCACCACCATTGGATTCCTAGCATTAGACTTCCATACCCATATTTCTCCCAAAGTAAGCCAAACCTATAATCTGAAACTATAAAGGGTTTGCCTTTTTTAAAAAATGAAACTTTCCTTTAAAAAAAGGAAAAAATTCCTCCTGAAACATGCTGCATTCCATGGAAAAGTCTGGTAATGTTCAACCCTCACCATGTGCAGCCTTCAGTGAAAAAGGAAATGAATACCATTTATGTGAGAAGAGGAAAAGCTCCATGGAAGGGAATGACAACTGTCTGTGCCATGCTTTCTTCCATGCCAGCAGCAGGCATGTGTCTGAGCTGGAGTTCCCAGGCTTTGCTGTCTCACTGGAGGAAAAGCACATGCAGGAGAAAAGCAGCAAATGAAAATGAAGATCCAGACATTTATGAAATGAAGATTAAGAAAATGAAAATGCATTAAGAATTGAAGAGGAAATGTGGTGGGTTTTTTTTCCTAGAAATACACTGATTTGTGCTCATGCCTTTAAATTTCTCCTGTCAGCATAAGCCAGCATTCCATGCAAAGCCTGTGCAAAGTGACTGCAAAGGCCCCTGAGGACACCACAAATCATCTTTAGTGGTAGTGACATTCCTCTTGACTGCTGGAGACCACCAGCACAGGACAAGCTGTTAGGTGTCAGTAAAATTCCACTCATGCATGATGCTGTGATAGTAAATTCTTAATAATTAAATACCCCACTTAGAAGGTAATTACAAACATCCCAGATCCCATAATTAAAGGGGTTCTTCAGCTAAGGCTGAGAACTGCTGGGCCTAATTTTCCTCTCATAGACTTTTATCCATGTAATTCTAATGGATTTTAGTTAAACATCTAATTCATGACAATGAAAGTGATTAAAATCATAGTGACAAACTATAAGAGATTACTGTGGACATTGCCTCTGAATAAAATATCCTAGGGAATAGTATGTCCATATTCTCTCAACAGTGGAAGAAGAACAGAACTTTCTCTCCTAGGAAGAAAAAATCCATGCAGTGCGGTGTCCTACTTCAGCTGTATAAATGTTACCCTTTCTATGGAGCAAGCCATCAGGAAGCCACAACTTGGACAGCCAGTTATGGTGGCCTTTATTTATCCAACTCTCCTGCCACACATTTCCCTATAGGATCTCAGGGTCCGCTTCACAAGAACCCACTGCCCACAGCTACTCAGAGCATACACAACACTGTTCACCAGCAGAGTTTTTTACTAGGACTCCCACCCTCCCATTTACTCTCAGAAACACTCCAGCAGTGGAGAAACAGAGGACAGAAGAAGGAGCCCTGGCCCCCAGACCCCCTCTACATGCTCAGAGACCTCCTTTAGCTGTCCCCAGAACCACTTCAGATGCCCACACACCTCTTTAGATGCACCCTAGAACCCCTTAGGTGTCTCCAGAAGACATTCTGACATACCCAGACCCATTTTAGATGCACACAGACCCTTTTAGATGCTCCCCAAACCCCTTTTCCTACCCCCAGACTTACTTTAGATCCCCACACAACCCCTTAAGAGGCCTCTGGACCCCCTTTAGATGCTCACAGGCCTCCTTCAGATGTCCCCAGACCCATTCAGATGACTCCAAAAGACCTTTTGATATACACAGACCCATTTTAGATGATTTAGAATCATAGAATCATAGAATTGTTAGGATTGGAAGGGACCTCAAGGATCATCTAGTTTCAAGCCCCCTGCCATGGGCAGGGACTCCTCACACTAGATCAGGTTGCCCAGAGCCCCATCCAACCTTGCCTTAAAAACCTCCAGGGCAACCTGTTCCAGTGTCTCACCGCCCTCATGGGGAAGAACTTCCTAACCTCCAATCTGAATCTACCCATTTCTATCTTTGTTCCATTCCCCCTAGTCCTATCCTTACCTGACACTCTAAGAAGTCCCTCACTAGCTTTCTTGTAGCCCCCCTTCAGATAGTGGCTGCCCCCAGACCTGCCTTTGCACCTGCAAAATCCATTTAGATGCCCCCAGGTCACCTTTAGATGCCAGGGGGGAACAGGGCTGGGGGACCCGAGCCTGCAGGGACACCGAAAACCAGAATGAAACCTCCCGAAATCCTGCGGGACCTCTTCCCCCGCGAAAGGATGGCGGCTCGCAGGCACCCGTGGCTGTTCGGAACCTTGTCAGATGCCCAGTCCAGAGCTCTCCGTGACCTTCTGCTCCCAAGGCAGAGCCATCGCGCAGGCTTCCGCAGCGGCGGGGTGCGGGAGCGAGACTCGGCTCCCTTTCTTAACTGCAAACGAGTATAATTTTTAAATACCGATATAAAAACCAAGAGATTTTTGCCTCGCACTAATACCTACAAGTTTTAATCGTTTTTTTTTCTCTCTTCTTCTCTCTCCCCTAAGAATTTTCAGGCATTTCAAGCATTCAGGGCACTTAGAATCGAGGCAGCAGCACGGAAGGATCGACGGGGCGGCACACGCCGCTGCAGAACTGCAGTGCCGATAATAAACCACACGGTGGCAGCAGTGAGCACTGACGGGGCGGCACACGCCGCTGCAGAACTGCAGTGCTGACAATAAACCACACGGTGGCAGCAGTGAGCACTGACGGGGCGGCACACGCCGCTGCAGAACTGCAGTGCTGACGATAAACCACACGGTGGCAGCAGTGAGCACTGACGGGGCGGCACACACCGCTGCAGAAGCTGCAGTACTGACAATTGCACACACGGTGGCAGCACTGAGAACTCCCCTGCGCGTGGGGAGCCGTTCAGCTTGGCCCCGTTCAGAAAAGTTTTTCTGTTTAAATCACAAATCCCAACACAAACACAGGAAAATCCACTCTTTTTAATTTGTATATACACAAAATCTTCTGACAGGTGATGTTTTACAGAAGTGTTTCATGTCATCTGGTTCCCACCAGCCCACAGCTCTTACACAATAAGTGTTTGCATTGATCCCTCAGCTCAGCCACCTTTTGTTCTGGTCATGACTTAGAAATGTGTGCCTCTGGTACATGATGCAAACCCACAGAAGGCTCCAGTTCATGATTTTGGCTCTTTGTCTTACTTAGTGATGCCTAGAAATATTGTCAGGCTTTTGGACTGTTAGTTCCACAAAGCCCTTCTCTTGCCCTTCCCTTTGCCTTCGTCCTTTGGATCCAGGAATTCCATGAATCCCTGCTTCAGAGAAGCTTTGCCTTCATAAAGCTGCCTCCTGCTACCCCAAGTCAAAAGGAATTTATACCCCAGAGCCTCTCTCCAGTGCTGCTTCTCAGGGCTTCCCCAAAACAGAGCCTCCCTAAGCTGACCTGGTCATCCTGCACAGAATCCATGCAGACAAAAGTCTGTGTCTCTCCTCAAGGACATCATCCCTGTCTGAACACTGCTCAAACGCTGTGTCCCAGTCTCCGTGCCATGGGACATTCCTGAACTCCAATGGAAGTGATGAAGCCAAGTCATGGCTTCACATATTGTCCCTTTACAGGACCACAGGAGCATGAGCTCTTCACATCTAGACTGGACACGACCTTGCTCAGGTGTTGATATCAGAGAAGGAAAGTTAAAATTTATCAATGAGTGTGGGCTGGGATACGGTGGAAATAAAGGAGCGGGGGGGTGGGGGCGCGGGGGAGTGGAGAGAGACAAAGAAAGAGAGAGAAATGGGGAAATAGGGGTAAATAGATTGATAGATCCGGAAATGATAGATACGTAGATGATGAATACAAACGGAGAGGCAAATGGATAGGTACATCGATAATAAATGCGACAGATGCCATGGACACTGCGCCCTTATGCCTCGGACTCGCGCGCTCACTGCTGCCGCCTTGTGGACACGACGGGGTACTGCTTGCTGCCTCATGCTCCTAAGGGGTCTGAGTGGTCTCTAAAGGGGGTTTGGAGGCATGGAAATTTTTTGAGGGGGTTTGAAGGGGGTTTGTGGGCACCTAAAGTGGTCTGGGGGCCTCTGGAGGATAGATAAAAACTGAGAGGCAAATTGACAGGTACATAGATGATAGATTGATCATAGGTACATAGACTAATGGTCAGTCTCAGCAAGATCATGGGATTCATTTCTCTCATTTATCCATACATTACCCTTTGTTAAATCAAAAGCATTTTTTATTCACTGCTTACAGATGTTCCCATATGTGTTTAGCCAGCACACTCACATCTTGCAATTAAGGAAATACAAAAAAAACCCCCTAAAATAATCCCCACTACCTTGTGCTATGTTAAAGCAAAGCAGGTGCAACCAGAGGAAAGGCAAAAGCTGCTGTTCCAGCACAGCAAAGTCTACAGCTTTGGCCACTGTGCAGTGCCCCACCTTCCTCTCACTTCTCACTGAGAGCTTGGCTTACATGGAATGAAAACTTTTCTTTTAATGAAACTTTTCAGTTTAAAGAGAAAACCAAGGCTATGACTGATGCTTTACATCTTAACCAGTGAACTGCATGGATGGCTGTGTTTTCCAAATCTAGGGACAGCCACACAGCATGGGTCTCCACACTAGTCTCACTGAGACACAGTCACAAGTGACTCAGAGTCTTTCAAGCACGGAGACTCCACCTGTAGCACTAGAGAAATGGATGACTGCTCCCTAAGACCATTTTGAAAAGCCTTCTTCTGGTGGCAACGCACCAACCCACAGGTCAAGAACCAGCTGCTCCTGGCAAGCAAACACTGACTGCATGCCTTAGCTGGGAAACACCACAGAGAGAAAAAGGCTCTGGCAGAGCCCATCCCTCTATTTTCATTCTGCTTGTTAATTTTGCCTTTGAATTATCTTTCAGCCCTGACACCTGGGAACCTGTCTGGCTGGGGTGCTGCTGTGGCCCATCACAGTGGGCTTCTGGGCAAGGGCCTAAGGGGTGACAAGAGTGGGATAGGCTCTGCTGAAGGTGCCAGCATGCTCAGAAAGCACCTTGCCCCCGATCACCTTCTGCTGAAATACACTGGGGCATTTTTCTTAAAAGATATTTCTGCAAGCCTTGGAAAGAGCTTTGTGCAGCTGTGCCTAAGAGAGCAGGCTGGAGTGCTTCACAGGTGGCAGAGCTTGGGGTAGGTTTCCCTTTTAATCCCTTGACACCAAAGGGAGAGTGGGTGACAGATTTAAATCTTCAAATCCCGCATTCAAAATGCACCTTGGCAGCAGCCCAGGCCCACCAGGGTACAGCTTGCAGCACACTGCTCCCTGGGGACAGCACCACAGGCTCCTGAGGCAGCTGCTGCCAGGTGCTGTCTGCACTCCAGGGGCCTGCCAGGCTCAGGCTTTGGGCAGTGGCTTACCCAAGCCTCCTTTGCAGGCTGGAAAGACAGCTCAGCTCACATTACTTGTCTCTGCTTAATCCACTTAGAAAGCTCCCCTCTGCTTTCCCCCAGAGAGGCTACTCCAGCCTCTCTGTCTGTGATGTCTTGGAAATAGTGAAGACATCATCAAGAAGCCCAGTACAAGTTATAGAAAGGTTGCCAGAGACTTCCCTCATACCTGAGCAGTGCCTCTCACCACTTCTTTAACCCTTCCCAGGGTCCCCATAGGGTGTTCAAATATCTAAACCTCCAGTTTTCAAAGTTGCAAGGGTTGGGGAATGAAAGTACCCCAAAATCTGATAGGTGTTCACCTCCTTTTGAAAATCCATGCTGGAAACATTACTGGATAACTGTTGCCTTTCTCAAGCAGTTGTGGGTTGTTTCGGAAGATGTCTTCTCCTCCTTTTTCCTATGCCTTGTGATCCTGTCTCCTCCAGTGCATCCTACAAGAAGGGCAGAAACACCTTTCAGAGAGCCAAGCAACCACATGCAGTGTAACATTGCCCATGCTGAGGGCATGAGATACAACCACTAGTGCTTGGATTTGCAGGGCAGGCTCACCATGCCACCAGAGATCAGTTCAGTGCAGAAAGTCCTCAAACACCATCAGGTTGTGCTCCTGGATGTACTGCAGCAGGATGTGTGCTCGCCTGTCGATGGTCTGAAGCAGGGGTTTCAGGCCCTCAGCACCTCCCTGGCTTTCCCAGAGCTCCTGGTCCATGTGCAGTGACTCCAGCAGCAGGCTCTGCAACCTGCCTGACTGCAGTGTGGATACTGCTGCTGCTGGGAAGCTGCAGCAGAGGAGCAGAAGTGAGAGAGAGGGAAGGAGTTACCTAGGAAAGGCCAAGCAGGGAGGAGGGGAAGAGCAGGGCACCCAAGCAGAGGGCATCCTAGTTCTTCAAGAAGATATGATTGTGGGATGAGGAGCTTCTTGCTTAAAACTCTGCCCACAGCAAGTGTTCAGGATAACTCCATCAGAAAGAGATCCAAATGAGCTCCAAATGAAGGGGTCCAGAGTGTACCAAAACATCTGGCAGGCAATGACACAAGAAATTTTGAAACGTCATTATGCAGCTGCCAATTAGAGAAGGGAAAATAGGATTTGGAGACTGCCATCAGCCACCCAGAACTGGGTGAAGAGGGGCACATGAGATTGGTTTGTGAGCCCACCTACTTGCCCTGTCCTGAGTGGGAGCTGGAGCCACTTCACAGGGGTGTCCAACCAGAGAAGCCAGGAGCGGCACAGTGGTGTGCACATAGGGCTGGTGTTCATCCCGTGTGTGCAAGCTCAGCCCTCACCTGGGATGTGCCCCCAGCAGGGTGTCCATCACCCTTTCTACCTGTCTATGCCTTGCAGGAGCCTGAAGTTGAGCTGCTCTTCAGGGTGCTGTGGCCTGCCCGCGTTGTCAATGAACACCAGTCGGGACGGAGCGCTCCTCCGGACCTGCCAGTGCAATGTGAAACTCGCTTACTGCAGGGACTCACCAGTCTGGAGGTTTAGGCTGGTGTTTCAATGCACTTAAAAACCCTGAGAGATAGCAGCTGCCAAACCCCAGGTCCCCCCATGCTGAGACACACCTCCCACCATGGATCCTTCATGACCATGGGACCTACATTCCCTTTGCTGACGGATCAGCCCTGCAAGCACCTCCTAGGCACCACAATCTTAGTCCCAGAGCAGCCCCTGTAGAGTGAGGACGTATACCAAGATGTGAACCAGGACCAGCTCTGTCGGGTTTTGGCACTTCTCATGGAGCATTTCCTCCATGCAGGGCTCGGAGGGATCAGGTTGAAACCCACAGCAATAGCGATCCAGGCGGTCATGAACCTGTGGGAGACATTTGGGGACCTCTGTCAGACCTGGCTTCAATTGCCTTGCCTCGTGAAACAGGGTAAAGAGAACCTGCCTTTTTCCCACCCCAACACAGAACTGAGGCAAAGTACCACATGGAAAACCTCCATGTTGAGGTTTGAGACAAAAAGAGCTAAGATAAAAAGTTTCAGTGAGCAAACCGCATCATCATAACAATAATCCAATGCACAACCACCTTAGCTAATAATATAATGCACAATTACCTTGGCTTAGCCTATTTGCAGAAACAAAAGTGCAGCATAAAGCAGGAAAGCAGAGACCTAGCCAACACCAACCTGCCTCACTGCCATACCTGCAGGAAAGAGCAATCCCCAAAAATCTAGACCCTAAAAGCAGCAGCTGGAACAGGAAGCCCCTCAGGTTGCAATCTGAACTCCAAGCCCCATTGTGCTTTGCTCCAGCCAGCACTTTCATTTTGAAGCTGGCATGAGACTGGATAGTTTTGAATAACAGCATCAAATTTGCATTCAACCCATGGCACCTGGGTATTCCTGAAGCTTCCCCAGCAGCCAGCACATCCTCTGCAGTGGCCCATGGGACAGATGGGGCCCTACTGGATGCTGACAGCCCTCCCCATGGCTGCATAGTACCATGACCATGGAGGGTAGTTGGCTCAATGCCTACATCTCTGGAAGCCCATCTGCAGCATTACAGCATAAAAAACCTCCCATACATTATTTTAAAATCTCCTTTAAATATATAAACCTTTATATAAAATGAAGATATTTTCCAGTTGCAGGAGGAAGGTGAAGGGGATTTAATAAGTGCTTATAAATATCTGAGGGCTGGGGGTCAAGAGGGAGGGGACAGGCTCTGCTCAGTTGCACCCTGTGATAGGACTAAGGGCAATGGATGTAAATTACAGCACAGAAGGTTCCACCTCAACACAAGGAGGAATTTCTTCACTGTGAGGGTCACAGAGCACTGGAACAGGCTGCCCAGAGAGGTTATGGAGTCTCCTTCTCTGAGACCTTCAAGACCCATCTATATGCATTCCTGTGTGACCTGCCCTAGGTGTTCCTGCTTTGGCAGGGGAGGTTGGACTCGATAATCTCCGGAGATCCCTTCCAACCTCTAACATCCTGTGGTCCTGTTACTCACTTGCTTGGGGTTGCAGAGAGGCTCCTGGAGCCACTGAGAGGGCCGGAGCAGGTCTCAGGTGGGGCTGGGGAGACCCACAGGTGATGACTAGACAGAAGCCAAATGACCCACAGTGGCTCCCCATTCCTTTCATCGTAATAGTTGGCATAACTTAACAATTACAGGCTTGTTTTGAGAGAGCATTCAGCTCTCCCAAGCACTAATCAAGCACTGCAGGAAATGCAGTGTTTGGGTTCTATGTCCATTATATTCCTCAGCCTTTGAGAAGCAACTTCAGTCCTACACTGGAGTCCCTTAACAAATCCATCTGTTTCCCGAGGTTTAATGAAGCACTCAGGTCAGCATTTCTCTGTCAGAGGACCGACCATTTAAAAGTGCTAGAGCTTCTTTTGACATGAAACACATTGAAATGAAATAAATCATCACATTTCCTCCATGCCTCTCCTTGGTCTACCTACTGGAAAGCTCAGCACAGCAGATTCTCTCACCTGCTACCATGTTTTCCGGGCTACAAAGAAGACAACCTGAGATGGCTTACAGAGACATTAAATGGGCTGAGATCTCCACTCATCTGCCCACAAGCACTGGTGAAACCAAGATGTGTTGGTGCTGGACCCAGGGAGGTGTGAGGTGGAGGCTATAGCTAGTGTACAAGTGGAGCCCCAGACTAGCGAGCTGTGGAGATGCTGGGAGTGTTACAGTATCACAGTATCACCAAGGTTGGAAGAGACCTCAATGATCATCAAGTCCAGCCTGTCACTACAGACCTCATGACTAGACCATGGCACCAAGTGCCACGTCCAATCACCTCTTGAACCCCTCCAGGGACAGTGACTCCACCACCTCCCTGTTGCTGACATATACGTGAGCCCTCCTCCTCCCTGGCCCTCCCTGAATCATTTATATTGATTTCTTCTCAGCAGAGCCTAAATTACTCCAATGAATGGGACATTAGGTCTTGCTACTGGAACACAGCTTCCTGAGCCACAGCTTCCTGAGCCACATCTTTCTCATCCAAGATCAAACACTACAAGAAATTCCCATTCAGTCCTTCTTTGATGCTATGTGAAGCCACCCCAGTATCCAGGGTGCATATAAAGAGTATCCTAGTTCCAGCACACCTTTCCAGCTGTGACTTCCCCCCAAGAAAAATTTTTTTTCTCTCTCCCCAGCTGGGAAGAGGGTGCTACAGGACAGGGATGTGGCTGCAGGGCTTTGGAGCTGATGTTTTTTTGGATCTTTTTAAAGCACAGGACAAAGACACAGCAGCTGTCCTCTTTCCACTGGGCTTGGTATTTTGTCCCTAGTAAAGTTTTGCACCAAAAGAGGTATTACCTTGTGACAAAACCCATAATAAATCAATACAGAAGAAGTTTGATTTTAAGGTTAATTAAAGAAAACCAACATGTCAATGCCAATGTACAGTAGGGCTCAAAGCCTGCAGCTTCTGCTTCCCCAGCAAGGTCTGAAAGGCAAAAGCCATTTCTGAAGGATGCTATTTCATTTATATAACATCCTGCTGACTTGGGGCCTTGTTATCTTTATGTGACTTTTCCACTCAGAAGGATCCCATTGGAGTTAATCAGGAAAATCTGTGCATTGCCCTTGCATTTATCCCTGTGCTACCTCAGCCTGCCAAAGGAAAATCTTAAAACTAGATACTTTCTCCTGGAGACTCAGCCTTTCCATTGTACTCATTGGGAAAATGAATCTTTTAATTTCTCTGGTTGTTTTGCCTAGACTATTTCCAAGCCCAGCCAGGACCTACTCTGCCTCTGCCAGTCCAAGGTTATAAAAGAATAATGGTCAGGTTTTGCCAAAAATGAGAGAGAGAAATAAGAAAACACATATTTTAATAGTTCCTCCCTTTCCCTTCCTTCCCCTCCTTCCCTTCCCTCTTTTCCTTCCTTCCTTCCTTCCCTCCCTTTCTCCCTCCCTTTCTCCCTCCCTGCCTTCCTTCTTTCCTCCTTTCCTTCCTCCCATCCCTCCTTCCTTCATTCCTTCCTTCCTTCATTCCTTCCTTCCCAGCTGGTGGGCTGGGTGGTCTTCTTCACCCCAGCCCTACCTGGAGGAGAAAGTCGAAGAGTGCCAGGCGGCTCCACTCATCACGTGGGATGCTGGAGCAGGGAACATCCCCAGTGGCAGGCACTGGTCCGTGGGACTGCAGCATCTCCTGGTATTGCAGCCACCCCAGAGTGCAGGAGTTCTGGTCATTGTTGGCATCCTCCAAGTGCTGGAGGTCAGGTGCCCACCAGATGATGGGTCGCAGGGAGCCATTGGTGTAGCTGTAGGGCAGGAGGTGGCTGGTGAAGCGCCGGGCCACGGCAGGCAGGCTGCGGTTCAGCCCCAGCACCCTGTCCAGGTGGAACGCCAGCACCTCATAGAGGTCCCTAGAGCGCTTGATGAGCCCACAACGCCCATCCTGGCAGTCCAGCTCTGGGTTGTCTGGCAAGACATCCCCCTCAGCATCCTCCGTGGCCCGCAGCCCCACGCGCAGGACTTGCCCGTGGGCGGGGATACGGACTTTGGAGACCACTCGCCCACCAGCCAGCAGCCGCATCTTCTGGAGGTCATCGGCTGAGAGCCACGGGGGAGCAGCCCCTGCCACCCCCTTCTGCCACTTCTGACCCTGGCTGGAGGGCTGGTCCCACCACAGGTGAGTGTGGGGTACAGGGAGCCTTTCACCGTGGACCTGTTCCCCGGACAGGGGGGTGGCTGCCTCCCTCTGGGGAGCTGGGAGGGGTGATGCTGGCAGGGGGTGGGGGGAGTGGTCCGGTGGTGGGGGCAAGTGGACAAGGGCTATCAGAGCCAGGGCCAGCAGCACCCCAAGGGCTGCCAGGGTAGGGGGTTTCAGCCCCATCCTTCGCCACAGTCGCTGGGCCTGCAAGGAGAGAAAGGGAAAACATTAATGGGAGTCCGTGAGTGCTACTGTGGCTGAGGATTCCCCAAACCTAAGTGCTCCAGTCACTGCTCTTAATGAGTTTGATGTGATTTGCTTTGGAAGAGTAGCCCCTCTGCTTGTGTACTTCCTGGGAAGGGTGTTCCCCAAGTGCTTACTGCCTTTGTGGCATTATAGCAGGAGAGGGATGGCTGGCAGCATGATTTGTGCCAGAAATTAGCCACAGTGCCCTCAGAAGCTCGTCAGAGCAAGGGCTGACCCACCAGAGACCTTGCCATGTCTTCAGCAATGAGGTACAGCATCAGTTTATGATGATGAATTTACCATGAATTAATGGTAAAATATTTTTCTTTAAGGACTCAAGAAATGAAAAATAAAATAAAATATAAAAACAATTATAAAGACCCAGTCAGAGGAAATTCCTGGCTGGATGTGAATGCTTTCCAGTCCTTAAGGGTATTTTACATTCAGACCTTATTCTGGGGCAACCCCAGTGTTCCTGTCCTGGTTGCACACTGAAGCCATAACACAGACATCCCTGCTCTCATTCACAGAACATCTCAATGCATGCTGAGACACAGCCTCTGGAGCTCTGCCCATTGCTGCATCTGGCAAAAGCAAGGCAGCTCCAGGTGCCAGCAGGGAGCCGTGGCAGCCCATGTTTAAAAAGGTTGCACCTGAAGCCTGAAGTATTCTGATTCTCCACACCAAGGATCTGCCTTTCTAAGGGTACTACCTAGTTCTGGTGAACATATCTTTGCACACACAGCTTCCACCCCACTTTTAGTTGCACTTTCTCCTCTGAAGAGACTTGTAAAATTATACAGGCTGGAAAGGCAGATAGAGCAAACACTGTGCTTGTGTCTCTCCTTTGGCCTAAAGCAGTCCCATATGTGCAGCTGGACTGAGCACAGCACCTTCATGTTTGGGATAAGGTGGAAGGAATCCATAGGGCAGCACAGTACCAGCCCAGCCCATCCCCAGGCCACACTGCATCTGTGCCACATTCACCCAGTCTTGAGTGGTCTAACATCCTGGGGAGGGCTGGAGCAGCAAAAGGCACCTCGGGGCTGGTCTTCTGTTTTACAACAGGCATTTCCAAGCAGCTAGAATCCATGTTAAAAATTAAGGCAATATTCTAGTGGATACTTTCTTTGCAAGTATTTATTTTGGAAGCAAAAGCACATCCATGGCAGACACAGCAGGACAAAGAAGGGATAAGAGATTGTTTACAACAGGAAGAGCTTCAAAAAAAGATCTAAAAAGCTGGGTGGGTGAGAGCCAGCAGCCAGAATCACTTCCAGAAGGCAGCTGGGCAAGCCACAGGGCTTTCAGCACTGCATGCTCCTGCCAGACACAGGGACCCACCAGCAGCAATGTTCCAGATATGAAAGCAGCTGTCCCAGGTGACCCCAGTGTGTGAGCCTCTTCATGAGGTGATCCAGTTCTATCCAGAAATCCATCAGGTCTTGTGCCCTTACCACAGGGATGCTCCTTCAGATGGACCTGTGGTGAGGAACCACATCCCACTCAAAGACATTACGTCAGCCAAGGTGGATTAAGAGGAGTGATGGACACCAACTTGCTGGCAGCACCCATGGGGTCTTTTGTTTGAGATCTCAAGGACTGAGCAGCTTATAAGAGCTAATGATGGTGCATTTAGAGCTCTTCAGCTTCATAGCTCTAATTGAAGCGTTTCTTTCCCAGAAATACAACATAGTGCAGCAACAATATATCCATCAGGCCAAACACTTTGCTCACACATGACATACACTGGCTTCTGATTGAAGCTGAGGCTCTCTGGTGCAGGACTTCAGGATCTACTGGGGGACTTTCTATTTTAGCTGTCCCTTAAAGCCTCAGAATGGAAAGGAACTAGTCCAGAGTGAGACTGTTGAGAGAATGATGTACTGTCCTAGATCATAGGCAGAGTTATTCAAGGCTGCATAGTAACTGCCCCAGGCAACATATGCCTGGGACACATGGCTAAATTATTGCCTTAGGCCCCTTTGTGGGCAGAAGATGAGCATGAATACCCCAAAACAGCCCCAAAGGGCAGTAGGACTCCTGTCCAGATCTTTCCTGCTTGGATGGGATAATGATTTGCTGTGGAACCATAGCCGATACCAGCTAAGACAGGCAGTACCCAAGCTCAACCACACAAAACCTTCATGCCCTGAACTTTGTACAAGTCCTGCAGAGTACATAACCCAAGTCTGGCATCCTAAGCAAGATGGTGCCGTGTCCAAACCATAGTTTAACCACAGTTAAATAAGCTTGTAGCATAAAAAGATCAGTTGCTGATAACCTGATATCCTTACTCCTTCCAAATCATCACCATAATTGCTTCACAGTCTGTCCCTCCAACCTCAAAGTACAATGAATCAACTGTGACAATATCTATGGAGTTAATTCTGATGGAGAGTATACACTGTAAATCTCAGTACTTCCATCTGCGTCCAGCTGAGTTCCCTTCTCAAACCATATTTTCCTAGGACACTTGTCCCAGCACTTGCCCAGTCCCACTCCTCTGGAGATAAGTGACTCACCTCACTCTTGGCAAAGCCTCTTGTGACCTTTTCCTGCACACAGGATCTGTGGGGTCATTGCTTTTGGTATCTACCCAACAACCCTTTTGTCATTTACAACATCCCCGGGCATGCAAAGAGCCTGTCTGCCAAAACCCCAAGTATCCTGGGAGGGGTCCATGTGGGAGCCATTTAGAGAACCATGGAAATACTGCAGGAAAAATCCTTTTTAATCCACAGCTGGACTGCAGTGGGTGCCAAATGGATGGCAATGATTGCTGGGGTTTTAATGTCAAGTCAGTTTACAGTCCAAGTGGTTAAGGAATCGTCACTGTCCAAACCATTTTATTTTCTCACTCAGTGAGCTGGTGGTTGGGTACCATAAGTTAGAGCTTCATTTCTTTCCCATCTGGGCTTGAAATCTTGTGCTGTGAAACTGGGCAAGGGCGAATGCAGACTCCCTTCCCCAGCCCCCTTCAGGGTTTCCCTGACACGTCAACAATAAAAAGGAAAAACAAAAAGTGCAAGTACAGTCTCTGTGTTATTTCTGGCAGTCAATACCACAAATGTAATAATAATCTAGATGATAGAACACTGTAGAAATCATACTATATTTTTCCAGCCCAGGGTAAATACTTTTCCAAAGAGATTTTCTCTGAGCCCATGCTTATAAGAAAATGCTGCAAGTTTAACCTATGGCTTCGATTCAGCCTGAAATGCAAAGCAGACACACAACTCCACTTTGCCAGTCAGACACACTGACAGTACACTATGTCTTTGCTAGAAATCAGGTCTCTTTCCCAGCAGGCAAGCTACAGGCAAAACCCACAAAGAGCCCTAAGAGAGGTACTGCTTGTTCCAGGATGCCAAGCAGTAAATAATGCATGTCCTGACTCAACTGGGAGCCACACAGCGCAGCTCAGACTCCTGAAGCTGTGGTGAAGGGCCTGTACAGCCTGGCCACTCAGGGATAAAACATTCTAAGTGTGGTTGGGAGGGTTTCATCTTTGACATTGTATTCCTGGGATGCTTGAACCTTGCCAGCATTTGAAGCAGAGGTCTGTTTTTAATGTCCTTTCAAAGTACATCAAATTGGCTTGGTTGGGCTTGAAAGAGGAGACAAACACCACACTTCATTATCCAAGAATGTAAGAAATGGCTATAAAACTGAAAACGTGTCATGGAAGTACACTGCCTTTCCAAGCAGGACTGAGCCTGCTTTCCCAAGGCATCCAAAAGAGTGCTCCTGCCCCTGCACTGGCACTGCCAGACCCCTGCAGTAGCAAATCCCATCATCCCAAAGAGATGCCGAACTGAGCCAGGATGGCTTGGCCATGTCCATGTCCTTCTTGGCCACTTGCCTGCCCTAGGCTCCCAAGCTCAGAGGGCTTTGCCAAAGGCCACTGGTGACCAGGTTAAGAGTAGGTGTGTGCATTTAGCTGGAGGCACACCATGAGGCATATCATTCGCAACACCTTGAGCTGTGGTTATCCTCACAGCACTGTGCTTACTACCTGTCTGATGAACCACAAAACTGCCTGTGCAGCAGAAGATGCATCCTGCCATAACTGGTTTTAACAAAGACTGCTTGAAAAGTAACAGGAAAACCTACTTTGGCTGCCCCCTCTCTGGGAACATCTCCAGTGCCCAACATGTGGATATGCCAACCAGATCCTAGAGGGAAACAGTCTCTTCCTTTTTGTATTGCCGAGGAGTTTTTTGGCCTGTTAAGAGCATGGCACATGGGCTAAGCTCACTGCTGGGGACTCATAACCATGCTGAAGGACACAAAACCCCCCTCACCCTCAGGGTGACTCTAGGCAAGCCTAAACAGAAGGAAATCATCGTTCAAGTGCTTAAGCACCTTATCTTCCCCTGCTTGGGGAAGATAAATGGCTTGCAGAGTGAGAATTCACTAAAGACAGCTACTGTATGAGGACTGCCAGCCTCAAAAGTAGTCTTGGATCAGAGTGGCTGTGCAGGAGGGGCAGGTTCGCTGTGCTCCCCCCATGCATGGGTACAGCACCAGGTTCCACAGCAACCCACCTGCACCTGCCCTGCTGCAGGGCACAAAGAAGGGATGTCCCTTCACTCAGCCTCATGATCCATGAAAGCGACTGTAATTCTCATAAGACCTGCATCAGCTGTGTGTGTCTAAGGTTGTTTCTGCCAGGGATGCATTTTTTTCCCTCAAAAATGCCCTTCAAGGGTGAAGGACCATGACCTCACTGTGTTCTGGCATCCTGAAAGCCACCCTGCTTGGTACCTGGGCAGGCACATGGCAGAAAGGCATTGAGTGGCTGCTCAGGGTGTCCCTGCAGACCCGCTTCCTCATACTGCTCCTTGAGAATGACTTGGGAAGCTCAAGCCAGGCACTGTGGAGGTGGGAAGGGAGACTGCTCCCACAAGCCATATGCAAAGGAGTCACAACAAATGTTAGGTCAGATGAAACCCAGGAGATGAAAACCTGGAATACTGCTACATGGTGCTGGGTCCTTCCCTGCCTGGTCAGCAAAGTCCTCCTAACTGGCACACAAGTGCACTGGTGTGTCCAAAACTGTAGCAGGAAATGAACCAGTTAAATGTCTTGGGATACAACTTTAAAAAACACTGTACTTTGATAAATTTTGAACAGTCTGCAGAGCTTCTGTCTCAAGGAGATAATTTACAGGCTGACTGCAAGACAAGGTGCACTTTGCACTAGCACAGGACAACGCAGCAGCAGCGGCACAACGGGATGAAATGTTGCTGGAAATTGTTCACGCTGAGCACTGACTTTAAAGGGATAGTGTCAGTATGCTCCCTTTAACTTCTAAAATAATGGAGCCTTCACATTTCTTCCCAGTTATTGCTACAACCTTGGGGCAGCTAAATAAAAACCTCCTGAATCCCTGTCATCCAAAAGAAAATGTCAAACAAAATCTTCAGTCAGTGCTGGAAACTGCTCTGTGTGATGAGAAAATCCCGGCACTTGTATGTAATAGTTCCATTCCTATTGCACTGGACAGTCCCAGTTGAGTTACAGACAGAACAAATACAGCTGAAACATGGGCTTGTAAAACTCCCAGGAGAAACCTGCGAGAGCTGCAAGGCTCCTGGCACCGCAAACCTCCTGTTCAGCATCTTCATGGAGGCACTGGGGCAGAAGACAGAGGACACCATGCAGGAGATGCACAGCCATCACAGGTGTAGAGGATGCTGCACTACAGGGTGCAGCTGATGCAGTCAAGGGCAGGGCTGCTGACTGGGGAGACCCAGAGGGGACGCACACCACATCCAACTCCTGGGATGAACTCAAACTCTGTAGGGTATCACCAGGGACACTGTGATGACACTGTCCTTACTCCTAAATTTTGTGGTTTGCATTCAGAAAGTGGAAAGATTCACAATTCTCCTCACTCTCACTGGAAATCTTCCAGCTTGCATGCAGGAAGGTAATACTGAGCTCTGTGAGGGATGGACAGGCTATTTTTCATCCCGACACTGTGTACAGTGCACCAACCCTAGAGGTGTTTAAAGGTGGTTTGGATGTGGTGCTTGGGGATATGGTTTAGGGGTGAACTTTGTAGAGTAGGGTTCTGGGTTGGACTTGGTGATCCTGAGGGTCTTTTCCAACCTGACTGTTTCTGTGGTTCTGTGAATAGAATCCCTCCAGTTTAATCCCAGAAGTCAGCACAAAGCACCACAAAATAAAAGAGTCTCTAGGATGCCATATTCTTTTGCTTAAACCAAGCAAATTAAAAGCTTTTAGATGCCTCACATATTTAAGTTCAGAGTCAGGGCTTTTACTGCACACGCTTGTACTTGGCTGTATCTTCTACTTCTTGGAGAGTCATCTCCTAAAAGATTGCTGGCTGTCTTTCAGGACTTTTCACTGAGATACATTGGTTTGCTGCCATTAACATGTGCAAAGATCTCCATTATTTTTCACCACTAATAGCCTCATATTAAGTCATATCAACCTGCACCCAAAACATCCAGGTCACTGAGGACCCAAAATAGCACCTCCTCTTCACAGGAGGCAGCAAGGTTCTGAGCAGCTCTCATGACTGTCCTGCTAGCACCAAGGAACAAGGGAGGTCCTTATCTTCCTTCCTCTCTGTCTGCTCATTCCTCTAAACCTCACACCTAGGTGAGAGCAACACAACCTAGAAATTCTGTCAGGGATGTCAAAGAGGGAGGGCAGCAGTTTCGAGCAACCATTGCTCTCTCACTCCCAGCACTGCAGATCATGATCCTGCCAGGTTTCTTTCCCCCCCCCCTCCCCTCGTCCCAGTTTCCCAGCCAGTCTGTTGCACTCGGCTCCAAAGGCTTTCAGGGCAGCGCTTCCATCTGCTTGCTGAAAGAACAAGAAGGGGCCCCCTTCCCCGGTGAAACAGATGTGGCTCGCCTTTGTGCAACATCTGTGGCTCGTGTCCCCATTCATTCTGAACAGTCTTGCTGTTTCTCAGACCACGACTGTTGTGCAGGGGATGATTTGGAGGAGGGCAGAAGCCTGTGGCTGGACTTCTTCCCATTGGAGTCCCACACACAAACTCTCTCAAAACCCCTGCCTTTCTCCAGGTGGAAAACAATATGCTTTGTTCTCTGTGACATTTGGGAATCCACAGTCCTGCTCCTCCAGAGCTTCTGTTCCAGCCTCAGCCAGTGGCTCACATTGACAATTCCTGTGGAATTTCCAAATGTGGGGAAGGAAGAGCTGGAATCTGGGATCCCCTTCTTCCCAATCTCCCTCATCCCAGTAGCTTCTTCTGCTGTACCTCTCACCAGCTTTGAGTTGGCATCCCCAGTGGGGTTGCACTGCTTTGGCTGCTCTGTGCAGTGAGGAACAGAAGTGGTAGAAAGCCAGAAATGTTCTGCAACGTGTTCTGGACTGCATTTAATATAGGGAGGTATATATTAAAATAAACCCAACATTTATTTCCTTTTCTTCTTGATGAGTTTACCAGGCCAGCTGGTGATTGCCTGAAAACCTGCTAAAAATGTCTGCACATTTTGGCACTCTGTCCCACTTTGTTCATTTTACTGCGGGTCACACTTTCTCTATATTTTGGGGAGGGGGGGTGGGGGGATGATCTGCTTACTTTCAGTTTAATTTCTAACCAGCGGACCAGCACCAGGGAACAAGAGGACTTTCTTGGTGCCCAGCAAGGGACCTGCAAAACCTGCTCTAGGATGCTGCTGAGGGGCAGCGCTGGATTCCCCTACGGGCATTTCACTGGATGCTGATTGAATCGGCTGACTGGAATTCCCTGAGCTGCCTGACGGGTTTTCTCCCTTCCTGGAGAGCAGGAAAGCACATTCGTGGGATTCCAAAGGGGAGGGAGAAGGATAGTGGGGCCTTTCAGCCCTGTGGTGTTTTTTCAGAACAGAATTGCTCATACAAGCCCTGGCCTCAGTTGCAGAAAGGTAACCTCATTTTTCTCCGTTTAAGCCATTACTTCTTAAAGAGGGGAAAAAGGGGAAGAAAGCTGCTCACCACTTGGTTCTGAGTGCCACTTGTGTCCTGCAGAACCATCCTGTGCAAAGCCTGCTGGCAGCTGCCTTCCAGCCCACTTCCTCCCACAGCAAACAGAGCAAGCAAGCAGAGCAAGCACAGCAGGAGCACTGGTGTGACCTAGCTCCCAAGGAGGGGGGCTTTCCTTCAGGGCAAGGCAAATAGCTATAGATGGACTGCAGCTACTGAACATTTGAAAACAAAAGGAGAAAGTTAGGCATTTGGCATCTATGCCAGAGGGACTGATTACACTGTAATGTAAATTACTGTAAGTAAGACCCTGTTATCTAGACAGCCTGGTACTAGGTGGACAACAGAGCAGCTGAAAATTACTTGCTGGCAGATTTTGAAACCAGAAGAAATAAGATGTTTCTGTAATGCAGTCACCCTCCAGCACTCACTCGCTGCTCACTGTGTATGTCAGGCATATACAGCAGTCCATCCGACAAGCAGCTGGCTGCAAGCGTGTGCTCCAGACTGGCAGTGCAGCTCACATCTGGGATCTCAGGCTTCCTGCAGCTGGTCACCCTTCTGGTGGTTTTGAAACAAGTGAAAAATCAGCTTGACTATTACACTTAGGGGGCTGCTTCAAATGAAGTGACAAAGCAGTCAGCTTAGGACATAGGCTGAACTTACTCCTCGACTGCCACTACCCTGCCTACAGGTGAGCAGTGCCCAGATCAGATGCAGATTATTGATTGCTTAATCAATACAGGAGCTTACCAAGGGGTAAGGGCTGCAGAAGCAGACCTTCTCTTGCCAAGACAAAACACAAATCCTAGCAAACCCAGAATTCCTTGCTCTCATGGGGGAGACTGTGCCAGGTACCTGGTGCTGCTTTTTGAAAGGCTTCATGGTGAAAGCTCATACAGGAAAGTGTCACTGCCGATGAAAGGTTAGTGCAGGAAGAGCTGCCTTGCTTTTCACTTTGACAGGAAGGAGTTACTCTGCAAGCCCAAAAGGCAAGACACAAGCTCCAGTCTTGCCTAGCTTTCCTGCTGCTGAAGTTAATTAAAAAAAAATCCAAACTGGTTATGTGAACAGTAGGATGGAAAGTATGAAGCCTATCAGTGTGTCCTATACCCCAACACACACTCACATGCTCTGGTGAAGGCTGGCATGGTCCCACTGCTCCCAGAGATGCTTTGAGTCATCATCACACTCCCGAGGACCACACAAACATTTCAGCAGCACAAGTGACACCAAAGCATCAGTTTCTGGCAGCAGCACCAGGCACCTCCTCAGCTCACCCGTCACACACATTTGTAGTCCCTGCCCAACCTGAGTGTCCAAGTGCAGAGGTGGCGAAGCAGAGATGGAGCATCCCTCACCCCCAATGAGAACACTTCCATGATGCCCCAGCTGTTCCCTGCCATCCCAGCTCAGCTGGCACATGCTTGCTAGGTGGATCTGAAAACCAGCTATCAAAGAATGCCTCAAACTTGAGGGATAAAACCAGAGGATATAAAAACAACTCTAAGAGTTGGAACATGCTGCAGAACCTGCTAAAGCTGGGGAAACAGGCTGCTTCTTGGGGTGGAGAGAAGAGAGGGCATCTTTCCTTGCCAAATTGTCCTTTTTTTGTGACTTTTTGATGCAAGTGCTGTGCTTTGTGAGGACCAAATAGAAAGCACAGAAGGGTTCTTCATGCTCCCCAAGTCTGTTTGCATTTCACCACCTTTGCCCCATGCTCTTTACCTAACGGAAGCAATATGACCGAGGCTCTTTAAAACGGTGGATTTCACCTCCCTGGCTGACAGCAGTGCACTGAGCTACAGCATCCCCAGGGTGGCATCCATACAATCTGCTTTGTCCACCCCTAATGCTACCCTGGACAGACACAAGCTGGAGCAGTTCCATGTCTTGCTTGCCTCACCATACCCTGAACTTCTGAGGGGTCCTGCTGGGCTTGTACCCAGGATGGTGACAGCTGGGTCACAGCCTCACACCTTGCTCTGTGAGGTTGGTGTCCCTGAACAGACTCAGCTTCCCACCACCAGCTTGGCAAGGAAACTCCTAAATCCTACCATGTCTTGCAGTGCTGCTTGATGGACTCCTGCTTGACGAAGTCCTCCTCGTGTGCTTCACCACCCAGGGGAACCGCAGCACCGTCACCTTCTGAGCTGGGCATCAGTCACCTGCAGCACTTCCATGTAACAACAGGAACCCACAGCATTTACAAAAATAAAAAAACAAACCAGCAATGATAAAAAAGGAAAACACCCTCCTCTTGTGACTAATTAGTCTCCTTCCTTCCCCAGCCACTAGCCATGGCCTGGGGCTGTCACCCTGGGATGCCCCTCCAGGTCCCCCACGGTCTCTGTGAGCTGCCTGCCACTGTGTGCTGGGCACATTTGGTTCCTCCTGAGCCCTGCTCAGGAAAGCACCCTTCAACCTTCTGCTGAGAGTTTTCAAACTCTGCCACATCCCAGACGCACTTCCCTGTGGGAAGGGGAGTGGAGAGGCTGAGAAGGGGAGAACAGCTATTTGAAGAGTCTCTTTTTCACAATAAAAGCCCTTCTTGCTGCCTTTTTTCATTTCTTTCTTTTTTTTTTTTTCCCCAATACCAAGGATCAGTTTGAGCCAGGAGACACAGGAAAAGAAGGCTGAGGACCTCTCAAGCCCTTCTGATCTCAGTGACCCCAGTGCCGGACAAGTAGAGGGACTGGCAGAGCCCCAGGGACCACATCAGTCCCAGAGCTAAGAAAGCAAACCACAGCTCTGCTTATGGTGCCTGAGAAAATGTCCTTTGCAGGTTCTTATTAACATTGCTTTGTCTGTCAGTAACAGCCTAGCAGAGAGCTGTGCCACATCAGTGCCCAGAGCTGATGCAGCCCTGGGACATTTCTATCCTTTAATGTCATTAATGCATTATGACCACTTTTTAGGGTGCACAAGTGCCTGTTTCTCCAGGGCACAAGGTGCCTGCAGGCAGCCAAAAGAGGGATGGCCCCAGGGGACCGCAGGAAGTACCCTTACAACTCAGCAGCACTGCATGGCAATGCCCAGCCAGTGCAGCTCCCCACCCAGCACCCAGGTGTAGGGTGCATCCCAAACACCATTTCCTCAGACCTGTAGGAGAAAAGGAGCTGGAGGCACGGGTTTGGGAAGTAGTGACTTGCACCAGCCCTTCATGGTTAAGCAGGGCATACAGGCAGCTGTCAGGTTGCACCCTGGGATGGTAGGGAGGAGTATGAAAACTAAGCCCTGGAACCCCTCACGTCGCTGCTGCCAAGCTCATTGACCTGCTGGCTGTCCTGGGCACTGCAGCGCTGGACATGGTACAACAGTTTCCTCGAGGCCAGTCCCCAGGGCAGGATCATTATCAATAGCCTGCTGTTAGCCTCTGTGCAAAGCTGGCATGAGGCTGCTAGGCAGGCAGCAGCTTAGCGCCAGAGAAGGGATGCGTAGGGCTTTGGAGGCTGAACCCTGCGTGTTACAGCTCCCCGGTGGCACCTCATTTCGGGAGCATTCACTTTCACCTCCCTTGCTTAGTTTTGAAACGATTCCATTTCTATGCAATCCTCTGTCGAATGATCCCTGCCAGTGCAGTGAGTTGCAGGCTTTGACTGACAGGCCAAGTGCTCCAGCTGGTCTCTCTGGATGGCCACCCTACACAAATCATCAGCTCAGTTGCATACCTGACCTCTGAGGAATCTGCATTCAAAAGAGGCATGGATGGCTGCTGTAGGAGGCAGACTTAAAGGATCAGTGGCCAAACCAGTATGATTAATCCACCCAGCTTTGAAACAGATCCTCCCATCTCTGTATTTTGAAATTCTGTTTTTATTTCTCCTCTGGATAATTGTTTTAATGATGTTCACAGTAAAATAAAATAAAACAAAATAAAATCAAGATTAAAAAGGCACCAATACCCAAGAATCAAGTGCATTATGAACCTGTTTCCTGAGGAGGTCCAGGAAGTCCCACCAAATCCATAGTGCCACGCCTACCTATGTGGTGCCTGAGCTGGGTAGTCCTGAGCCCATTGGCAGAGTCCCAGTCCCCATCAGTAGCATCTCTGCTACTTAATTTTGGAAAATCAGTGATTATCTGAACAGTGAAAATTGCTTTTCTTTCTCTCTCTTTTAGTTTTCTATCCCCTGACCATCTCTGCTCACATTCTCACAGCTGTGGCTTCAGCTCAAAACAGAGCTTGCTCACTCACACATAGATTTTCTTGAGGTTTCCCCAATTTGAGCTGAGGCCAGTCCTGCCACCAGACCAACGCCACCTCTGCAGGACAAGGGAGTACTCCCCACTCCAAGAAACTCCCCCATGGTGCTAGGCAGCAAAGGGAGACACAGGAAAGCAGGGAGGTGGGACTGCTCCCATATTACAGGTAAAATGCAAGCTTCCAAAACACTCAGGTCTCATATTAGGGTCTCAGGGCAGAAAACCTGTGACATCCAATATCAAACATCTCCTGAGCCTGCTCCCCCTCACATTGCACTGAGGCAAGAGGAAAAACCGTTTAGTTCCAGTTGTAAGCAGCAGCAAGAGGGGCTCCCCTGAGGGTCCTTCTAGACTATACAGACATTTTCTTAATTTGCACATAACACCAGGCAGATTCAGCAGAGCCACGAGCGAGTACAAGAGTAAGAGAGCTGCAAACTTTCCCTGAGGGAAAATGAGCAGCAAGGCAGAGACCAAAGAAACTGACAGAGAGCAAAGAATGCCATTGTCACTGGCGTACCCACAGCAGCATGAGGACCTCTGTGTTCCCCCAAACCCCTCACTACAGACATTAGCAAAAGCTTCTGGTATAACCCTGTGTCCATTTCATAGATTGACTCACTTTTCCCCTTGCTTGTCCCCACAGAGAGATACCTGTTGGTTTATTGGTTTTCTCTGTTCCCCAGAAATACTTTTTCTTTCCCTTTCTGTCCCACTAGACCTGCATTCATTTCTCCCTTGGCAGCTAAGGACAGGCAATGGAGTGGTGAGAGGGGTCAGATTTTAAGGGCTGACAAGAAACAGAAAGATATGCTGCCTCTGAGAAAGTAAAGTTGAAGAGATTTCCTCTCCCTTCTAGAAAAGTGTGAGGCTTTAATGGATTTTACAGACTATGAATATGACTTTCCACACATGCCATGATAATTATAAGCTTCAATGGATTTTTGAGAACCAAACCCTACCCAGATAAATCACTGCCACTGATTATGAAATGAGTTGCTCTGAAAGCCTTCACATTTCTCTTTTCCCTGCTGTCTCTTGTATCTACTGGTAACAGGCCTCAATACTTTGCAAATGAATAGGCTACAGAGGAGACCCTGATATTTCAACCTTCCTTTGCAGCAGTTGTCAAAAAGATGCTAAATTAAGGCTCTAGGGGTCAAGCAGAATAGGGAAGAGATCTGGGCTCCTACTCAGGGTCTGGTGCTAGGACACAAAAGATGCTGAGAAACAAATGAGCTGCAAAATTGAGTTTTGTATCTGGTTTCAGAAGGCAACACATTCCAGCGCCCTGCTTCCCCAGCCACTGTCCCAAAAGGGACGAGCCCCAAGTCCATAAGGTAGAGAAAACGCTGGACAGAGATAGTTTGATTCAGTGTGTTGTGTATAGGAACAGACTTTTCTCTCATTTTCTTCACTGTTCACCCATGTCACACTATCATTTCAACATAGCTACAGCAATGCTTCCCTCAAGTTTCACACCACTCACCAGCCCCTCCTTGCTGGTAAGGACAAGACCCAGCACAGCACCTTTTTCTTGTGGATTGCTTTACCACTTGGAAGAGGAAACTGTCATCCATCCTTTCCAGGAACCTCTTAGATTGCCCGGCTGTGTTGTCCTTCCAACAGACATCTGGGTGGCTCGGGTAAGCCTTAGCAGCACTCTTATAAAGGAGCTGATGTTGCCATCGTGTGGCAACCTTCAGAAACAAGACTGTACTCCCAGTCTCCTGTATCCTCCTAGCTTTAAGACGAACTAGCACTAGCGGCACAGCACTCATGGATTGAAAGGAAGGTGGCCTGCCAACTGGACAGTGCTGCAGGTTTTGGAGAGCTTTCCTGAGTTGCTAAAAGCACCAGATGCTGCTCACATGGAACAGGCCATCAGAAAGACACAGCACAGGGACCAGGACTGATACCTTCTATTTTTCCTCCCCTTTCCTGCAAACTGTAAAAACCCAGTGCTTGCACAGAAGCACTTGGCACAGTAATACAGAAGCAAATTTTTTCTAAGGCACAAAATACTTCTCCCTAATAGTGCCTTAACCTTTAATACCCCTCTCTCCCAGGACATCCCTTTCCACGGTGCAGTGCCAAGGCAGACACGGACAGCGGAATAGCGCTCCTCTAGGCATGTTTAGCACCATCGCAGTTTCTCTTCAGGAAAATGACAGCTGCTGAGCAGCTTGGCAGGTTACAGCCTGCTTTGTGTCATGCAACTGTTTCAGATACCCCAGCAGCTACTGAATGGTTGTGGCGGGAATGAAAGCACTACAGATAAAATTGCTGCAGTCACAGCCAAAGTGAATCTTTGGGAAGTACCTTAAAGATCAGCAAATCACATCTAAAAATGACTTGTGAGCTCATTGTGATTGAAGGCACATCTACAGCCTCTTTTAGCAAATTTTCACCAGTCTTAAATAACTTCACAGAAATTAACAGCATATAAAAAACCTCCAAGAACCCCAAGGAACAACTCTCACCTTGAAGGAACCACCCAAGTGATAAACCTTTTGTTTTCACAGTACATGGATTCAATCACTTTAAACTCATCTCCAGTTCATATCTGACCGTAAAAATAATTTGCTTCTCACTTACCAGGTATCTCAGACTTTCTTCATTCACTATGAAGGTACATCCCTTGCCAATACACCACAGGAGAAAACACAGATGATGGGTGCTGACATTGAGATGTATGAACATTAGAGCACAGAGGCTAAATTGTGTGCTTCATTGTTTCAGATTAACTAATTTTTAGGCCTTGCTCCCTTCTACTAAATGGTTTTGATTAACAAGTGGGACATACATGGCAGTTTAAAGGGACTGAAATTAGTATCAGGGCTTGACATAAACTCTTAACTTTAAGCAATCTGAAAACCAAGCATATCTGAACACAAGTCACAAATACTGGTATTGTTGATACATCACCAATTATTTGTCTTACAAGACAACTGTGGTATTAGCATCTGAAGAATGCCAGGTCACTACCTAAAGAATGGTGGTAGGGTTTTAGCAATATGGAGTAATTTAAAGGATGTGAATAGCAATTTGTCTTTAAAACCCTGATTTATATAGGAAAATTTGTCTAATTCTTTCTCATTTTTCACACTCAAGACTGTGTGATTTTGTTCACTACCAACCACTTCAACAGCAGACTGCTTTAAAATGTCACCAACCAGCCTACTTCAAGTAACTGGGTAAGTATTTCAACTGGCATTGGGTATGGTGTACTGAGCACAGCCTGTGTGTTCCTGGGAAACACTAGAACCCAACGCTTGGACATTCAATAAACGAGACGGACAACAATTCTTGGTGAGAAACAAACATGAACTTATGATTACAATTTAAAACAGATGTTTAACCATTTGCCAATTGTAAAGAATTGGAACAAGGACACAAAGTCAGACATCACTAGAAGTTCATTTTATTTCTGAGCCTTCTGGGCCTTCTCTGACTTGGGGGCCTTCTCTGACTTTTGTGCTTTTTCTGACTTGGGTGCCTTCTCCAGCTTGGTCGCCTTCTCTGACTTCTCTGGCTTCTTACCCTTTTTAGAAGCCATCTTCTGGAGCTTCTTCATTTCATGCTTGATGATCCTGTTCCTCTGTAAAGGAAAATGTTTACAATTCATCAGAATGAAAACGATAAATACTGTACCTTAGATTTTAAGCCAGGGGAGGTTTAGGCTGGATGTTAGGAAGAAGTTCTTCATAGAAAGAGTGATTTGCCATTGGAATGTGCTGCCCAGGGAGGTGGTGCAGTCACCATCACTGGAGTGTTTACGAAGAGACTGGATGGGGTGCTTGGTGCCATGGTTTAGTTGATTAGATGGTGTTGGGTGACAGGTTGGACTCAATGATCTCAAAGGTCTCTTCCAACCTGGTTAATTCTATTCTTCTATTCTTTCAGATTCTGCCTTTTTTTGATAATCACCCTTTGCTAACCAATTATAGTTGTTACAGTAAAAAAGGAAAAATTGTTACTGTGCCATTACATTAAAATGTCCAACCTAAACCCACTCTGATCTACTCCATGGACAACATCATTGTGGCTGCAAACTTGGGCACTTCAGTATTTCATGGGTAATGACTTTTGATATAGAATAAAATACCCATCAAGAATACCTGATTTCATCAGGTGGCAATTCTTTCCTCAGCTCTAACCTGGAAGACTGACATACAGATCATGGGTTTAAGTTTGCCCAAATACTGTAGAGAATGTGGTGGCCAAAGCAGCATGAAAAATTCCAGGGATTCACATACTTGGTGTTACTCAATAACCCAAGCCAACTACCAAGGTAAGGCCACCCTGTGTATGTGACTAAGGTGAAAGCCACGTGCATTGTTCCCCTAGAGAAGAAGTGACACTCAAACACTCACCATTTTCTTTGCTTTCATAACCTTGTAGCGATCAAAGTCAGTCATTTTGGCCTTCTGTTTGAAAAGAATCAGTAATGAAGCTCCTCACGTATACACACAGGCAAGCAGTAAAACTTAAGTGCTGGAAAGCATGTCACAATCCCCCCCAATTAAGTTTAGCTGCATGTCTGGAACTAGTTCACCTTTGCTTATGCAGGAAAAAAGGTGGTTATGGATATCACTAAAACCATCATCACTGCCAAAATACAAGAAGCTGAAGCTAGGTAGGCAGCAACTTTCAAAAGTATGTGCCTTGTTTCTCTTTTATCTTAGCCAACAATTGAAGATGCACGCTTTACTAGATTGCATCTAACCTTCCTAAGCAGAAGCAGTACAACTACAGCTTCTCAGCTGCACCCTGTGACAGGACTAGGGGCAACAGGTATGAGCTGCAGCACAGGAAGTTCCACCTCAACACGACGAGGAACTTCTTCACTGTGAGAATCACAGAGCACTGGAACAGGCTGCCCAGGGAGTTTGTGCACTCTCCTCTGGAGACTTTCAAGACCCATGGGGATGTGTCCCTGTGTGACCTGCGCTAGATTCTACGGTCCTGCTCTGGCAGGGGGGTTGGACTTGATGACCATCAGAGGTTCATTCCAACCCCTAACATCCTGTGATCCTGTGAACATGTATTACTCATCCAGTGAAAACCTACCTTTTCTCGGGCTTCTATCTTCTTTGCCCATCTTGTGGCTGCCCACTTCTCATTTATATTTTCCTTCTCCCAGGCACGTCGCACACACTTCTGACGAGCACTGCAATAGAACAGACAAAATTTTATTCACTCTTCATGGAAAAAAAAAAATCTCTGATGTTGGCCCATCAAATTTCATACAAAAGAAAATCACTTTTCTGTATTGCTTCAGATATTTACTTGAAGTCAATGCCACATACATCTCTGTGGCCTCATTAACATTCTGTTGCACAGATCCTTTGCTAGGACCAACAGATAAGCAACTCCAAGAGGCATACTCACACGCTGTTCCTACCACTGCTTCAGAACCAGAAAGGCAGCCATTTTTGTTTCTAAATTACAGAAAGTTGTAGTAACTAAGCTGAAAAGAAGTTCAGAACAAGTTTAGCCTCCTGCAATTCCCATTCTGTAGGCAGGAAACAGATATAATGCATGAAGTGACCTAAGCAGCAGCAAAGTACAGCTGCACAGTATATACTGCAACTGCCTTCCCCCACACCCTCCACCCCACAAATCCCTGCAAGTTAGTTGCCAATGCCTTTGCTCCTGAAGAGCAATTATCAATCAATACTGGTAATGAAACCTTAAATGTATTCAACAGGCTGCCAAATTTGTACTATGTACATGCTAATCCATTCTCTTAACGTTGCATGAACATTCTACATTCATTAAGCATTCAAGTGGTATCACTCATCAAGTGACAGCATGTTTTTCACAGAGGTTAAAAAGAGCCACCAACAACTCACCTGTGTGGGAATTTGAGAACAAAATCAGTCAGCTGCATGCACTTGAAGGGCATGGCCTGCCTTCTGACACCACTGCAGGGGCCATCAACTAGTGCCTGAAAAAATGAAAACAAACATGGGGGGTTTGGTTGTGGTTTATCCATCATGCTCAAAACAGACAGCAGTTTCCTAATAATGATCCTAATGAACAGCATCTTGGCAACAGCAGTCCACAACAAAAGTAAATATCATGCAAACAAAAAGTGACAATGTTTTAAGTCTTGTGCATACAACCCAAGCTTTACATACAGAATTTTAAAAGATTCATCTTGGAGGGGCATCCTTGCCTGCATCAGGAATAGTGTGGCCAGCAGGAGCAGGGAGGTCATTCTGCCTCTGTACTCAGCACTAGCTACGTCACACCTTGAGTACTGCGTCCAGTTCTGGGAGCCTCGGTTTAGGAATATGTTGAGTTGCTGGAACGTGTCCAGAGAAGGGCAACAAAGCTGGGGAGGGGTTTGGAGCACAAGCCCTATAAGGAGAGGCTGAGGGAGCGGGGGTTGCTTAGCCTGGAGGAGGCTCAGGGGAGTCCTTACTGCTGTCTACAGCTACCTGAAGGGAGGTTGTAGACAGATGGGGGTTGATCTCTTCTCCCAGACAACCAGCACCAGAACAAGAGGACACAGACTCAAGCTGTGCCAAGGGAGGTTTAGGCTGGATGTTAGGAAGAAGTTCTTCATAGAAAGAGTGATTGGCCATTGGAATGGGCTGCCCAGGGAGGTGGAGTCACCATCACTGGAGATGTTTAAGAGGAGACTGGATGAGGCACTTGGTGCCATGGTTTAGTTGATTAGATAGTGTTGCATGATAGGTTGGACCTGATGATCTCAAAGGTCTTTTCCAACCTAGTTAATGCTATTCTATACAATTCGAAAAAGATACTGAGGCAAAGTGACATACTACATTCTTTTCCTGAAACAGTAAGTGAAAGAAACCCCCAGCCCAAGCACTTGCTTTAAACATATATTAACCTCATTCTATTCATCACTTGTCCACTTCTACTCATTAGAAATATTGGAAAAATAGGAAAAATCCATTCACAAAGAATATCCCTTGAAATTGATGCAGTCTTAGTGTAAAAGCTTCTGTTAAGGCAGAAAAGTGAAAATAAAGGTACGGCTCTCATAACTTACCCTGTTTTGGTCAATAACATCCACAATGGCCACCAGCTTGCCAGCATGTGGCCCAAAGGAAATAAAAGCAACTCTGCCAATCTCGACGAAGCGTTTGAACACCTGGGCGCAGCAAAAAAGTTAAGTGAGAACATACCCAAGGCCATTATTAGGTTCAGTGCTTTCACAGCCTTTAGAACACTTCCCCAAGCTCTTCTAGCTGCACAGAATCCTTTCGCTTGAGCAAAAGACCCCGGGTAACGCATTGAACTGTTCGCTAGCTCTGGCCCCGCGTGGACGCCGCAAGCAGGTGAAGGAAGGGGCGCCAGCGAGAAGCGGTGAGCCCTGCGAACGCAAACAGCCAGGGGCAGACACGGCAGCTCCGACTGTAGCAGGAGCTGGCCCCCGAACGCGACCCTGCGCAATCCCAGCCGCGCCCGACCACGGCCGCACGCGGGGCCCGGCCCCAGCCCAGCGCGGGTGGGGTGACTGCGGCCGGCAGCCACCGGCCGCTTCCCTCCCCGTCGCCCAGCCAGGCGCAGGGGGGACACGGGTGGGAGGGCGCAGACAAGGGAACAGGGACATAAGGCAGAGGAGGACATGGGGATCCCGCCGGGGCGCCAGGGCACGGAGGCCCCGGCCACCCGCACGTACCATGATGGCCGCTCGCGAGCAGAAAGGGAGGAGCCCCGCTGCCGGCGGCCGGAAACTGCCTGCGCGGCGAGAGTGCGCGTGCGCGGGGCGGGCCCACCCTCCCCTGCAGCCAGCCGAGCCTGCGTGCACCGGGAGTCTGCCGGCGGCGCACAGCGCGCATGCGCCCCGGGGGAGCCACGTGCAGGCGCGGCGTGCCTCTCTCCGCGCATGTGCGGTGAGTCGCGGTAAGCTGGGGGAGGGACGCGCTCAGGTGTAGGTGGTCTTGGTTCTGCTGTTTCCCGGTATGGTGCTCGCTGTGTGGAAGTGCTGCTGTCGCTGGGCTTGTGCGGTGTGTGCGGGGCCGAGGCGCTGCTCGAGCGAGCTGCGCTTCCTCCCGAATGTGGTGGGGGTAAGTATAGCCTCGGTTGTATGACCTGGCCCCTGGACAGACTGAGAAGGTGGCCCGGTGGCAAAAGGATGCTGGAGAGCACAGCAAATCCCGAGGCTGTGTGCTGGTGAGTTAGTTGTGTTTGAGCTCAGGAGGCTTGGCAGTGCACAGCCAACACGGTATGAGCCTGACTCCAACCGCAGAGTTTTGTTGTTTGGGGTTTTTTGAACCATCAATAAGACTTGCGGAAAATAAGAATTTGTCACAAGCTCCTGTAGTGTTCCTGACACCCATCTTTGCCTCCTTTAAAAGTAATGGCTAATATCTAACAAGGGCTGGGTCCCCATTCTTCTCAAACACTTTTTATTCCAAGCTGTTTCATACTTTCGGGGCACAAGGACTGAACATTTAAAGGGCCTGATTCCATGTCGATTAAATTCCATCTGCACCAATCATGTCCTGCAGTGGAGTAAATGGGTGTGTTCACAAGATGATCCTAGTGTTAGGTAGGCACTTAGGCATGAATCAAACATCCATGCACAGATTGAATCTGGCTGCAGAATGTAGAACATAATACATATCTTTAATAATTATTTCTTTGCATCAGGTTCAAAATCCATGATAACACTGTGTTAGGACATGATTTTGCAACCTGGTCATTCCTCATTATGCCAGCTATTCTCTGCACACTGAAGGGCTTTGGTATCTGAGCACTAGCTTTAGGGTCAAGGATGCACAAGGGATCCATAAAGCTACAAGCAAAGAGGTGAAGTACGTAGTAGTCCATGGTGAGAATGATCTAACAAGTCTGATTCTCTTCTAATTGCCCCATAAACCTCTCCCTTGGAGTGGCTTATGTAGTCCACCTGAGACCTTGTCACTGAAAACAGGCTGTGTCAGAGTGTGAGACAACAAAGAGGGAAAGAGAATCATGTTTGTTTATGAAATAGATGAGAAGTATTTAAGGCTTGCCCCAAGTCACTTGGATTCTATGGGACCCAAGCACAGGTTTCTCCATCCCATTTCACGTCTCGCCAGACCAGTCTGAATTTCACACTTTCCCTGGGAAGGTAAACTGCATGAAGGGAAGAATACAGCACTTTTGCTTATTCTATATGATTCTTGAAAGCATGTTTAGCTGCTGCCCTCTTCCACAACCATCTGATGGGTAGGAATCACACACTACAGGGTTCATCTCTCTTTTTCCTTTTGAAACAGACATGCCCAGGAGCCTGACAATACAAACCATGAGAGCCTCCACCTGGCTGCAAAGCAGTAAGAGCCTCTGCAGCTAGGCAATAAATTTCATTCCACTGACTCCCTGGGGTGCAACAAGCCTGACCAAGAAATATCACTGTTTCAAAAAGCAGATCTTTCAGCTCATTAATTCCCAGGTTCCACTTCAATCCTATACACTCCTGGCACCCAAAGAACTATCTGCAATACCAGTCTAGTCAGTTTCTTAGAGAACTGTTAGGTGATGAAAATTTCATTTGTAGTTATCCAGGTGATACCTACTCTGATCAGCTAAAAGGTGAAAGGCTCTACAAATACTAGCCAGCTACCATGCCACCAGGTTCTGCTTCAAGTAACCACTTGAGCAAAGATTTTTTTTTGAGTGTATTCCTCCTCCTTGAAAGAGAGATGAACATTTGAGACTTCTACTACAGTGATACTGAATCTGCTCAAGACCTATTGAATATAATCACAGCTCACAATTCCAAATGTAAGCTTTTAACTTAGATACTTTTAGAGCTAACTTTTTTTTCCTCAGCTAACTGGGGGGCTTTAAGACCTACTTCCATCCTCCCTTACATTTCCCAGCCTTCTTCCTGAAGACAACAGATTTCCATCCCAAGGAGCAGTGGTACACTTAACCAATGTGTGACTGACAATTTAAATTTTCTTCTTCCTTCTCTTTATCCCACCCTGATGGTGGCTCTGAGAGTGCCTGTTATTTCCCTGAAGAGGTACTCATTTTGGAGAAGCACTTTTGGGCCAACTTTTGAGTCACTCTTGAAACTCCTCAGAACTTGTGTGGGTTCTCTCTATGTGAACTGGCTCATGCAGCTTCAAGAAGTGGTGATCAGTGAAGAAGCGTGCCAGATGTCAGGCCTAAGATTAACCTGTAATTAAAACCCCAGAAATGACAGATGATCTGGCATTTCAAGAGTGAGAGATTTCTGTATGCCTTGTAGAATATGGCATATTCCTTGTTGAATATGGAACATGTATGCCACTACAGCCTGCTGCCTAAGACAAAGTGGTTGAATTAAAATTCTCCAGAGCTGTTATATTTTTGATCAAGTTGCAATTCAGATCGCCTTTGGCTGCCCTTTAAGGACAAGCAATGCCTTCCTGCTTTGAAATGCTCTGCTTGGAACTGAGAGCAGAAGTAAACCCTTATCCTGGGCTAGCAGCTATTAAAGAACCGAACAACTATTTTTTCCCTGCCTTTTCCCTCTGCTTCAGCTTTCTCACTGAGGATTTCCATCATCTCTGCTTAAACACCAGCAGGAAGAGATAAAGGCCTGGTGATTTCCTAATACTCAAGAACTGCACCATCTAACTAATGGACTAGATTTGTCAGACAAGACAGGGAGAAAACACTACCCAAGCAAAGTTTCAAAGTTCTAGTTTCTAGTCTAGTAGAAGGAAGAAAGGATGGAGGGGTGGGGGTGGGAAGAAGTGATGGGAAATGTTTTTTTTTGGGGGGGGATGGTGTTACAGTTTGAAATGTCCCACTTTGCCTCTTGTGTGTAGCAGAATACCATGACTGTTGTACTCACTCACCAGAAGCTAAATAAAAAGCAAGGTAATGATAAACCAGGTTTTGTGTCATTAATAGTGCGCTTGCATCTTTTTTCCTGCTGCAGCTGGGCCAACTAAATAGACAACTGCCCCTTCCCCTATCAGCTGCTTGTCCTTCCCTTGCAAGAGTGTACCCCTTGCTCACACAACTACCTCAGTGAATAACAGCCACCTATTCTGTTTTAGAGGCAGTTTCATGCTGTTCACTCAGTCAGTCTAATTGTGGCCCAAAAAGGTGAGGGATGGCTTCACAAGTATATCCTGAAGAGTAGTAATCCCAACAGGGAGTCCAGAGCAAGCTTTTCAGCCTGAATAGCATTCCCACAGGGGGCTGTGCAGTTGAACAAACCCTTAGAACAGGCACAGTTATGATGACCTGCCTGCCTTCCAGTCACTGTGGAAAACTGCCACAAGAAGCTGAAAGCTAGATCAGTTACAGGGAAAACACAAAAGTGTGTCCATGCCAGAAGTGTACTTCAGCTACTTAGGTTTGAACTACTTCTAATCAAGCATGACACCCACAAACAAGGCAAAGTACTTTCTGAGAGCCAAAGAGATGTGCAGAATTTAGGTGCAGGAAACTAGCAGAGTCTGAGAAGGAATAGTTAACACAAATTCCAGTAAACACAATTCCATGTGCTGTTTACCAAACTGATTGCACTTAAAAAAATATAATAATAAAGCCAGCAGAGGTTGGTTTTATTTATTTTAATTTCTTTTTTAACCTATCTGAGTTTGAGCAGAACTCATCAATTTGGTTGATAAACTGTTTAGAATTCTGAAGCCACAAGGGAAAAATGTCAGCTGACATTTCTGCATGGCAGTGTGAATTGGGTGTCTGGGTTGTGCATGAGTGGCTGGACTTCATGAGGTGGAGAGCAGTGTGTTTGTTGTTCTGATACTGACACCAGGTGAAATTTGAATGTGATGCATTTTGATCTTAAAGAACTAGGTTTTTTGAAGCTTTTTCTTCAAAGTCTGAAGCATCTAATCAATGTGCTTTTCAGCCAGAATTACATTCTTCCTCTAAATATGAGGGCTTATTGATCCTTATTGATGGACAAATTGAGAGGTGATGTGATAGAAGAGGTTTTTCCAATTTATTTACTATTTATGACAACGCATTTGTGGCAATAATACTTTAATAAATGTGCAGCTGAGACATAATTCTTTCGCTTGATTTCCTTCTACATCAATTTACAGCTTCTTAGCTCCTTGGATTAGGACCAGAGGCCACAAAGCTCTTAGCTTTTCCCAGCTGGCTCAGAAGACTTTTGGATCTTACCCCTAACTCCGGGTTTCTACAGAAATGTTCTGGAACAAATACTTTCAAAAACAGAATATATTTTTCATTTTCTTTTTGTGTTCTAATAATTTATTATGCAAATGGGGTGACAGACTGAGCTTATAAGACCCTCCTGAATTCTGCTGCTACTAAACTCAGAACATTAATAGTATAGTGAAATGTGTGTCATCACATATTTGCTGCTATACCACGAGCTGTCAGACCTCAAAAACAAGGAATGTCTACTTTGCCTTTAATAGTCATTATCTCTATTTTTTTCTTTAAGGACTATTTTTTTTTCCTTTGAGAACTTCAGTCCTGAGTGACTAGTTTTGAAAAACCATTCCCTTCCTGCAGCATATTACACCTGTGTCTTGTTAGAGGTGAGGCTGCGCATATCCTCTGCCACCCTCTGGACAGAGGCTGAGTATCAAATGGCATATTCTTTCTATTTTTATCAGCCTCCTCTTGTGACTATGCTGATATTTAACGAGCTGAAGTGCTGGTGCAGTGCTGTAGTTATTCCTTTGGTCAATGGGGGGTACTTGCTTATCAGGGTTTTTCATCATCTGTGCCTCAGGCATAGATCGAAGAGCACATTACCCCAAACTTTTTATCAGTTATATAGATGACAAAAATACTGGCCTGGGTGAACATGACAGCTCAGGTAGCATAATGAGACAGACTGTAGACAGTTTATTCTATTTACAAACACTGGTTTCTTAAGGTGGTAAAATACACCAGACATCTCATTCTCATCACTACTTTCAAATCAGAAAATAATCTCTCACAGAGCTGTACTGGTTACCACTTCTGTTATATTTCCCATTGGGAAGGATGTCTGGTTTTGTGTGTGTGAAAAATCACAGTGTTAGGGGTTGGAAGGGACCTCGAAAGACCATCTAGTCCAACACCTGTGCCAGAGCTGAATCACCTGGAATAGGTGCCACAGAAATGCCTCCAGGCAGGTTTTGAATGTCTCCAGAGAAAAAACACAATAGGTGGCTATTTTTCTTACTCTGTGAAAATAACAATCTTCATACTGCTCTGAGAGCAATTTGGCAGAAACAAGGAATTGAGATATTCTGCATCTGGGAAACAGTGTATATGAGCATTTGTAACTGAAGTGTCAGCATAGCTTTTAATGTACTAGTACTTGCAGAGAAAATGTACTTAAATTTATCTATTGCCTTCAAAATGCAGGGCAGCCTCAGGTGTTTGCTTTTGCTTTTTCAGACATAGATTCATGACTCCCACATGATTTTGTGAAAGTCTGTCTCAACATGTGAGCAGCTTGCTTTTGTGTCTGGACATCATGCACCTAGACCTACTCAAAATAATCAGATAACTTTGTTTATATAAAGAGAGCAGCAGGGTCGTACCAGCAGCTTCACAGCAAACTCATACCCCTGCAGCCACTTCCATCAGTTAATTATAAGAGGTAATTATGGTTAAAGGCAGAGTCTTTTACAGCAGAGATTTACATTTGCTAGTAGTCTTGAAGGACAGTGCTATCACTTATAGATAATGAATGTCCCAATCAATTGTGCCAAGCAAAGCTCTGGGTAAAGTTTCACTAATTCATGACTGCATGGGCAAGCAGCTGAAGTACACAGTAGGCAATAGGGGCTCCTAGTTCATAAATATTCACAAGATGCTTATAGCACACACTGGGAAGCGTCAGACTCCCTGGGTTGCTCCTCTGTGTGGTAATTGCGGAGCGTCAGCTCAGCCTCTGCCTCTGACCTGCATTTTACCATTAATCCAGACCCATGCTATGATTCCTTGGAAACTGTGCACTTAGCTGAATAATTTATCACACGATTTTCAATTATTTATGACTTATAACAAATGAAATAAAATCCCAAGGTGGTTTGTAACTTCTGAATATCCAAGGGACAGTCAGCAGATTGCTGCATCCTTAAGTCCCCGTGGTTACTGCCCCTTTGCCTCTGAGCATATTCCAAGGGGATGCTCATTTGACACCAGGTTGATTAAAACGGTAGCAAATTCCTCCCTACCATTGTCATGTATGTGCCCATCTGATCATGCTGTTTTCCTTTTTTTCTTCTCCTTGATGTAAAAATTAAAACTAGCAATTAAAACTAGAATCCATCAGGTCATTTTAGATTTGCAAACAGATATTCACAATCTCCTTGGAAACTGAACAAAGGTGCACTTCCTGTAAGGCCTGACTGATTACTGCTTATTTTTAAACAAGCTTTTCTTTTTCTTATTCATGCTGTGCTTGCAGCCACTGGAAGGTGCCTACTTTTATGGGACCCCTTAAATTACCTTTAGAGTCATGTTGAGCAGAAGACTTGGCTTTGAATGTGTTCCTTTTGCTCCAAAGCTTCCTTGAGCTCTGTGCTGCAATGTCTGTTAGAATTGTCCTTCAAAAGCCCACACCAGGCCCTGGAGGGAGGCTGCTCAATAGTTGAGAAGGTTTACCAGATGCCTTGGCTTGGGAATTAGGTTTGTCCAGCATGCTCTGTCAGCCAGGAAGGCTACAAAGTATTAGAAGGTTTTTATCCTAACACTAGGTGCTATCCACAACTATTAGGAGAATTAGTTCCATTGAAGGGGCAATGCTACTGACATCAGTATCCTTGCAGCATTGAAATGAACATAGTTCTGCTTACAAATATATTTACACTCATGAAACAACCACTTAGATTTTATGTTAGGAAATGTTTTGGTGCAAGTTCTATGGAATACATTCTTAGTGTGTCTTGATTGCCTTCACAGCTTCTGTTCTTCAAAATTGTTTGTTTCCTGTAAGCTGAGCATATAGATCAAGTGATGCAAGGGTCTTTCTTCAGAATTTCTGACTGAAACTAATTTTAAAAATTCAAACTAATTCCTATACAAGAAAAATTCCTCTTGTTGGATGCTGTAGCCCCAGGCTACAGGCTGAAGAAATGTAACATGGCAATGCTGAGATATTTAATCTTATTGTAATGGTTGAATGCACCATGCTGCATCCCAGCTTTAGTTCTTGAATAGTATCTCCTTTTTCTGAAAGGGAGCATTAATTAGCAGGAAGCAGTTAATAGTAAAAGGCATCACCTGTGTGTTATGGAATCGCTGTGGAGAAATGCCTGGTTTAAGTGATTTAATATTTGATGGGATGAAGTCTTCACAGATACAGAGAATAACCAAATTGTTTAATCCTTGCCACGTTTCTAACATCCCACTGTAGATCAGTGGCAGCCAGGATGTTTAATTACACTCTTAAACCCAGGCTGCAGAGAAAAGAATGAATGAACAGTGGGTGGCGACAGTGCAACACGGAGCATTGCTTAGAAAAAAACCAAAAGACATTCAGAGCTACTTAGCCTGTACCCCATAATCATTTTCAAAAGTTTTCCTAGGTAGACACAAATTTCTTCAGTTCAATCCCAGTCCATTAGTATTTGATTTAGATCTGAAACAGTCTAATAGACTATAAATGGAACTACTGGAGGTATTCAGGAGGGGACTCGATAGGGTGCTTGGTTGCATGGTTTAGTTGATTAGGTGGGTTGGGAGATAGGTTGGACGCGATGCTCTTGAAGGTCTCTTCCAACCTGGTCTGGTCTATTCTATTCTATTCTATTCTATTCTATTCTATTCTATTCTATTCTTTCTCCCTCTTGCTCTAGGAAAAAAAAAAAAGAAATAATAAAAAAATCTAGGTTTCCAAAATGTGGCTTTAGAGGGAAATTCTTATTTATTAATCAATGTCCACTTTTGGTTCAGAATTCTAATTCAGTGTAGATGACAACCCAAAATGTCCCAAGGAATCATTCAAAACAGATGTATTTTAATCTCCAAATAACAACAATAGGTGCTTTTGTGCAGTAGTAATGTGACTTGTTCAGTTCTGTGGAGGCTAACACAAGTATTAAAAAAAAAGCCTTGCTTTTTATTTCTTTCCCTCCCCCCCCCCCCATGTTGGCACATATGGTTGACCAAAAATAGTTTGAAGTATGGCCCTTCATGTATGAGATTATGCTTAGTCCAGAAGCAAATTATATAAGCAGCATTTCTTGAAGCTAACTTATTTCAAAAAATATATTCCATGGGATATTTTATATTCTTTGGGATCCTAATTAGGAACTGTTAATTTTCAACTAGCCATGAACTGTTTACATCATGAGCTAAAGTGTTCAGTGTTAGTGCCCACGTTAGAACAGTTGACAATCAGGCGTCTCAAAAACTGTTTGTAAATGCTATAATTGTGACTTGCTGATGGAAATGAAAAGTGAGTCATCCATTTCTCTTGTAAATTCAGGAACTGTTGTCACCATTCTAAGATGTTTAAGCCCAGTTAAATTATTTGAAGTGCATTTATCCAGAAAATGAAATTACACTTAATCCATCTGCAGCTATTACGGCGCTCATACAGTGACTGCATTCATAGTGGTTGATGATATTTCACGCTGAAGTTTCCTCAGCAAATTGAGTGCCTTTTGAGAAAGGCTGTCCAATGTATGAATTGCATCTGAGCCAGTAAACGAAATTATGTCATAATAAAGTATGTCATCAATGTAAACAAATGCCAGATGGATTTAAAAGCATTTAATTTTAGATCAGTGCAAATCAACTGAGATAAACACTGCTGTGGTGTGTTGTCAGTCTCTAGTAAAGTTCTAAAAGGGTTTCCCATTGCATGTCCATGTCTTGAAGGATTTCACCTTTGTGCCTCTTTCCAGTCTTGCTCTATTTTTTAATGTTTCCTCCATGTTATTATGCTTTCAGACAGGAAGTGCTGGCCTGGCAGTGCATCTGGGATGTATCTAAACAGTGACAGCCAGCCCTTCTCACTCATGAGCTCTGAGTGCCCGCAGTTGTGGTCACTCAAGATGAAGTTCAAAGTGTCTTTGTGCTGTTGAACTGGAAGGTTAGGGTTGTTTTTTCCACATAGTTAAAATCTGGAGGCTATTGCTCTGTGTTTAAGTTCAGGGTATCTGCTGGCACTTGATAACGAAGTTATCTAGTTGTGGGTTCACTGACATCTTATCTTTAGGGACATGGTTTAACTGTGGACTTGGCAGTGCTGGGTTTGTGGTTGGGCTCTATGATCTTAAAGGTCTTTTCCAGCTGAAACAGTTCCATGATCTACTATGTGTCTGTACTATAAATGTAGTGGAATTACAGTAATAAATATTTCTGACTTTCTACATCTCTTTTAGCACCATAGCAAAAGGGATGGTTTTAAGAATTGCATTTGGAGGGCATCTACCTTTCAGTGTCACCTGTTTTTCACTATGTGCCACCTAAATTTATGATTTCTTAGTTCATGCAGATAGTTTTGGCCCTTTTAAATCTGCTTAATACTTGAGCTTAAGTGGCAGAAAATACAGAGGCACATTTTATAAAGAAATAATTTGATTTTCAGATAGACCACTATACCCCAGACAGAGTCTTGACAAACTCTTAACAGGAAAGTCTGCTATTCTCATTATTCTCCATAATAAATGTTCATGACATATGCTTCACAAGGTTTGTTTAAGATACTTTGTGTTGCCTGTGTTTCTGGACTGTTCAGTGCAGGCAGATTTTCAGCAGATGATACACAAGTACTATGGCAATGAGAACTTACTCTGCTTTGGCTCTGGAGATGTGTCCATTTTCTTTGTTAGACTTCTGTAGCTCTGGCATAACATCTCTTTGCCACTACTTGATCAATATAGAGTTTCTTACGTGTGCATTTAAAATTTTTAAGTGTATTTACTGAAGTAGACATCAAAAATTACGTACAATGTATGAAGTCTGCTTATATTCTTCAGTAAAAACAGATCTCGTCTACCTACAGGAGCAGTGCAAACATACATAGATGCCCTTAATCAAAATTGGATGACAGAAGTTTTCTTTCAAGATGCAAATGACTTCCAACTCTGGCTATGAATTAACATTGTGTAGCAGAAATCCAGCACCTTATTTACAAGAAGTACATTTTCCTGATTTCTTTCTCTGGGAATTAATTTACATAGGAAAAACACCTGTCTTCTTGGCTGACAGCAACATCAAAATCACTGAGGGACTAAGATGACAAGTTCTCCTGACACATCAGCACATCAGGCTTTTATTGCTGTCTGGGGTATACAAGAAACTTGTATTAAGCAGTGTTTAAGGACTCGTTCTGTTTTTCAGCTCTGTGACATGAAGGAAGAAAGGAGCAATGTCCCCATGTCACCTGAAGATGAGAAAATTGCAGGAGATGTTACCTTTAGGCATAGCATGAAGCTTGACGGGCAGGCAAATCAAATAGTTTGTTTTTTTTCATCACACTGCCAGGTGGGGATTAGGCAATTGTTAGTTAGAAACTAATGGTTGAGATGTAAGAATAAAATTTCTTTTGAAGAAATACAATTGTTTTTTTTTCCCCTTAGATCAAGTGAATTGCTGTAGTTTTGTCACTATCAGAACAAGAGGACACAGTCTCAAGCTGTGCCAGGGGAAGTTTAGGCTCTAGGTGAGGAGAGGGTTCTTCACAGAGAGAGTTGTTAGCTGTTGGAATGTGCTGCCCAGGGTGGTGGTGGAGTCACCATCCCTGAAAGTGTTCAAGAGGGAACTGGACGTGGCACTTGGTGCGATGGTTTAGTAGTCATGAGGTCTTGGGTGACAGGTTGGACTTGATGATCTTTGAGGTCTTTTCCAACCTTATTGATTCTATGATCTTTAACTGCTGTGACTTTACAACCATGCAGCATTGAATGGAAAAATGACTGAGAAGAAATCCCTTCAGTGTGGAGCTTACTTTCCATGTGTTGAAGAGGTGTTGTAAGTGCACCACTTCATTTCAGTAAAACAACAAGATATTCTCCAGTATCTCAGACGGCTCCTTCAAACAGACAAGCTGACAGTAAGCTCACTAACTCCAGGTTCTGTACAGAGTTAAGTCTGAAATAAAAATCTCCTATAGCACATTTACACCTCAAAGTTGAAGAGTATGAAAAAATAAAAGCCCTCTTTTTCATCCTTTTTTTCAGGGGATTTAGAGCCTCCCCAAACAAATACTAAACATGAAAATGTAGGGTTCATTGGAGCAGTGGAATTAGGTTTCAGCCACAAATCCAGACTTGCACTATTCACTTAGGTGTTCAGATGAAGGGCAGGCTGATATTTAGGAAACAAACAAAAAAACCAGCATCCTGAGTTTATCAGCAGAAAAACAGTCAGAGAAATACTACTATTTGTGTGATTTTTCTCCCCCCCTTCCCCCCATGCCTCTGTGGAGAGGCTTTGGCAGCAGCAAAACCAAACAGTTTCTCGCTAGTCCTTATTTCGTGTATGAATCTGGAGCATATGCTGAGTAGGTTTGCTTAGATTTGATTTTGTATTTGTGTTTATTACTATTCACTAATGCATAGCACTGAAAACTTTTCAGAACAGAAACAGTGCAGTAGGGACTTACTGGGGAAACCACTTCAAAATAGTGGTTTTTAAATGCTGCTTGCTTGCTCTGGTGACTAGCATATTTATGATCATTTTCAAGCACTCTCTTTGTTTACCCATATTTTCCTCATTGCTTCATGTTGCCAAATACTTGGTTAATGTTATTATTTAGTATTTTAAGATATTGTGGTGGAATTTTGACCACTACATAAGTCTATCTGGGTTTATTAATACAGATGTATCTTTGTCCCCCTCTAGAAAGGTTCTAAAGGAAATCTCTGTTGGAGACCTAAAGCCTATTGAAACATTTGAGGCAAATCTGGAAGCACAACTACTCTCCAAATTAACCCAGTCAGCCACTGGCAAGTTTTATGCAAGCTCTGTGGGGTGAGGTGGTTTCTGCATTATCACTGAATACTGTGAGGTGAGACTTAGAGATTACTTTGCAGAATTCAGACAGCGTATGTGCATTAAAAAACAAAGAAAAAAAGGGGGGGGGGAGGGGGAAGCCCTTTTTTAAGAGGTTTTACTGTGAATTTTAATCTTTATTTGTGATTTCTATCACCTGCTGCTCGTTAGGCAGATTTCAAACAGGCCTTGTTACTTGCTCGTTAGACTCGTAGCTTACAGACAAAACAAACCAGAGAAGAAGAAATAGGTGCTTTTCAGCACAAGTTCATTTTGTTCACTATAATCAGTGCTACAAGAAAGGCTTCAATGCAGACACATCACCAGATCTGTGGGTGAGCTCAGAAGGGTACTGCTCGTAGGTAAGACAGAATGAAATGGGGAACATGGGGACATGCTGTGGAATCTGATATAAATGAGGGAGGGAAAACTCTCTTGTGATTTGGTGGTGATTAAAAGAAGCTTAAGCCTTAAGGTGGTGAGTTTAATAGCAACATTTGCTTTATGAAGTGAGGAACAGTGTGAGTAAAAGACCAGAGTGTAGTGGATAAGAAAAAAAATATCAAAGCAGGATACAGTACAACAGCATTACTAGGTGGGTTTTGGGTTTTTTTGACTTCCAATATTTGGTTTAAAAACCTATTGCTGAAATCCATCTTAAGGCTTTAAAATCAGAATTTGTACATATTCAAGCCATCTTTTTAGGAGTTTATGGCAAAGAAGTGCCCACTATATATTCTATATAGATGTACTATTTAAAATTAATAATCTGTCATGCATGCAGTGATCTTTTGCTGAAACTGTGTACAGCTTCCCAGTTGTGCTATGCTGCTGACCTTGGATTTCTGGGTTAATGCCCAAAAACCAGACTTGTATTAAGCAATCACTTTTCTTCAAGTATTTGGCTCTGGTGTGAATAATTCAAGTACTATTCCTGCTTGCCATTGCTTCTTTAGAAGCTTTCTTTGATGACTATTAAATGCCTTTTGATGATGACATTTTGTAAAATTAAATCTGAGATCTTCAGTTCTGTTATGAGATCTGAATATTTGTTCACACCCACGCAGAAGCTCTTTGTCTCCTTCCCTGACTGTCTGACAGCTAGGGCTTGATGGAAATTTGTTACGGCCAGCTCTCAGGAAATCCAGAACTGAAGAGCTATTCTAACTGCTTGGATATTCCCTTACTCTGATTCATTTTCTCTCTACTAGGGGTGGAAAGTGGCACAACAATAGATCAATTTATATGAATAGAAGAGCCTCTTTCAAGCAGCATTTTAGGTTGGACTTGATCTCAAAGGTCTTTTTCCAACCTGGTCTATTCTATTCTATTCTATTCTATTCTATTCTACTCTAGAGCTAGACTAGTGGCTTTGGTGCACTGCTTTCTTCTCACCTTTTCCCCCCACCAATATGGAATAATGTTACAGGTGAATATAGAAGGGCATGGTAACAATCACCAAAGTGATTACAAGCTGCTGCATCACCCCTTGGAGGTTTTTCTAGTCAGGCAATGTAAACTACCCTGCATGAACACATTTGGGTGCAGTTACCCTAAGATCTAGGAGTCAAACACTAGGACACTAGGCTGTGTTAGAGCAAGCTTGGCAAATGGAGGAGGAAGAAATGGATGTGTTTGCTATGCAGCTGAATCTTTTCCAGTTTGAGGCTGCTAGGTCAGGCTGGAATAACAGCTGCTCCACTGGGGTGTGCTTCTGACTTCTTCCCAAAGGACACTTTATGTAGCATCATTGCATTTAAGCAATTACAATGCGTTTAACCAAATGCTCAGGCAAGGGAAGTACAAAGCAAGATTTCACATAGTGCTACAGAGTTTCTTTCCTCCTTTTGAGACAGCGTTTCCAGGTGTACTTTCCTATTTACTTATGCATAACCAGCAGTTATGTGCAGTGCAGTTTGGATCTTTCGGCCTGGAAGGTGCCTGTTTAAACTGTGTAATTGAGGATGTGGAAAATGCACTGCTACCTAACCCTTGTTTGGGACTGCAGTATGTACAGTTTATCATGTGTAGAATAATTAGCAGATTGGCACTAATTGCTACTCCTGGGCAGACTCAAATCAAAGAATAAACATTAAGTTGGCATGGAGACAGAACTACCCTCTGAGCCATAGACTGTTGTCTCCAAAGCACTGTGACATACTCATTAGCCACAGCACTTTGCTCCTTCTTGCCTGCATAGCACAGGCTGTGTCTCCAGTGCAACTGCCCTGTGCTATACCTGTTCTGTGGATTAAAAAAATAAAGGAGAACATTAGGCTCCATTGTTCATCTCAACAGCTTTTGTTTTCCCAAGTCAAAAATCTTGTTGCTAATATAAATGTATTCAGAAAAGTCAGATTGCAAACAAAAAACCCTTAGTGAACCTTGGATTTCATTCTTTTGGATAGCATTCAGAATAGAATTAACCAGGTTGGAAGAGACCTTCGAGATCGAGTCCAGCCTATCACCCAAAACCATCTAATCAACTAAACCATGGCATCAAGCACCCCATCCAGTCTCTTCCTAAACACCTCCAGTGATGGGGACTCCACCACCTCCCTGGGCAGCCCATTCCAATGGCCAATCACTCTTTCTATGAAGAACTTTTTCCTAACACCCAGCCTAAACCTCCCCTGGTGCAGCTTGGGACTGTGTCCTCTTGTTCTGGTGCTGGTTGCCTGGGAGAAGATACCAACCCCCAGCTGGCTACAACCTCCCTTCAGGTAGTTGTAGATAGCAAGAAGGTCTCCCCTGAGCCTCCTCTTCTCCAGGCTAAGCAACCCCAGCTCCCTCAGCCTCTCCTCATAGGGCTTGTGCTCCAAATCCCTCCCCAGCTTTGTTGCCCTTCTCTGGACACGTTCCAGCAACTCAACATCTTTCCTAAACTGAGGGGCCCAGAACTGGACACAGTACTCAAGGTGTGATGTAGCTAGCGCTGAGTACAGGGGCATGATGACCTCCCTGCTCCTGCTGGCCACACTGTTCCTGATACAGGCCACCTGGGCACACTGGCTGAAAAAAAAAAAACAAACACAAAAAACCCCACCCACACCCCAATCATTTCTTTTGTAGCATAAATTGGACTTGAATAAACTGAAAGTAGTTATCTTTAAAGTTCCATCATTTTAATGCCTCATAAACTAGAAGTACTTGGACTTTTGCCCAAAGAATTCTGTCTCTCTCTTTTCTGTGCTCTCATCCATGACTTGAGGATGTACACACTCAGGAAACCTTGGCACAAGGCATAACTCTAGCAATCAGTGCCTGTTCACCTTACCAGCTCTAGATGCTATGCTGTGTTAAATAAGTTAGTGGTGTGTTTGATGCTCTTGATACTCAAACTACAGCTTGGAAACTCCTTGTGTACTTCATTTGTTGAACTCCTTATGAACTTCATTTTGCTGACCTGCCAAAATGTAGAACTGTGTTAACAAACTTCTTCAGGGTTCCATGGCAGCAACATTTCAGCAAATCTTTTCTAAATATATTTTTTATGGCAGTGTACGATTGTGAGAGGGAACACAGAGCAGGGAGATGCAGTCAATGGAGACTGCTACCCTTCATGTCCTCACCTGGATAGCACCTGGTCTCTTGTGGCCAAAGGCCAGCTTTCAGGTGTTTGAGCAGAGTCTGAGCCTTGGGCTGTTGCTACAACTGCTCAGGATGGTCTAGGGAAGGATGTGGTTGTCTGCCAATGCACCTCTGTATTTCTATGAAGACCTTACCACCATCATTGGTGCATTGTCACTCACAGGGTTAGACCAGAGTGGTGGTGGTCTGGCCTTCCTAACAAGGAATGAAATTAATACTTGAGATACTTGATACGTGACTCTGAATGCTTCAAGTTGGGTGAGACTGAATTTCCTTTTATAGCCCAAGCAGGTACTTTACAAAGATTTGAAAGTCAACAATGTATTTTTTAAACATAATTTAAAAATGGTGAGATTTCCACACTGTTTAAAGATACACTTTAGTGTGATAGAACAGTCCAGCAGACATTTTGTCAATAAATAAATAAAGTCCTGCCTGACATAACATTTTGATTTGTGGTCAAATATTTGTTTGACAATCAGGATCAGGACCTGGAGAGACAGTGAAATCTCCACCTTTGAGGGTCCCCCAAGGTTTTACAAAAGGGTCGAAGGTAGAAAGAGAAGTGTCACAAATTCTTGAGATCCAGACTTCTGAGGTGATGATTAGAGAATGAGTTTGAAAAGTTGAGATCTGTGAAAAACTACAAAACCCTTAGGTGTGCAGGTATTCTTGTGAGCTAAGATGGAGAATGTTTATTTTGGAATGGAGAAAATATCTGGGTTATTTATATGTGTGTCCTGAAACATCTCAGATTTTAGGATAGGATAGGATAGAATAGAATAGAATAGAATTAACCAGGTTGGAAAAGACCTTTGAGATCATTGAGTCCAATCTATTATCCAACACCATCAAATCAACTAAACCATGGCACCAAGCACCCCATCCAGTCTCTTCTTAAACACCTCCAGTGATGGTGACTCCACCACCTCCCTGGGCAGCACATTCCAATGGCCAATCACTCTTTCTCTGAAGATGATACTTTTGTGTTTAGTCCTTTCATAGTGTTTCTATATAAAATGGACTTTGTGTCTTCTCTTGGGAGGTGTCTTTTTCTGAGGGTTACTTTCTCAATGAGTATTTCAAATCAGAAAATTTCCTTCACAGAACTTTTGGTCCCTGGAATATAGTTTCTTTACTTGGTGGTTTACTCTAGCTTCTGCTCCGCCCTGCTTTTCAAATTACACTTGTGATTGCAGGACATAACTCCAAAAAATGGAGAACAGTCATCTGTACATTCAGCTGTTAGCAAGCATTTTTCACAGCTAACCTGTTCAATCTAGTCAACAGATGTGTCAGGAATCTCATCTCACGGTCTGTGTAGCTGAACTGAGATGGATTTGATGTCAGATCCTCTCTTGTTCATCTGTATCAAAACAAGTATCAGTTAATACATGTAGTCAATAAAAATATATTGAGAGGATATTTCAAAAGGTGTCAAAACAAGTGAATAGAAAGGGAAACCTGCCTTTGGTGCTCTTTTTACTCTAAATAAGAATTTATTTTATTTAGGTGTAGTGCATGTTTAATTCCTGTTTGTGGTCACAAATGTCAGTACCTGTCGGTCACAGAAACTATAGAGAGCAAATGAAAGCAGCGTTTGGTGCAGTATTTTTATGGCTGTTGCCTTGATCACACTTGTAAAATTTACAAAATAACATGAACAACCACCCCCTCAACACACTAGCTATTAGCTTTCTGCTATGCTTTATGCATTCTGTAATCTTGCCAGGGTCAGAGTTTCATCAGACCTCTGTGGCTGACTGCGGTGGGTTGAAATTGCCCCCCAACTAATTTGAGAGAATTACCACCCCCACCCCCCTCTCCAAATAAAAATTTGCCAGACCAGCTCAGTTGGAAAGCAAATGAAGCTATATTTACAAGCAAAACTAAAATCTAGAAATATGAAATGCAATGAATATGTACAAAATATACAATAGTTACCATTTATAAACACAAGGACCCCCACTGGACAAAACCGGGGGTTACCAACAGCTTTCCCCTCCCTGCTCCCTTCCCCCACTCTATACAAGGGAAAAGAGAGAGAAAAGAGCAGAGAGTAGCTTTTTAGTACTTAGCCACAAGAAGAAAGCAGCCAAGGTCCGCAACAGCCAAGCAAAATCACTGGCAGGTGTCTGCTAGAGCAAAGAAGCCAAAAAGACAAAAATTTAGTTTATACAAGTAACTTTATGTGAGTTATCAGACCAATGAGATTTATTTAGATCTTATCATTAGTTTTCTTTTTACATCCAATGGTAATTAATTTACATTCTATCACTTTTTACTCAATTTGTGGAAAGTTTTCCCAGGCATCAGCCTAAAACTGCCACACTGACAAAGCCTCCAAAGTTCTTCTTTAGCCCAAGGTGATGTTCCAGTGGCACACTCTTTCCCTGGAAAATGCCTGCCTGTCTCTCTGCTTACAGACTTGCCCTGCAAGCTGGGTTTATATATTAGATGCTTTAGTCTTAGGCTGATTTAATTTTATTGGTTCTTTTGTTCTACAAGGCATTTGTGACTTTTATTTTGTTATTTCAGAAGGTTTTAAAAAAAGAATAATAATGTTGTTAGGAAGTAGTGGGCCAGAATCTACCCAGATACATCTCCAGCTAAGGTTGGGCAAGAATACTGAGAGAACAGGTCTGCCAGCACCAACAAATGCAGATGAGTTTCACCAGCAATGTTACTAAGAAAGCAATCAGGCATACAGGAGGATTACATGAATGTCTCCCAACAAAGTGACCATTTTAATGAGGTTTTATGTCAGTCCATGCAGTGACTAAAAATCATGACTCCAGCCCAAAATGAGTTGGGCTTCATGACATGTAGGCTGAGAACTGGCATCCTCTACCACCCACAACTATTCAAACAAAATATAAACCTATCTTTCCAGGGAAGTGTAAACTAACAGCAGGTGCCTAGTGCATTCAGGGGAGTTGTGACTACTCACAAATGCTTTAGGTGAGCACTAACTTTTCCACTGAGGTTTTCATGAAGACAGGGGTCCCTTTGTACTTTCCATTACCTTCAAGCTGCCTAGAAAGTCCAGACTTACTAAGTAGGTCAACGGTGACTCCTGCACATGGTCCAAATGCTGAAGGTTGCTGTTGTGTCTTCCCCAGAGATCTCTTTTGTTCCAGAATACTGAGGATTCCTACATATTTGGGCTTTAATTTTAATTGTACTTGTTTGCCTGTGCTTTTCCTCTGGTTTGTCTTTCTCTTTAATATTAATGATGATTAATGATCATTAATGATTGTTTATTTTACTGCCAAATTTTATCTAGAATAGTTACCAAAAATAGCAGTAACATCAGTTAAGATCTGAACAGTGCTGCAGAAGTCATGATGTGTGTGTACCTTCTGGTATGATCACACTGAGGGATAGAAACCACAAAAGTATTTGTATTTACATAGCCTGGCTTTTGGAATTTTAATTTAAAAGATAGCTTGGATCTTACAGCTTCCAGAGAACTATGGCATAGTTTGGAATGATCTACAAAAGATCAGATGTTGTTACAAGGACAGCAACGCCTGTGTGAACAATTAGCACCAAACCCCTCAGTGGTTCCTCCTGAGAAGAAGTTACAGCTCTCTCAGTTGATATAGTAGAGGATACACTGAAGCCTGTCCAGACACTCCTTTATATGATGTCAGGAGCAAAATAGCTTCAACATGAGCTGGTCATACATCAGTTTTGCTGGAATGAAGTGCTGGTTAGGACCTTTGTCAAATGTACTCGTGAGTATAAGGAGCCATCAAACCAAATGCAGTCACTGTATAGATTAATGACCAGTTCAGAATTTTATAGCCTTTGCGTGCTTAACTGCCAGTGCTATAAGAGAAATTAAATTGCATGTTTGGGTCATGTGCAGATTGCTTGTGGGAATCAGGAAGGAATCTTCTCTTAGATCAGACCCATGGAAGCAGAAGTGAGCAGTGCAGACTGGAGGCAAAAGCCTGATGGAGACTCTCTCCTAGGAAGAAAGATCCTTGCTCTGGGACACAAGTCAGCATTTCAGAGCTTAGGAGGTATTTATTGCATTTCAGAGAATTGCATCCTACATTAAAATTTCATCCTTTTCTTTTAGTATTTTCCTTTTGCCCCCTTTTTTCCACAAGATAGAGTATTCCTCAAATAGCCTGATCCTGCTCCTGGATGCAAATGCCCTGGGTGTCCTTTGCATCTTTCTCCAAAGCCTCAGGTATAGTCAGAGTACTAAACTAGACAAATAAATGGGCTTCTCTATGTGGCAAATCCGTGCTCCTAATGGCTCATTAAGCAGTTTCTAGTTGCCAGAATCAAGCAGCCTCCAAAACAGATTGATTCTCCAAAAAGCAGTTGTAGTACAGTCTGTCAGGTTGGGGTTTTCCTTCCTTTTATCTTCCCTCTGGCTGGTTTCCATTTTTGTTTGATGTTTTCAGATGCCATGTGTGCAGGGTTGTTTTTTGTTGTTGTTCTTTTTGTTTGAAGTGTTTTCTTAGTAATTATTTTGTTTCAGAGTTTGAACATTCATCATGAAAACAGATCATCAGCTGTGTGTTGCTGTTTACTGATTTTGGAAGTTTGAAAGCTGCTGGCCATTATTTATGTACATCAGCAGTTGGTCTTTATGCAACTGTTGCATTAATTGTTTTCACATTCTGCTTGAAAAGCCCAGTGATTGAGCCCCCTCCTGTTCTCTCTCCTCTGATTTATTTGCATTGGCTGTAAAGCCTGGGTTTTGACACTAAAATTGTTTCCTCTTGTACTTTTATCACCAGATGTACCAAATCAATTAATCTGTGAAACAAATAATGAATGGTTTCCATCACCCCTCAGTTTAGGAAGGATGTTGACTTGCTGGAACGAGTCCAGAGAAGAGCAACAAAGTTGGTGAGGGGTTTGGAACATAAGCCCTACGAGGAGAGGCTGAGGGAGCTGGGGTTGCTTAGCCTGGAGAAGAGGAGACTCAGGGGTGACCTTATTACTCTCTACAACTACCTGAAGGGAGGTTGTAGACAGACGGATGTTGGTCTCTTCTCCCAGGCAACCAGCACCAGAACAAGAGGACACAGTCTCAGGCTGCGCCAGGGGAGGTTCAGGCTGGATGTTGGGAAAAAGTTCTATACAGAAAGAGTGATTGCACATTGGAATGGGCTGCCTGGGGAGGTGGTGGAGTCGCCATCACTGGAGGTTTTCAGGAGAAGACTTGATGGGGTGCTTGGTGCTGTGGGTTAGTTGTTTGGGTGGTGTTGGATTGGTTGATGGGTTGGACGTGATGATCTTGAAGGTCTCTTCCAACCTGGTTTATTCTATGTATGTATTCATTTAACAAAGATAATGTTTATACCCTTTCCATTCAAGCCATTCACCTATCTGCCCTCCTAATTGTTAGCACTATGCCTTATTTTCATCATGCTTCCACAAATTATAAATGCCACAATCAAATATTACATTAAGAGTAAAGTTGCTCTGATGTTTAAATTGGTTACCAGCTACACGGCAGGACCTGTAGCTGGCTCTCACCAACATTTTCCCTGAGTTGGTTGAGTCACTCATCAATGCTTTGGTTCTCCTGGCTGCATGCTGGAGGTAGCGCAGAGCATCCTTCAAAGCTGCCCCATTTAAAAAAAGCATTTGTCCAACAGAACCCAGCTGAAGTGCAGACTATTGCATATAGTCATTATATATTTTATTAGGAGTGTGTTTATATGAAAATATTCAACTTGGTGATCACAGAATCACAGAAACATTCAGGATGAAAAACACCCTCAGGATCACCAAGTCCAACCAATAATCCTCATCTACAAAGTTCACCCTTAAACCATATCCCCAAACACCACATCTAAATGACCTTTAAACAGATCCAGAGTTGGTGACTCAGCCACCTCCCTGGGCAGCCATTCCAATGCCTGACCACTCTTTCCATGGAAAAAATTTTCCTACTGTACAGTCTAAACCTACCCAGTGGCAGCTTGGAGGCATTCCCTCTTGTTCTACCTTTCATTGTATTTGTGAGAATGTTAGCTGTCTGTATTGCCACCAGTAAGCAAAATGCCAAATAATTTCTGCAATCTCAGATCTAAAGAGATAGGTAAAAAAACAAACCAACTAACACAAACACAAACCCAAACCAACCAAAAACAAATGAAAAACAGAAAAAAGGTTGAGAGCAGAAAAGTCAAGGAGAAATAATTTACTCACAGTGAATTTCCCACTGTGGTAATGAAGCAATACTCTAGTCTGCGTGAGTGCACAGAGCAGTGCTTGCTGTGGTTTCCTCCTCAATCATGGCTACTTTATGATTTTTATTATTTTTTCTCACCAAGAATTATTTTTGCCATGTAGAACTTCATCTTCTTTCTTCTAATAAAGGCCTCTAATGGGTTACTTTATTCCAGTCCCACACATTAGTAATTTTTAAATATTGAAGTAACTATAAAGCTGTACAAGCTCAGTTTCAACTTGGATGAAAAAAGGCAGGTTTTTTCCCCAACAGATTCTTATAATTCAAATTAGAGGTTTTTTACAAGGGACAAGAAATACATCTACATTATTCATACTTGAAGGGTTAGTTCCATTCTTATGAATAATTGAACTCTTCTTGCCTTTGTCCTTCGTCTTTGATATTTTACAGGTATGACTATACCTTTATGCTCTTTCCCTCCGTAGTCAACATTTGAAAAGCACATTGACAGCTTCTCATTATTAAAATCCTGATTTCAGAGTGATGGTCCAGGAGTGTTGCAGTTTTTATGGTTACAAAACTGGGCTCTTAGATGCTCAGAAGTGAGAAATGAATTTATCTCCTAAGAGCAGAAAGAGTAATTTGAAATTAGTACTTGATGTCATAAAAATATGATACAATAAATATAGACTGCTGTGAGTGAAACATGACTGCAAGGAATTTCAAACCATGGTTTATCTTCTGTAATTTATGTAGGATGTGAGTTTAATTCTGACATTAATAACCTTTTTCTGACACAGGACTAATACTGCTCTCCTGTGTTGATAAAAACAGATGAGATGCATGTGTCTATCATTTGTGCTCAGCTTTCAGAGGTGGTCCATGGAGACCATTTTACCAGTGAATGTTATTAGTGATTTCAATCCAAAATTCAAGAGGACAACATGATAATGATATCTACCATTAAAGACACTAATCTTCTCTTTTATTCTATACAGCTTGTAACAATCAATGCAAAATACATGGGTGATGTTGCATTTTTCTGTGGTTCTCGTTTAAAGGCCACCTTTGTACTTGGAATAGACTCAGTAATGGAGCCTGACAACATAAATATTTCACTGTGCTTCAACATTTATTCTTTTAAGGAACTGAGTTTACTTTTTCCTATTCTCATCTGAAAGGCTTGAAATGATTCACATTCTTCATTAATCTAACATTAAGTTTAAATATTTCAATTTAAAAGAGGCATTTGCTTTCCAGACTAAAGTCTATTTAGTCTGTCACAGTACCTGTGACTTTCTAATTACTTCATTTGAAATGTCACTGTGTTTCAATACTAAATCAAATACTGCTATTTACATTTTTGTATGAAGATGAGTTTGCATGCATTCAATTCCAGACAGAGGAAAGCTCATTTGCAAACTGCAGGAACTTTCTGAAGTACAGAAAAAGACACTGTGAGAATGAATGTTAGGTGCTTTGTCTTCTGCCTTTTCTTTCTTGTTCATTCCTGTTTCTAGCTCCATTGAGATCCCATCCATTCAGACTGGATGTTAGGAAGAAGTTCTTCACCATGAGGGTGGTGAGACACTGGAACAGATTGCCCAGGGAGGTGGTGGAAGCCTTATCCCTGGAGGTTTTTAAGGCCAGGCTGGATGTGGCTTTGTGCAACCTGATATAGTGTGAGGTGTCCCTGCCCATGGCAGGAGGCTTGGAACTAGATGATCCTTAAGGTCCCTTCCAGCCCTATTGATTCTATGAGTCTATGACTGTGTCTAAAGGAAAAAGCTTATGGCTGAGTCACTACTGATCATTTACCAAAAAAAAAAGTAAGGATCATTTTATTAGTATTTGCCCAATACAATTCCAGACAGTTGTGTAGATCAGGGCAACCACTACATTGTGATCCCGATGAAAGCTCTAACTATGTCTTTGTCTCCATGCTGCTTTGTTTGACTCAGGAATCTGATAAACCTTACATGAGGCTTATGTACCTGTAGGACATGAGGAACCAAGTAGATATAAGACAAGTCAGCTCTGCATGTCTCAACTTACAGACCATGGTGAGAAATAACCATTTGATGCTGAAATGACATTTCCTGTCAAGAAAGCAAGATTTGATTTTGTCCCCTGTAGTTAATTTATGATACAGGATACTGCAGTATAAAAAGTGCTCAGATTTGTAAAGTTGTAAAATAAAATTTACAAAGAGAGAAGGGCAACAATCTAGGTGGATGTATCTAGAGCAGATGTACAGAGAGGTTACGTGGCAGGAGGTCTGTGTTCAAACATTTGAGCAGCCTGTGAGCAGAGATGGAGCGGAATGCACTTTCTCCAAATGGGAGGCTGAGTCAGGAGGAGAGAGATTGAACTTTGCACATGACAAATGAGTGGTGTTAGAAAAGCATTGCCTGAATTATGTCTGCAGTGCAAAAACGAGCACGAGAATTCAGAGCATCTGCACCTTTGGTACACTTTTATGCCCTTCTCTTTATCTATAACAATGAGAGAAGCAGATGGAAACTATTTAAACAGTGCTTATCTATACCATCCTCAAATACTTAGCTACTGTGTAAAGAATATGAAGCACTGTGTAATGTGTGCTTTTCCACAGAGAGATGAACAAAAGAGAGCTCCTTTCCAGAAGGGGTCAGGCTGTGGAAATGTGCTTAATGAGGAAAGTATTTTTAAGAGCACTTTCATATGTTTTGTTACTACCCTGTGCTCAGCCACACCTTGAGTACTGTGTCCAGTTCTGGGCCCCTCAGTTTAGGAAAAATGTTGAGTTGCTGGAATGTGTCCAGAGAAGGGCAACAAAGCTGGGGAGGGGTTTGGAGCACAAGCCCTATGAGGAGAGGCTGAGAGAGCTGGGGTTGCTTAGCCTGGAGAAGAGGAGGCTCAGGGGAGACCTTCTTGCTGTCTACAGCTACCTGAAGGGAGGTTGTTGGCAGGTGGGGGTTGGTCTCTTCTCCCAGGCAACCAGCACCAGAACAAGAGGACACAGTCTCAAGCTGCACCAGGGGAGGTTTAGACTGGATGTTAGGAAGAAGTTCTTCATAGAGAGAGTGACTGGCCATTGGAATGGGCTCCCAAGGGAGGTGGTGGAATCACCATCACTGGAGCAGTGTAGGAAGAGACTTGATGGGGTGCTTGGTGCCATGGTTTAATTGATTAGATGGTGTTGGATGATAGGTTGGACTCGATGTTCTTAAAGGTCTCTTCCAACATGGTTAATTCTAATTCTAATTAATTCTAATTCTATACAGCATTCTGGAATAGTGTCACACTGTTAAGTAGTTAAGAATTGGTGTGTAAGCACCATTATGTTGACAGATATTTAATCAGAATCTTGCAAGTATGCATTGATGTGTTTTAAGTATGAAACTACATTTCTCTAGTGACTCTGCCTTTTAGTGTGGCTCATGTACATCTGTGAGGGTAGACATCATTTACTTAAAGACATCAAGATCACTGTTTGTGGTGGAAGTGTTGGGGCTTTTATAGCAGATGGATTTTTTTTCTTTCAGTGTAACCTCTTTTCTGTCTATGTAGTTGGCTTGCTATTTCATAGTGTAAGGAGCAATGACCTGTGTGGGAGAGATCGCAGCTGCTAGAAATACACCCTGCAGGGAGGGTGGGAAGTTTGCAAAGAGAGGACAAGGGGCAGAAGTAGATATGGGTGGGAGATGTACTCAGGGAAGCATACAAAGATACCTAAATAGAAACAGATCAGCGTGCATAAAAGGAAAAGAATTGATGTTTCTGCCTTTAGAGGTTGCTAAGCTGTTGAACTCTAATACAGACATCAGATGGATTTGTATCTGTGACGCAAGACTTGGGTCAATCTTTGTACAAAACTGAATGCTTGTTTAATTGCTTCTGCCAGAGTCTCTGGCAGTGATGAGGTGGGTTCATGAGAAAAAGCAATTGTGGATAGGCAAGAGAAAACCCATGATTTCTCTTCCTTGCTTTGCAAACACATTATTCAAAGCTCTTAGGTACTCTGTTCAGTATTCATACTCTAATCATCTGAGTGCAACCATGTGTGCCCTACATGTCTAATTATTAAGTTATGAATGGTGCCTTTGTATTTAAAAATGTGGAAACAGCTCCAGCTATTGATCTTTCAACAGGATTTGGTTCTTATTCAACAGGTTACACAGTAGAAAAAAATTAGAAAACTAGGAGCAACTCAATAAAATAGTTATATAAAGTTGTCTTTATAATTTAAATAAACTGCATATAGAGAAAAGTTAGGATGCTGAGGGTTGTCTTTTCCTTGGATTTTATAGTACTGGTAGATCACTGTGGCTTTTCTGTGTGGGCTGCCACACACTGGGCTAGGTAGGATGGAAAACTGCAGCTCCGTCGCTACATCGTGTTAATTACCTGAGTGCAGATCCTTTTGCTTTGGTTACAGTGTCTTCTAATGAAGCCAAACTTTACAGCACAGTTCCTCTCAACTGTGTACAACTCGATTCCTGTTGGCTGGTTCTAAGCTTGCAGAGGCATTTAAAAAACAACAAACACAATTTATGGGGACTTACCTGAAAAGAATCCAGAGAAATCTTTATCAGAGCATGCATTGTACTTGTCCATGTGTGAAATTAATGTGGAATATCTGGAGTTTCTCATTTACTACACAGAAAATCCCCTAGCTCATGCTCTGCAGTTGAAAAAAAGCATGAAGACTGAGGCATAATCCTGTTACACAACTGTAACAGCTAAACGTTCAAGGTTTCTGATTCAATTTCTACAGTGGAACTTGTCTTGAAATTGGCTGCAAAATCATAAACTGTATCTGAAAGTGCTTCCAGATATCTCAGTGCAATTACAGATGCAACAAAAACTACCTTTTCCTTGCCATCATCTTTGATCCTTCTGATTTGGATTAGTTTTTACAGTTGTGAGATACTGGGCTGAAAGCTATCTCTGTTGCCAAAGCCCCATACCTTTGACAGGAGCCATAGGGAGTTTTCAGTGCAACAAGCTTCAGTCTAACAGGCATGAAAACTTAAAGCCACACACTGGTATTTGTGGCAGAAAGGGCCACTTTATATTCATCTCAATTTCACAGCTGATGAGACAGAGTAAACAAGAGTGGAGAAGGTGTAATTCTTTACGAAGTATTCAAGAAATCCTATATGCAAACACATCCATATTTCTAAGGCCAGGCTGGATGTGGCTCTGGGCAACCTGATCTAGTGTAAGGGGTCCCTGCCCATGGCAGGGGGGTTGGAACTAGATGATCCTTGAGGTCTTTTCCAACCCTAACAATTCTATGATTCTATGATTCGAGAGGATGTGCACATGTTGAAGGGGCACATGCAAACAGGCACATTTCCACTCAGCTTGTGAGTGAGTGTGTTAAATATATGCACACATGCAGATAGATCAGGGGTAATTCTAAACTGTTTGTGAAGCATCATGTGCCCACAGAATTATAAATCAGCTTCCATTGGAAGGGACTTCTGGAAGCCTAGTCTAATCAAAGCAGATCTGCCCAGGCGCTTGGGGCTGTGTCTGGACAAGTGTTGAACATCTCCTAAGGATTGAGCTCCCACAACTTAGAATTAACCAGGTTGGAAAAGACCATTAGAAAGATTGGGACAATCTTTTTAGCAGGTCCTTTCGCAGCAGGACAAGGGGTGATGGTTTTAAACTAAAAGAGGGGAGATGCAGACTTTTAGAATAGAATAGAATAGAATTAACCAGGTTGGAAAAGACCTTTGAGATCATCAAGTCCAACCTATCATCCAACACCATCTAATCAATTAAACCATGGCACCAAGTGCCTCATCCAGTCTCTTCTTAACCACCTCTAGTGATGGTGACTCCACCTCCTCCCTAGGCAGCCCATTCCAACGGCAAATCACTCTTTCTGTGAAGAACTTCCTAACATCCAGCCTAAACCACCCCTGGCACAGCTTGAGTCTGTGAACTTCTTAAGCTCTGGTCCAGTATTTGATCACTCACTATAATATTTGTTTCCTAATATCAGACTGGAAGTCACAATGTTTGTCAGAGCAGTTGAAGGCTTTGCCCTTTGCTTTGCTGTCTGCAGTACTGCACAGGGGTCTATAGTAATTTTCTTCCTTACGATGGCAAAGGGATAGCTGAGAGAATATGCCTTCCTCCAGTGGTGCAGTGAAGCCTTGGGATTAAAAAAGTACAAAAGCCCTGAAGAGCCAAGTGTGACCTTGTTACTGTGAATACAAGTGGTGAAAATGAACATGTTCTGCTGTTCTGTTTTCTTTTTCCTAATCCTTGTTTTTTACATGAAAAAGGCCTGCCTTACTGCAGCAATGCACCACTTATAAGGGATGACTTCAAGACAAAAGAAAATTAAAGCTATTTATCAAAGTATTTTAATCTCTTTAGAGAGAACTGTTGTTGCCAAGTTACCATGCTACCTGAAATAATGTCTAGTTGGATTTAAACAAAATATTATAACATAAAATTCCTTTGTTTTCTGCAAACCTCATCTTCTTGGGAAATAACTGTGCTTTTGGTTGGTTGGGTGTGGTTTTTTTTAGATAATGCTATCTTACACTTCCACTATTTAGCACCAGCTTACTAAATAGAAAGAAATCTGAAGAGGAATGTTGTTATTTTTCAGATCTTGGTTTATTTTTAACATTAATAGCAAAAATCAAGTGTCTCAATGGTACACCCAAGCCACCGTGGAAGCAGTAGCTGAGTTTGTTCTGAATGAAGTGCTTTGCAAGCAAATAAGGTATATATGTAAGCAAATAAAGGTATATGTTTGCTTTGTAAGCAAATAAAAGGCTAGCCTTCCTGAAAGAGCCACAGCTAGACAAAACAAAGCCAGCAGATAGATGAGCATGGCAGTACAAGCAGCTGTGGGACCTTCCTTTGTGCTCCACTGTGTCAAGAGAGGGAGGACAGGAATCTGAGAGACAAAAACATTGCAGCCATAAGGCTGTGTGTTCTACTAGCTTGCACACAATAGAAAACCTGATGTTGGATATTACTACCACCTTCCATTTGTGAGAGCATGCAAGGGATGCTGAGTCTCTGCCTGCCAGGTGTATGCTGCTCAGGGTAACTGTCACCTACAGGGAATGGGGTGGGTTGGGCTCACTCAGCTCAGACATGTCAGGAGGGCTGGATGAGCAAAGGGGTCTAGTGGGCTCCCAACAGTGTCAGGACCTTCTTATAGTTGAGCTGTTGGAGAGGCTGACTGAGCTCCACAGCAGTGGTTTTGTTGCCTTTTTCAATGTGATAGGCCCTTTTTTAACATAAGTACCTTACAGGCACAAACAGGCTTACCTTTGTTTTATGTCAGAACAAAGGACAAGTCCTTCCCTTGGAGTCCATGCTAGGCTTTGCAGAGGTGTGCAAACAGATGTAGCTCAAAGAATTGCTCCTCTGAATGAGCAAACCAAAGAGCTTTCATCTGTGCTGAGTTGTTAAGGCTTGCATCTGCACCAGTAATACTCGGAGGTCGTGACAGTAACCAGGCTTTTGCTACCTGGTCAGTGGAAGTTGGAGGTATGTATGAAATACCCAGGATCATGGGAAAACTCAGGTGGCTAGTACTCTGGAAGATGGACTGCAGACATGGAAACAGAAGCATATGACAGTGCCTGACTGGAGCTGAAAATACCAACTCACCAAAGTTACCTGCACTTAGACTTTACCAGGCCAGCGTAGCACATCTCGCTGTGTTGATTTGTGATACTTGCTGTGCTAAAACCGTCTTGGGTATACTTGAAATTCAGCTGATTCTTAATCTCATCTAAATAACTTCTGTACTCTGATTAATTCTGCAGAGAAGCAGAGCTGTGCCTCTGTAGCTGGGGGCTGGCTTTACCTAGCAGAGCTCAGGAGAATACAAGGAGATGTTGTATGGAACCAGGTAGTCAAAATGAATGTTGTGGTGTTTTGAAGTTCACTTCCTTAGAGACACTTATCCTAAAACCAACAAGTTTTAGATACTTGTAGTAGTTAAATCCCAAGTGTCCATCCACTGGACATGCTGTCTTCTTTCAGAAATGTCACTTGTAATAGTTTCTGAATCAGGGCCACTAAATGTCTGTACTCTGGAACTTCTCTAGTGTCTGAATTAGCTACTGCCTGTATTAGCATTTCAAAATGTATTGCTGAGCTCAGATTAACTGGCTGTCTGTGAACATCTGTCAAAACCATTTCACAAACAGTAAAGAGAGCAATGGATGTAGAAGCTGGCATGGTGGTGGGATACAGCCAGTGCCAGTCCCTCCACATAGTCTGGCTGGTCATGGTCACTTCCAAGATACAGAGCTTCAATGTTGCCAAACCAGACAGTTTAACATTAAATGTATGGCTAAGAAGACTGATTTTTGATAACCTTGGTTGGTTGGAAAGGAGACAGTGTGAAAATAAATGATGCAGAGGGAGAAGAGGACTCAGAAAACACTAATGGAGTCCAATATTTGCATTATAACATGACAAATAGGCTGATTCCTATGTATTTGAATGCATGTATAGACATAGTTGGAATGCAGATGAGCCTAATTAAATGATACTAATCACAGGAATGACAGGTCATCTGCAAGAAAGAAAAATTAATGTTCACTTCTTCTGGAAAAGGAGATGTATTTTCATTTAGTGATGTTCTTCCTGTGTTAAATGGAATGATACATGGACTTTTTTTTTTTAAGATTAAATATTAGGCTTTTCTGACAAGTGGCATTTCATAGAACTCAAACAATTAAACACAATAACAAAAGCTTTCCTGTGTGGGAAACAGGTTTGGGGTGTTAGGGGGGGGCGGATTCTTTTCTTGGAGGCCCTCTTTCCCCTCAACCCCCAACTAAGAAAGCTGAAAAATAGAAACAAGGATGATTAGAAATTGTGGCAGTGGAGCACGGTGCTGTTATGCAGCTTCCATAAATATCTTAAAACAGAGAAACCTCAATCAAAATGTGTCAGCACTTTGGAGTTAAATCAAGTTTATAGAAAAAAAAGAAGGACTTTTAAAAGTACTTTGGAGAGAATAGATAGCCAAGATCCTATCTCAACAGGAGAGCTTCAACTAGACACATAGGACACAGTCTCAAGCTCCGCAAGGGGAAGTTTAAGCTCGAGGTGAGGAGAAGGTTCCTCACAAGAGAGAATTGTTGGCCATTGGAATGGGCTGCCCAGGGAGGTGGTATGGAGTCGCTGTCCCTGGCGGTGTTCAAGAGGGGATTGGATGTGGCTCTTGGTGCCATGGTCTAGTAGGCATGAGGTCTTGGATGACAGGTTGGACTTGATGAGCTTTGAGGTCTTTTCCAACCTTGTTGATTCTATAACTACCTAGTGCCACAGAAAAACACATTTTTGGTTTTTTAACATGAGTCCTCTTTCTCTGGCTTTAAAGATTAGAATTATTCCTCCTGCCACAACTCCCAATAAATTTTAATGGATTTTAATTGTATTCCTTTGTTTAAATTATTTTGATTTTTTTTTAACCTATGTGAAACAAATGAAACCCCCCAGCTATTCAGCATTTTTCAATGCTATGTTTTTTGAGTTTAATTATTCCAACACAGCAATCTTTGAGTCAATTTATATTTCTTTAAAGTGATAGACTCAACTGGGGAGACTGGTGGAAATTAGCAGCAGCTAAAGTTAGCACTGTAACAATCTGTGCTAGCTGAATATTAGATGGATTTTAGCTTGAATTAACATTTCTTATAACAGTACCAGGCAGAGAGGAATACCAACCATAGTCTTGTTGAAAACTGGTGGCATAAAAATATAGTTGCTGGGCTTGGGTGTACTTGGTGCCATGGTTTAGTAGTCATGAGGTCTTGGGTGACAGGTTGGACTTGATGATCTTTGAGGTCTCTTCCAACCTTATTGATTCTATGATTCTATGGTGAGTCAGTGCAGGATTGCCTAAAACCAAGGCACTGGGGTTAGCCCTGCTGCAGGATCTCTCTCCAGCAGTGCTTGCGGCTACTGGTGGGGTGCTGGTGGGAAGCTGGTGGGGTGCTGGTGAGCTAGGCTCCCTTCTCTTCTCACTCTACCTCTTGGGCACTGAGCCAGCTCTCTCGTGGGCAGCTCTTTGCCTTGCAGCTTTCTGTCTAGAAAAGCGGAAATTCTACTGTTTATTCAGACAGCTGCCATAGTCCAGCCTCTGCTTAAAACTCCACAGGCGCTGAAGTTCCTCTGATGAGAAGGAAGGCTCCTTGAGATGGAGGCAGTCAGGCCTTGAGCAGTTTCACTGACTGGTGAAGTCTGTGGTGCTAAAGGGGTTCACCCAGAGCAGTGCAGCTAGGGTGATTTTCATGCTGTGATGAATATGTGAAGTTTTAGTAATGATTGTTGTTCTGCATAGGCTCACTGACAATATTAATATTGACCTCAGTGCTGTTACTAAAACTTGTGCTAGTGATAAATTGAGAGAGCAGGACACCAAAGTATGTATAGATTGACTTCATACCAGTTTATTTTGTTATGCTTTTGCTTCAAGAAGGCTTTTTAAAAAAACATAGCTTTTATTTCTTTTCTCTTCTAAACGTGTGCCAGGCATATATTATTTTTCATTTTAGCTGAACTGTTGTATTCAACAGTTGAGTGTTAGAGAAAACCAAACTGTGGTATAATTTCAACTCATACAAGCTGGATTCAGTCCAGTGCTGACCCTGCTTGGATGAGATGATCCCCTGTGGTCCCTGAATTTTCTTCGGTTCTGTGCAGCCTGAATTCTTCTTTGGTTCAGTGATTTCAGCTTCAAATCAAGACAGATTCTTTAAGTCACTAATTTACTTCTGATGAGGATCTGACCTTTTGCTAGAGACGGCTTTAATACCGCTGATCGTATCATCAGTAGTGATCATTTTGATCTGAGAACCTCTCCCTTGACATTATTTACTGAGTGCATTGCTAATGACATACCATGGGGGCTACAAAATCCATTTTATTTTTTAAAGATCAGGCATTTTTTCTGTCTGTATGCTATAAACTCATAATTGCCTTTAAAGATCTCTGAAGACCCAGAAACCACAGAAGAATATTAGAGTGATGAGTTTGAATCCTGTTCAGAAGGCAGTGGAGGATTGGGAAGCATCACAGACAAATCGGTATATGACCTTTGGGAACACAGTGCACATTCAGGCTCATTTTCCATGGGAAAATTAAGCTTCTTCCAAGGTCTGGTCCTCTTGACATTACTGAAATTGGGTTTTGTTAGGAATGTGTGTGAATATCTATACCATGAATTAGTTCTAGATCTATGCATGTGGAAATCTTCAGAGATATTGATGAGAAGGGAGAAGACTAGCATTACAGGTGGATTGCTGTCAGTAAACAGAAAAACACTCGGACTCATATGTCAGCTATGGTGAATTAAATTAAAGCAGAAATTATGCTTGGAGCACAAGATCTGAGCACAAGATCCTGCTCTAATTCCTGGGCAAAGATAGGCCACTTCTTCCTGCCTCTATGAGTCATATATTCCAGGACAGTGTGATGAATTATGAGCCCAAACAACTGAAAGACTTGACAGCAAATCTGTAGACTTTCCAAGAATTTCAGAAAGTGTCAGTGAAGATAAAACTTATGATTTCAAAGCTTAAAGTAGCTTTATCAGGTAAGACTGTGCCAAGAAGGTCTTAGGTACTGCAGTGTAAAGAAGGTTGAAGATTATTGGAAAAGGCATCTAATTTAGATCTGATCAGAATGAGCTGAGATTAATCTTGTCTCCAGTGATCAAGACTCAGTGAAATCAATGAACTTAAATGACCAAATCAGTTCTGAAAATGGATCTTCCTAAGGCATTCAAGAACAATTAATTTCCCCCTGGGCCACCAGCTAAGAGCATTTCATACAGTGCCTCTGGTTCTGCTTAGGATCATCAATGTTATTCCATCTTTATGTGATAGTTTTGCAGAATGAAATGAGATGACTTCTGCATTTCAGAGACCCAACCAAGTATAATAGCACTCTGCACTAAATTGTAAATCACTTGTACTAAGTTCAGGGCAAGGGGAATGAACTAATAGCTTCTTTAAGATGTTTTTAAGGCAAAAGTAAAATGTTTGTGTGAGAAATCAGAACTTTACTTCTACCATGGTAGCAGGAAGTCCTGAATCTGTCTCGCTGGTTAGACTTTAAGTTTACTCAGAAACAGCTTCATTCAATCCAGAAATGCCCTCCTAGCTTTCAAACTAAACACACATGGTGCTTTAAAATGCAGGACTGATCAGTAGTGATCTAAAGAAATTATTAGTCAGTTGTTCATCAGTGGAACATCTAAGACAACTGGGTTTTTTTTTTCAGTTTCCTGGATCTGTGTTTACCCACAAGCAGACATACAAACGTTATGGGGCCCAGAAAGTCTACCTCAAAATACTTTTGAAAATAAATCATTGCTCACTTTAATCAGACTCTGGGAATAATTTTTCTTTTTCTTTTTAGAATGGCTTTTAAAATTGTCATTCAGCTTTCATTGATGGTATCACAAAGTGTCAATCAATAGTGTTTTTGAACAGGCAGACTGCTGCTTAGAATTAATGAAGGGTAGAAGACAAAAATAGATTTCTCAGTAATGCAGAATGTATTACATGCTGGCAGTCAGATCTGAGAAGCACCATGCCCTCATGTTGCCATGACTCAGAACTGAGCACTGGCAAGCACCAGCACTGTGGGCTGAAGAATTGTCCCACCGCTACCCCTTGCCTGTATCTAGCCTGGTGGCCCCAAAGCTTCTCTCTGCCAGCAGCCTGTGTGCACACAGACCATCTGCAGAGTGGCCTGCACTGGGAAGTACCCACTGTGACCATCTGTGTTTTAGAACTTCCTCTGCCCAGGAAACTAGTTTTCTCTCTGTGGTTCTTCTCACGTTGACTCCAGCACCTTAGATAAAGCAGGAGTGCATTTGTGGGTATTGACACAATCTCCTTTTCTCTTTCTTGGGAAGCAAGGATAATTTTCAGTTTTCCCTTTTTACAGTAAGTCTGAGGTCAAAGCAAAATGAACTTAGCTGTGCAAATTTGGACACCTGTGGCTGAGTTAACTGAATGGAAAGTCTGTACAGTAAGGGGAAGTGAGCAAATGTTTTTGGGGAATAATGTTATTGTGGTGAAAACATCTAATGTAGATTAGAGGGAATGTGCTGAGAGGTCTGTCTGGTGCTTATAGAGATCTACAGTTGTTAGCATACATGGGCCATCTTTATTCTGGATGTAACAGCTACATGAGCTGAATCCTACTCAAAGGTAGGTGGAATCATGCTCAGTATTAATAATGAGTGTTGTAATGGGTTGGGGCAAACCCCCTCCGAGGCCAACTACACCGTGACAAGTGTCAAGTCCTACAAGAATAGATTTGATCTTGCTAACATATAGCAGGGACTTGCTTCTGGAGTCTTTTACTTAAATACCAAACTTCCTGCTCTTCTTTCTATGATGGGATTCATGCTCTTAAATGCTTTCTTTAAAAATGCCTTGATAAATGACTCTTTTGGAGGTGTGTGCTGGCAAAGAAGTCATTCCACTGCAACACAGGATAAGGATTTGTAAAACATTGACCTCACTAATCTGTGCCAATCTCTCCATTTTCCAGTGCCAAGATTGCTTTACAAGTTACTTCTGTGCAGGCAGTGTGGACATGCTGCATCTGGTGCTGCTCCCTGGTAACCCCATTACTCCAAACAACGAGTTTTAAAAAAATGCTGGTGTTCATGCAATAGCTTAGGGTCAGAAAAGTCATCTAATTGAACAACACCCTGGGGTGCGTGATGCAGAAAGCGATCTGAGCCATTTATTGAAGCTCTAGTAGGTTCCCACAGATGTCAGCACAGACTGAGAAGTAGTATCCTTATGTGGGATGCAGCTCCTCTTCATTTAGAAAGGTGAAGTGAGGAGGTGGAGTGAGGAACTGGAAGGGGAGATAATCTGAAGGATTTAAGATGGGAGCCGAGGCAGCTCTCATGTTGGTATCTTTCTGTACAGCAGTGTTGACTCTTTGTAGTCTAGTGTGGACACCCACTGGTGTAAGTGATACTCATTTGTATGCTCACACCTCCTGTATATAGTGTTTATATTGAAGTTTCTGCTCATGTTAATGCTATTCCTGGTTGTTTGGGTTGTTTTCTTCATTTATCTGTAGAACAGAGATATCGAGGCAACGGTCAAGTATTTGGAGAGAGTCCACAATAGTAGCCCACTGGGTAAAATAATCTCTCCCTTTAAATGTAACAGCAGCAGTTATTAGCAGTCTGCATTCATTGAGTCCAATTATTTCCATTTTGCAACAAAAGGACTCCAAAAAATGTGATCTTCCTCAAAATTGTTTCCTTAATCTACTGCAGAGAAGTGTAAGTATGTCAAAAGAAAAGGCATACACCATTAAGTGCTTTTGTTGAAAATAACAGAGCCATAAAGCATAATGGTCAGAGATGTGGAATGGCATAGGAAAAAAAAAAAAAAGGTTTGGAAAACCTGGCCTCTGCCATCCTTTTTTTTTCCCAGAGGAAAATACTGAAGGATATGTAGGTTGTTTTAGAGTTTCTAGCACCGGTAATGATATAAGGCAAAATAATTAATAGATTAAAAAAACCCTTTTAAATTATGATCCATGTTTAGAAGGTTATAATTAAGTGCCAGAACAGCAGAGCAATGCACATACTGTCTAAGCAGATTTTGTTTTGCTGGTGGTTGTTCTGTCCCAGCACTTCCTCACGTGGCTGTTCTTTCTGTTGTGACGGAATTCCCTGTGCACTGTACACAGGGACAATTGTTACTGTTTGGATGCCTTTAAGCTAGGAATCTACTTGTCCCTAAGAAAGGAGCTGCCCTTAATGAGTGTTTAATAATCTAGTCCATCTCTAATGAATGTAATTAATTTCACCATGAGGGTGGTGAGACACTGGAACAGATTGCCCAGGGAAGTGGTAGAATCCTCATCCTTCAAGGTTTCTAAGGCCAGGCTGGATGTGGCTCTAGGCAACCTGATCTAGTGTGAGGTGTCCCTGCCCACAGCAGAGGGGGTGGAACTAGATGATCCTTGAGGTCCCTTCCTATCCTAACAATTCTATGATTCTGTGAATGTAGCACTGCCTTCTGAGAAATAAGAATAGTCTTCCTCCTCCTGCCTGCCCTTGACTCTGCTGCAGAGCTCAGGGGCTGAAGGTGAATAAGGTTGTGTGTCTTTGCATTGATTCGTAGGCTCGGGGACTGTCACCAGAGTGTCTCCAGAGGCATCCCCCAGGACTCAGAGCTCTCAGTAGCACTATGGCTGAGATCAAGCTAAAGTGTGCGGGATCAAGTAGCATATTTTTGTGATGCCAATATTCAGACAGAGAAGAAGGATTTGGAAAAGTGTAGAACACAGCAAAGAAAGCCATGTATTGTTTCTCCACCTCAAAAAACCCCTTCAGCAGAGCAAAGTGACTGGTGAGGTATTCTTTACAGACTGGATGTCTGCTTAGCTCCACAGAGGATGCAAGCTGACTTCTGGTTGTTTTCTTGCAATCTGCATAATCACTGTCATCCTTCCAGGGTCTAGTTCACCCTCAGATCTGTTGGTGTCATTCTGAGCTTCACTTTCTTGACTAGCTGAGCATGTGCCCATAAATCACTTGTAAGATATCCATGTCCTTACCATGTTCTTACCACACTTCATTCTCAACTAGAATGTAAGACTAAGGACTCTTTCCAAATTTCTGACCACCTCAGCCACAATTTGGCCACACTGAAGGGCCTGGTAGAAGCCCATGCAAAGTCTGATGATGCATCCTTTACATCTCAAGTCTGTGCAGGGCTACATGACCTGGAATGGAATGGAATAGAATTAACCAGGTGTCTGTGTCTGGACAAGTGTTGAACATCTCACAATATCACAGTATCACCAAGGTTGGAAGAGACCTCAAAGATCATTGAGTCCAACCTGTCAGCACAGACCTCATGACTAGACCATGGCACCAGGATTGAGCTCCCACAACCTAGAATTAACCAAGCTGGAAAAAAACTTTGAGATCATCAAGTCCAACCTATCACCCAACATCATCTAAGCAACTAAACCATGGCACCAAGTGCCTCATCCAGTCTCTTCCACCACCTCCCTGGGCAGCCCATTCCAATGGCAAATCACTCTTTCTGTGAAGGACTTCTTCCTAACATCCAGCCTAACCTCCCCTGGCACAGCTTGAGACTGTGAAAGAGCAAAGGGAAGAAATAGAACAAGTGTGTGCAGAAATCTGGGGGCATGAGCACACCTTATTAAGGGTTTTGGTGCCGTTTGCTGCATTCACAAGGGCACCTCCCTATGCAGTATTTGTATCCTGGGTGCCCAGGGAGTGAAGGCTTCCCCCAGAAGCCTCTTCAGCTCTGTAAGGTGAAATTAATTTCTTGGGCTTTGTAAAATCAAGATTTGTGTTTTCACAGAGTAAGGATAACTTTTGAGTACTGGAATAGCTATGGAATAGAATGTACATCTTGTTCTCTCTTTTCTGAAAATATGAAGAGAAATTCCTAAAAAATGTAGGAGATTAAGTGGAAAAAAAAATCTTAGTGCAGTGTTTCATGCTCCTTTGTGGAGGTATCTGTGAATATACACAATGAGTCATTTAATAGCCAGGAACTTTTATATGCAGTTTAGAATTCTATAATATGTATGTCAGTAAGGAAAAGGCTTTTATGGCTCAGATTGTAAGTAAATTAAATCCTTTGGCACAGCACTAAGCACCTCTTAGTCAGTCCCTGAAGTCTTACACACAGCAGCACACCATGATCAGGCAAAAGACTTCATCATCACCTGCTGAGTGTAAGTAAAGCTGTCTTTCAAAAATCATGGAGAAAAGGCATTTGGTGATATTTTTATTCTGTTCCTATGAATACTCATAGCACTCTTGGGTTTAGACCCATGAGCAGTATGCATATATGCTACTTGTCCTTGTGACACTGGCATCAAATGTATCATTTATCTTAAAAATTCAGAAAGAAAGGTCATGCTGAAGTCCTTGAATAGGCACTGGATACTCTTTAAGATAAGTAGTCCTAAAAATGCCTGAAATATCAAAGGGTTTTTGTACATTTATTCTGCACATTTTTGAACTGCTGCAGTGAAGAAGCTGACTGTTCCATTTAGTGTTTTATTAGATGTTGGGTGGACCTTGCTAAGGGCCAGCTCTCAGCCTGCTGAAATTGCTTTTGTTATTGACACCATTGAGGGCAGCTTTAGGTGAAGGCAACAAATATAGAAGAGTTAATCAGGTTTTTAGACTTCATTAAAATATTCACATTGACCTTTAAATTGCCATTGACTGTCATGTTGAAGGTGTCATGATGCAAACTATGTGTGGAGGAGTTAGACGTCTTCTCACAGACAAGATACATATTTGGTAAGGAAGTTTATTGACAGTGTCTGAGCTATGACTGGGTTTTACAGATTAATAGAGAACAGAATCCTTGAGAGTATTGATCCTGAAATGTTTTTGAGCATGAAGTTTCCTCTTACACAGCCTCCAGTTGTTCTGCTCAACACTCCATTTTCTGGAAATTCTGCCTGGTGCTGCCAGATTGGATTGAGCAAAAATCCACGTTGTAACATTTAATATGATGATAGTTTAATTGAAATGCACAAGGCTGTACCTTTTCCTTTCTCTGATAGGCAAATTGTTAATTTTATGACTGTCATTTTGGTGTGAGACCCTAAATCAGGAAAGACATCCTCCCTCAAATTCAAGCCACGGGAAAGGAAATTAGCATTAACTTGGAATTACCACACAGCTGAATCAAGAGTTTGCCCTTACATTCATAAGGTGTAGTGGGAAATGTATACAATCACTGACTTTTGAGAGTTACCTGCTGTATCCTCACACGGCCACATTCAAGAAGCAGCTGTTGATTGTGCTGCTCTCCACACACAGCTGCTAAATAGCAGCACATCAATAAACAAAGCAAAGGGCATCAGCTATGTGCTAAATGTGCCTGCAATTTTTTTCTTGATCAGTGATGCCAAACTGGTTTATCTGATCACTGGAGGTGTTTAGAAGGAGACTTGATGGGGTGCTTGGTGCCATGGTTTAGTTGATTAGATGGTGTTGGATGATAGGTTGGATGCAATGATCTTGAAGGGCTCTTCCAGCCTGGTCTGGTCTATTCTATTCTATTCTATTCTATTCTATTCTACTTTTTTTCCTGTGGGAAAAACTGGGGAAAAAAAAAAAAAAAGACTTTCAAGACCCATCAGGATGTGTTCCTGTGCCAGCTGTGCTAGATTGTCTGGTCCTGCTCTGGCAGGGATGTTGGAGTCAATGACCTTTGAAGGTCCCTTCCAAGCCCTAACATCCTGTGATCCCATGCCAAACTATATTCTACATACATAATAGCTACAATTCTTCCAGCAGCTTACAATTCTAATTAATGCTTGCTCCAAGAACAGATGTCAGCTTCAATTCCTATTTTATAAATTAATTTATCTTGGAAAATGAGGTTGATGGAGAATATTATTGTTGATATTTCTTCTGCTGAGTGTCTACAGCTTTTAATAATAAAATCCCTCCTATCTCATGGGGAAACATGTCCTAAATATGCTTCAGATTTTGCAGGTCTCTGAAGTAGGACAACAGAGGGTTTTGTTTGCAATCAAATTAAGGTGCTTTAATTAAAGAGTTATGAAGTAATTAAGGATGAATTATGAAAATCATCATTCTGTCTTCAAGTGTTTTAACACAGGAATTATGAAGTAATTAAGGCCGAATTATGAAAACTATCAGTACGTCTTCAAGTGAAGAAACTTTCGTTCAGCAGTTATATGATGAAAGTCAAAGTCCATTGGGGCTTGAAGGTGAAGCTAGGAGCTAACATTAACAATTTAGATTTTATTTTACTAGCTTTTATATAGTATTTTCATTCCACCCCCCACCCCCTCTTTGTTGTTTTTTTTTTAATAAGCTCTTTTCTTAGGCTTTGCCATCCCTTACACATTCCCAGGACTAAACAGCTCTCAGAAGAAGAAAGGTATTACCCCACCCAGAAATAAGTTCCTGAAAAATAAACCCTGGAACTTAAAAGTGTGCTACTCCTGGCAGAGCTGGAAGAGTCTGTCTGGAGCAACATAACGGCTTCACTGTTGATCTGTTAGAGGGTAGGAGAGCTCTGCAGAGGGACCTCGACAGGCTGGACAGATGGGCAGAGTCCAAGGGCATGAGATTTAACACATCCAAGTGCCGGGTTCTACACACTGGTTACAACAACCCCATGCAGTGCTACAGGCTGGGGTCAGAGTGGATGGAGAGTGGCCAGGCAGAAAGGGACCTGGGGGTACTGGTTGATGGTAGGCTGAACATGAGCCAGCAGTGTGCCCAGGTGGCCAAGAAGGCCAAATAGCATCCTGGCCTGTATCAAGAATAGTGTGGCCAGCAGGAGCAGGGAGGTCATTCTGCCCCTGTACTCAGCACTGGTTGGGCCACACCTTGAATACTGTGTCCAGTTCTGGGGCCCTCAGTTTAGGAAAGAGGTTGAGTTGCTGTGTCCAGAGAAGGGCAACAAATCTGGGGAGGGATTTGGAGTACAAGCCCTATGAGGAGAGGCTGAGGGAGCTGGGGTTGCTTAGCCTGGAGAAGAGGAGGCTCAGGAGGGACCTTCTTGCTGTCTACAACTACCTGAAGGGAGGTTGTAGCCAGGTGGGGGTTGGTCTCTTCTCCCAGGAAACCAGCATCAGAACAAGAGGCCACAGTCTCAAGCTCCACCAGGGGAGGTTTAGGCTTGAGAAAGTTGATCATAGAAAGAATGATTGGCCATTGGAATGGGCTGCCCGGGGAGGTGGTAGAATCTCCATCACTGGAGGTGTTTAGGAAGAGACTTGATGGGGTGCTTGGTGCCATGGTTTAGTTGATTAGATAGTGTTGGATGATAGGTTGGATTCAATGATCTTAAAGGTCTCTTCCAACCTGGTTAATTCTAGTCTAGTCTAGTCTAGTATTCACTGTAAATGTAATTTTGAGCTCAGAGGATTTTCTTCCAAGTTTCAGAGAAGCTCTAATCAATCACAGTCAGAATGCCAGCATACTGAGTGACAGGAAGGTAAGTCCCTGAAAGAGACCTTTTGTGTTACGAGATAAACCTGTTTGTTTACTGAGCCATGAGATGCTGTAGCAGGTATCCTAAGATTTTTGTGGCACAGCTGGAAAAGGGTATTTTTTATGAGATCAAAGAGCTGCAAATTCCTGATTCTTTTGCAGACTCATTTCAGGAGATGAATGTCACAGTCTTTTTCACCAAGATCCATACCAATGACTGGTTAGTTGCAAAGCACCAGGATTGTCCTCAGATTTAAAGAGAAATATAAGGTTAATAAATTACCTCTTAGAAGTATTCTGTTCAGAAACAAATCAGAATTGGTTGTGTTGATGGGAATCCTCTATACTACTGTTGGGAATACTCCACAGGGATACCCTTGAGTTAGGGAAACAGAATTTAGTGACATCTGCTGAAATCACTCTTTGAAAGGTTGCTGCAGTTGCTTTTATGCCCCATGGACCCTAATCATAACAGATTTGCCTCCTACTTTACAATATGCTTGTTGGTGTATTCTGCACCCAGAGGATATTCGTCCAAAAGGACTGATGCCCACTGGCATGGGTATTCCATGTCCAAAAAGCTTCATTTTAAAGGTTTACATTAAGATAGCTGTGAGTAACATTAGTACTTCGAAATGACCAGATTTTCTGTGGCTGCTGTAGGAGCTGTGTGTTTGCTGTCTGCTCTGGCAGAGGTGAGGTGTCTCATCCAGAGTGACTGTCGTGGTGTTATTCTGGTGTTACCAGACTTGTGCAGAGTGTGGTGACAGGGCAGCTGTAGAGCCTCTCTTGCTCCTGAGCATGGACTGCTCCAAAGCTCTCAGAAGGTACTAGGGGAACTGGGTGTTTGCAAGCAGAAAGTGCCACTGCCCTTTGGGGGTGGGTGGGTGAGAGCAAAGGGCTTGTAACCCACAGTCACTGTCATGATGAATGACATTTTGAAGTGAGGAGCTGAAAAGCCCCTTAGCTGCTGATTTGTGTCATAGTTATCCTTGAAGGCAGGCAATGACAAGCTGTTGAGAGTTATTAAGCCAGCTGCTAACGCCCACGGAGCAGCACAAACTTAGGCATTAATCTTGTTTTGTGGCTTCTGTCAGCGTCGCATAAAGGTAGGTGTGTTGTAATTGATCTCCAGACCAGAAGGGAAATGCTAATATGTATCTAGTAGCAGAATAGTCAAAATAAAGAACTGTGGGCTAATAGAAAAGTCTTTGTTCACCCAGGGAAACATTTACAGTTTCCTCAGCCAGCTGAGAACACAACATTATTATATTGTCAGATTTTAGCACTTTTCCACAGATGCGTAGGAAATCAACTGCAAATCACCAGATAGCTTGAGAAATTCATTTGGGCACAGATAACTAAATTACTCAGAACTAGTCCAGCACAGAGCCACAAAAATTATTAGGGGAGTGGAACATCTCCCTTATGAGGAGAGACTGACGGAGCTGGGGCTCTTTAGCTTGGAGAAGAGGAGACTGAGAGGTGACCTCATTCATGTTTATAAATATGTAAAGGGTGAGTGCCAAGAGGATGGAGCCAGGCTCTGCCTGATGATGTCCAATGACAGGACAAGTGGTAATGGGTGGAAGTTGAGGCATAGGAAGTTCCATGTGAACATGAGGAACAATTACTTTCACTGTGAGGGTAACAGAACACTGGAACAGGCTGCCCAGGGAGGTGGTGGAGTCATTCAAAGCCCACCTGGACACCATCCTGCTCTAGGTAAACCTGCTCTGGCAGTGGTGGTGACTAGATGATCTCCAGAGGTCCTTTCCAACTCCTGTTTTTCTGCGAAAGAGTGCAAAATTCATAGTTGTGTCTATGTAGGACTTCACATGGGTGGACAAATATCTCACTTTCCAGGCAGCCCAACCCAGCTTCCCCCACTCAGAGTGATGGATTCAGTCAGCAATGTCTGTGTGACACTGACTGTCTCAGATCCCACACTTCTGCCTCTATGTCAGAGAACGCAGGATGTGGTAGCGGACTTGCATTAAGGCAGCTCTCAAGTCCAAACAGAGCCTGGTGTCTCTTCTAAAAGCAGGTTGTAGTTTTTGCTACCTGCCCCTTCATTTTCAACCTCTGAGCATTCGTTGTCACCTGCTTCTGTTCCATCAGTTGTTATAGAGTAGCTGTGCCAACCTTAACCCAAAAGATTCGAGTCTGCAGGTCACATTTATTAGCAGAGGCAATAATCCTGAGGCACATGTTTGCTTAATTTTTCATCTTTAAATGCCAAAAAAATTCAACAGATTCATCTAAGAGAGATAGAGGGACCAGTGAAAACATTGATGAAGTAGCAGTGACTTCAGAACAGCCTCTCATACATTGCTTTTTAACTGCTGAAAAGAAGTACTGTGATATTTCTGGTGCAGTTTAGCGAATGCAATACCATTCACTTCCTAGTACCTCCTTTTTGTCTAGAGGAATTACCACCAAGCAAAGTTTTTTAACGAGCTGGAGACACAATGTGTGTCATGCTTGAGCAGTGTGTGAGAGCATTAGAGTCTCAGCTATCATTAGTTTATCTTAGAATGGGAGAAAAAAAAAAATAGAGAAACCTCAGAGATGTTCTCAGAAGCTTTATTGAAGATATTTTATGCTGTGATGGATTTTCTGTTAAAGGAATGATTGTCCCAACTAAATACTCTTTGAAACTCTAGCAAAATGCTGCTTGCCGTAACTTTACCTAACCAAAGTAAGACACTTTTGAATGTGAATCGCATGTGTTCCTGCAAAGTGTTCTTGATTAGTCCTGCTCACTTTGTAACTGAGTGAAGGGCATCATCTTGTTGGTTAGTTAGGGTTGGGTGATCAGTTGGACTTGATGATCTTGGAGGTCTCTTCCAACCTGGTTGATTCTGTGATTCTGTGATCATCCTTAAAATGTGCAACTCTGACACTAGGAGACAATCAGGTCTCAGCTGCTCCAACACATAAAAGTTTAGTGAAAGAAAACAACACAAAGCCTGTGGCAGAGGTGCAGAATGGGCAGATAATTTCTGCTATGTTGAAGGGTAACTAATCTGATATTCTCATCAAAATATTATGAACCCATCACTGAGTGGAAAATTTTCTGTTCCTTGTGATACCTGAATTTAAAGATGTTTGCCTTTTAGAAAAAGAATTGCTATTCATTGTCTTGCAGTTTGCAAATGGATCTTCTTTATAAATCAGCTTCAAGATCCTGCGAGTGTATTCTTTGTCACTGAATTACAGATCTGTCTTCTGATAAAAGGAGAGTGCTGCAGGAAGGGGGGGAAAGTGTCAGCTCATGCTGAGCTTGAACAATGCTTTCCCTGTTACTTGATAGGGGCTGAGATAAAGCAATGAATCCTGCAATGTTTGTTCATACCAAATGCCAGTGGTGTATGGCTGACTGGGGTTGATCCTTTAGGTTTCAAAGATCCCCAGAGGCAATAATGTGTGTAATGTGTGTGTGTGTTTACCAGCAACCAGAACAAAAGGACACAGTCTCAATCTGCGCCAGGGGAGGTTTAGGCTGGATGTTAGGAAGAAATTCTTCATAGAGAGAGTGAGTGCCCATTGGAATGGGCTGCCCAGTGAGGTGGTGGAGTCACCATCACTGGAGGTGTTTAGGAAGAGACTTGATGGGGTGCTTGGTGCCATGGTTTAGTTGATTAGATGGTGTTGGATGATAGGTTGGACACGATGATCTCGAAGGTCTCTTCCAACCTGGTCTGGTCTACTCTACTCTACTCTACTCTTACTGTAGCTCAGACAGTGTGTGAGAGTCAGCCTGAGAGGGAATCTTGGCTTATGACAACAATGGCCATGCTTCCCATGGCATTGCTGTGACCAAGTTTTTTGTGTAACAAACAATTGTAGAGAAATTCCCCAGGAAACTGTAGCTCCTTGTGCTGTCAGAGCAAGAATGTTCATCATGATATCATTTTAATCAAAGGCAGCCTCAACATTTAGGAAAAATCCGTAGAATACAGAATTAACTAGGTTGGAAAAGACCTTTGAGATCATCAAGTCCAACCTATCATCTAACATGTTCTAATCAACTAAACCATGGTGCCTCATCCAATCTCTTTTTAAATACTTCCAAGGAGGGTGATTTCACCACCTCCCTGGGCAGCCCATTCCAATGGCAAATCACTCTTTCTGTGATGAATTTCTTCCTAACATCCAGCCTAAACCTCCCCTGGTGCAGCTTGAGATTGTATCCTCTTGTTCTGTCACTGGTTGCCTGGGAGAAGAGACCAACCCCCACCCCTACCCTTCAGGTAGTTGTAGATGGCAATAAGGTCTCCCCTGAGCTTCCTCTTCTCCAGGCTAAGCAACCCCAGCTCCCATGTTACTGCTTGTATTAACATATAAAGTGAATTAACTTCTGCTTGACATTTACGTCCCCAGGTCTGCCATTGGGAAGCTGGGAGTGGAGGTACTTGAGGCTGTGAGGCTGTGTGCAGCTGTGTGCAGCTCCCTCAAGCAAGTGTGACAGAAGAATACCAGCGAGGAGGAGATCAAGAAGCATCTGGAGAAACAGATTTCTAGAACAAGCAAAGGTGCCTGTGTGTGGCCAGAGAGGCAGGAAGATGTCTGGCCATATGCACACACATTCATGTACAGAGACACAGGCTTGCAGCCTGAGCTACAGCTGGTTGTGTTAGACAAGAATCCCTGCTGCATCTTCTGGGAATTTTGGATCAAATTCAATGTACACAGAACAATAAACTGATTTTTCCCCTGCTTGTACATTACCATTCAAACTTTTTCATAGTGCTTACGTTCCCTTTTTCATATGCATCACACATTCTCTGGCTTCAACAGTGCATCTGAAAGGAGGTTGTTGCCAGGAAGGGGTTGGTCTCTTCTTCCAGGCAATCAGCACCAGAACAAGAGGACACAGTCTCAACCTGCACCAGGGGAAGTTCGGGTTTGAGGTGAGGAGAAAGTTCTTCACAGAGAGAGTTTTATCCATTGGAATGTGCTGCCCAGGGAGGTAGTGGAGTCACTGTCCCTGGAGGTGATCCCACCACAGAAGGGGACTGGATGTGGCACTTGGTGCCATGGTTTAGTAGTCATGAGGTGTTGGGTGACAGGTTCGACTTGATGATCTTTGAGGTCTTTTCCAACCTTACTGATTCTTTTTACTGAATTTTTTCTAGCAGGACAGAATGTCTTCCAGACAGCTGGCCTGCAGAGCTGGCAGAAGGAGTTAGGGAGCAGCATAGTCTTCCTCTGTTCCAGAATGGGGTAGTTGGTGATCTGCTTAGCCATTTGGATCCCCACAAGTCCATGGGACCAGATGGGATCCATCCCAGGGTGCTGAGAGAGCTGGCAGATGTGCTGGCCAAGCCGCTCTCCATGATTTTTCAGCAGTCCTGGCTCACTGGAGACATCCCAGACGACTGGAAGCTGGCCAACGTGGTGCCCATCCACAAGAAGGGCCGGTTGGATGAGCCAGGGAATTATAGACCTGTCAGCCTGACCTCAGTGCCAGGCAAGATTATGGAACAGGTCATCTTGAGTGCAGTCACACAGAACTTGGAGGATGGCCAAGGGATCAGGCCCAGCCAGCATGGGTTTAGGAAGGGCAGGTCCTGCCTGACCAACCTGATCTCCTTCTATGATCAGGTGACCCGTCTGGTGGATGCAGGGCAGGCTGTGGATGTAGTCTACCTGGACCTCAGCAAAGCCTTTGACACCGTCCCCCACAGCAAACTCCTGGCTAAGCTGTCAGCCCATGGCTTGGATGGGAGCACACTGCGATGGGTTAGGAACTGGCTGGAGGGCCGAGCCCAGAGAGTGGTGGTGAATGGTGCCACATCCAGCTGGCAGCCAGTCACCAGTGGTGTGCCTCAAGGATCAGTGCTGGGCCCCATGCTCTTTAACATCTTTATTGATGATCTGGATGAGGGCATCGAGTCCATCATCAGTAAATTTGCTGATGACACCAAGCTGGGGGCAGGAGTTGATCTGCTGGAGGGTAGAGAGGCTCTGCAGAGGGACCTCGACAGGCTGGACAGATGGGCAGAGTCCAACGGCATGAGATTTAACACATCCAAGTGCCGGGTTCTGCACATTGGCCACAGCAACCCCATGCAGAGCTACAGGCTGGGGTCAGAGTGGCTGGAGAGCAGTCAGGCTGAGAGAGACCTGGGGGTGCTGGTTGATGGTAGACTGAACATGAGCCTGCAGTGCACCCAGGCAGCCAGGAGAGCCAGTGGCATCCTGGCCTGCATCAGGAACAGTGTGGCCAGCAGGAGCAGGGAGGTCATTCTGCCCCTGTACACTGCACTGGTTAGGCCGCACCTTGAGTACTGTGTCCAGTTCTGGGCCCCTCAGTTTAGGAAGGATGTTGACTTGCTGGAGCGTGTCCAGAAAAGGGCAACAAGGTTGGTGAGGGGCTTGGAGCACAAGCCCTATGAGGAGAGATTGAGGGAGCTGGGGTTGCTTAGTCTGGAGAAGAGGAGACTCAGGGGTGACCTTATTGCTCTCTACAACTACCTGAGGGGGAGTTGTAGACAGGCAGAGGTTGGTCTCTTCTCCCAGGCAACCAGTACCAGAACAAGAGGACACAGTCTCAGGCTGCGTCAGGGGAGGTTTAGGCTGGAGGTTAGGAGGAAGTTTTACACAGAGAGAGTGATTGCCCATTGGAATGGGCTGCCTGAGGAGGTGGTGGGGTCGCCGACGCTGGGGGTGTTCAGGGCGAGGCTTGACAGGATGCTTGGTTGTATGGTTTAGTTGATTAGGTGGTGTCGGATGATAGGTTGGACACGATGATCTCGAAGGTCTCTTCCAACCTGGTTAATTCTATTCTATTCTATTCTATTCTATTCTATTCTGTGATTCTGTTCCATGATCATGCTCTGATTATATATCTGATGTTTTCTTTCTACCTCTTCCTTCTTTAGTCTGCATTCTGAGCTCCTTCATCCATCTGCCTAAAACATTAGAGGATAACAAAGTGGTGCTATCCATAAAGGGATCTCAAAGGAATTGTAGACCAAATTAATTTTTGCCATTAGCATAATCCTTACATTTCCTGCTTTTGTGCCACAACTCTTAAGGACTCTGGGAATGAATTAAATAAATTCAATTGATGAGTATCAAAAACATTGCTATTTGACTTGAGCTATTTACAGCTAAGGATGCTGGTATTGACAGCATGTTAAGCAGTGCTCCTGACCCATCTTTGTGACCTGCTTTAAGACACTCAAGGGGGAGGTAAGTAGAGCCATCCTAATTATCTCAGCAGCTACACAAGCTAAGCAAGCAAAAGACATGCAGAGTATGTCCTGGGTATCTCCACAGAAGATGTGGCATTGTACTTTTAGCTCACAAGAATAGGAGATTCTGGCATGTATGATTTCAGCTTGTATTCATAATTGATGGTGTTAAAAACTGAGGGTGAAAATCCCTTGTGATGTTCACTGACGTGTGGAATTAGGACAGTTAGCTTTCTTCTGTGTGGTGGTCCAGATCCCCTAGGGAGAGACAGCTGGAAGTACAAATTCTCAGCCAGGTTTTGGTCTCTTTCCTGTTATTTCTTCTTGCACTCACATTTTCAGTCCCTCTCAATGTGGTGTCTGTGTACCTGCTTCCATACTTTTTTTGCACTTGACTTCATTTAAGTCCATTTTAAAACAGAAGTGCCAAACAAGATACAGGAGAGATGCTTGGACGTTGCAGGGACTCAAGTTCACAGAGAAAAGAATAGGGAACTAATAGATGATGAGAGCAATGTCAGAGGGAAGTAATTTTGACTACTGCACATACCCCTGGCTGTGATTCAAAGCGATTTATCTCCAAATCTTCAAAACCAGCCTCTGCAAGCAGTCAACTGCTTTCTCTTAATGACAAGCACCTTGTTGGATTCTATTTTTTTTTGCAGCATACTGTACCACGGCATGCAGAAGACTCCCTTGGGCTGTATTTTTTCCCCTCAGCATCTCTAATATGAATACTGTGTGGGTTTGTTTTGTTGGCTGTTTTGTTTTGTTTTTCATGTTGAAGCGTTTTTGTTTTTTTCTCTCCTGACAGAGGCCACTATATTGATCTGCATCTGTAACAGGTCAACAGCGTGAGTTGTCTTAACTTATGCATTGGACCTTTTCCCTCTGCTCTCAGTGAACTCCAGCTAGATGCTCCTTAGAGCTGCTGTGGAGCCTTCCTAGCTTGGACTGTCTCATTTCTCTTGTCTTGTCCTCTCTCCTCCCCATCTCCTCAAGGACAGAAAGCAAAACAAACTCAAGATGCTCGAAGTCTGCAGAACATATGCTACTATTTACTGTCCAGAAGCCATCCTTATAATCGAGGAGCTGCTTCGCTTGTTTGGTAAGACAGTTTTCGAGTGTGAGTGTTGTTTATGGATGCCTTTATGCATCTGACAATCAGTGGCATACTCTTGCCAGTGTCTCTTACTGTCTCTGCCAGTGGGGTTTTTTCCCCCACCTCAAAATGAAGCTTCCTTGTCTTGAATGTTTGTTTAGCAGAAGTTTGGCTGCTGCTGCTGACAGCAGATGCTGCTGGCTCCCCAGAGGCCCAGGTTGGCAGATTATTCATGCTGAGAAGCACGTCTTTCTATGAGCTGTCTTGGCAGCTGGGGGCTGTGTTCCTGCGAGGGGCTGCAATTCAAGCCAGCAGAAGCAAGGGCATTGAAGTGGTCCTTCTGTCACCCCAGGAGGACAGGAATCACTGACTGGGCTTGGCTATCTCCACATGCTGCCAGAGGAACTCCAGGGGATGAGTTTGCTGTGTCTGAGGTGCTGGGTGCCCAGGAGGCAGTGGAGTACTGGCGTCAGGGCCAGAAGCCTCACCAGCTCACTTCTGCCTTGTTTCAAGCTAGCACTGGTGAGGAGATTCGTGGAGAGAGCAGAAATGAACTCTCATGTAGACAATGAGTCTCCAGACTACCTAATGACTACTTAATGAGTGTCTAAGCCCAGCACCAGCACCATTATTGAATTTTAATTGCCTTCTTTCTAGCCTTATGCTATAAAATGAAAAAGGAGCAAACATTACAAGTAATGAAGGTAGGTGATTAAAAAGTAATACCTAAGAGACACCCAGGCATTTGTGGGGAAGACCACAAGGATAATGTAATGAGAGAGCAGCACTGCTGCATGTCTGCCACCTCCCACAGTTACAAACCAAAGTTGTTTTCAGCATGATTTGGCAGAAAATAAAAATAGAAAAGAAAAATAGATTATTGTGGATCAGTGAGGTAATTAAAGTTGTACTGAATGAAATACTGATTAATTATCAATGCAAGTCAGTGTGGATGGGCTTCTCAGAGGCTGCTCTTTAGCACTGTGCCCTTTCTGATGTCTGCTTAGATTGCTTTCCACCATATTGAACAAAGGTGCCTCACTCTGAGCAATGCACACAGCAAGGCTTGTTCTACAGAAAAACAGTACAGAGGCTCTTTGCTCAGGGCAGAGGTAGATCTTCAGAGCCTGAAGTCCCAGCTTTGAGGCAAGAGGCATTCAGAGGTCTGAGAAGACCTCCAATCACCGGAGGTCTTGACTGTGCAGCGGTTTGGTGGTCCAATGAGTTGAACTAAATTAATAGATATTCATATAATCAAAAGATAAATCCAATTAAAGTTTACCTAGATTAAACCAAGTCTATAAACTGAGCTTGCCCTCCCCTTCTTCATTTCTTTTGTGTGTTCACAGTTTGGCCATTGGAATAGGCTGCCCAGGGAGATGGTGCAGTCACCGTCACTGGAGGTGTTTAAGAAGAGACTGGATGAGGCACATGGTGCCATGGTTTAGTTGATTAAATGGTGTTGGATGATAGGTTGGACTTGATGACCTCGAAGGTCTTTTCCAACCTGGTCTATGCTATGCTATGCTATGCTACTCATCTGGGTCTCAGGTTCTCAATCCATGGCACACATTTTGAACTCAGGCACTGATTTGACAACTTCCTCTGGTGCAGCTTGTCTGTGTGCTTCACCTCTGCTTGTGTTTATTTTCTTTCCTTCCTTCTTTCTTTTCTCTCTCCTTTTCTCTCTCTTGCCTTTTCTCTCTTTTTCCTTTTCTCTCTTTCTTTCTATTTATTTATTAATGGCTACCTCTCGAATGACACCAGAAGTATATTTCTGTTACATCCCCTCATTTTCTTTTCTCTTTTCTTGTCTCTTTTCTTTTCTCTCTTCTTTTCTCTCTTCTTTTCTCTCTTCTTTTCTCTTCTTTTCTCTTTTCTTTCCTCTTTTCTTTCCTCTTTTCTTTCCTCTTTTCTTTCCTCTTTTCTTTCCTCTTTTCTTTTTTCTTTTCTTTTTTCTTCTCTTCTCTTCTCTTCTCTTCTCTTCTCTTCTCTTCTCTTCTCTTCTCTTCTCTTCTCTTCTCTTCTCTTCTCTTCTCTTCTCTTCTCTTCTCTTCTCTTCTCTTCTCTCTTTTTTCTCTTTTCTCTTTTCTCTGCTTTTCCCTTTCTTCTCTTTTTGTTTTTAGGAGTGAACTTTTTCTTTATGCTTTCCAAGAGTTCCCTGCATTTTAAATTGGTTTTGAACTTTTGGAATAGTTCCAAACAATTCTTCCCAGCACTGAAAGGCAAGCATCAAGCAATACTTCACAGTAAGACACATTTGGGCTAAAGAGACTCTGCAAAGCAAAACATCAGAGAGACCAGTCAGAAAAAAGGACCAGGTTTTCAGCTACCAAACGAAGGAGCAGGTTTTCAGGATTCTTGCCACGTAATGAAATCTCTGGAAGGTTATAAGAAAAATGGGAAGTGTGATTTAGGCATTATTCTTGCAAAATAATTCTACAGTAATTTAGTGGTATCAGCACCTGAATCTACTTCTTTGCCATCAAAACACTGTTTTTAGTACCACGTTTACAGTCAGAAGAGGCAGGAGAAAGGTCAGCTCGTTATTGTCACCTCAGAAAACACACAGTTCTGCATCTTATTAATCAAACGTTTGCCAGCAAAAAAAAAAAAAAGACACACAAAAACCCAAGAGCCTAAAAGCCTGGCCAGATGACTCTGGAGAAAGACACTATTCTTCAGAATGTATGCCTTTTTCCTAGAAAGGTAAAAAGAATCTGAAAATGTCTAAAGTGTGAGCTGCATCCACTGATTGTGTGAAAATGAGCTTCAATCAAAGAGGCTTTGATTTCTCACAGAGAGCAAGGAAAACTTTCCATAGATTCATCTGCAATCAAAAAGGCTAGACAGACCTGAATTTCCTGCAGCAACAGATTGGGGGATTTGCAGAGCCTGAGTGTGTGTTAATGACTGTAGTCATGAATTACAATGAGGGGTGTTCTCATACCTATGAATACTTTCATTTCTCCACATTAGAGCATCAACTCATTTAAAGCTACCCTAGAGCAGGAAGAGATGCTTCCCTATGAAGTCACTAGCTAGAAAAGCCACAAACCTCCCTGGGTGGACCACATCTCAGATAAGCAGGAGCTAGACCTGAGTAGGGATGAGTAACACCAGGCCAAAAGAAAGGTCTCAGTTCTATCTCCACCTGTGAGAACTGCGGGTGCTATGGTGATAGAAGTGGACAAGAAGATGGACAGGAGCCAACAATGGGCACTTGCAGCCCAGAAGGAAATCACCTTGTGAGCTGCACTGAAGGAATTGTGGCCAGCAGAGGGAGAGAGGTGATTCTGCCCCTCTGCTCTGCTCTGCTCTGCTCTGCTCTGGTGAGACCTCACCTGGAGTGCTGTCTCCAGCTCTGGGACCCCAAACACAAGAGAGACACGGATCTGCTCTAGGGAGACCTTAGAGCTGCATTTCAATATCTGAAGCGGACCTAGAGGAAGGCTGGGGAGGGGCTGTATAGAAGGGCCTGTGGGGATACGACAAGGGGCAATGGTTTAAAACTGGAGCAGGGGAGATTTAGGCTGGAGATTAGTAGGAAGCCCTTCACAACATAGAACAAGTTGCCCAGGGATGTGTTTGAGGAAACATTCAAGATGTGGCCCTGGGAAGCCTGATCTATTTGGAGATGCCCCTGCTGACTGCAGTGTGGTTGAACAAGATGACCTTTGAGGGTCCCCTCCAACCCAATGCAATCTGTGAAGCTGAGAATGTGAGACCTCACATGAGCAATAGTACCAGCAGCAGCACCCCTAAGGCAGAGCATGGTCCTGGGAGGTCTTATTCCAGAGACAGGAACTCTGCTGATGGAGATGGTCAGCAGATCATCACCCCCAGTGTGCGCCCCTGTTGCCTGGCATCCTGGTCCAGTGCACTCCTGAAGCTTCCAAGCTCTTTTCTGAAGAGCCAAAGGGTTTACTTGTGTGAAAGGAGCCTGCATGACTGTGGTGTGGTGCCTGCCCTTCCCAGCTGCTAACATCTGTCTGTAAATCCAACAAGGCAGTGGAGACTCCTACAAATGACAGAGCAGGTGTAGAGATGTGGAGGGTTATTGTTCCTGTTTAGTGCTAATGGCTTTTGGGGTTATTGTAGCCATTTATCCCTGTTACTTGTGCCTTTGTCACATCCTCCTCACAGATATTCTGTGCTGTCACAAAAGCTGGGAGCCATTTCCTGATGCCCCTACCTACGCACACGCTGCTAATTATAGACAGGGAGCAGGCGGAAGGAGCCAGGTACATTGTGACTCTGTTTTGATTAATGAGCCAGCAGCAAGGCTGAGGGTTTCCAATTATGCTCTGTGTGTTAGCAGTAGATTTGCTTGAGTCCTGGCTTCTGTTTCAGGAACCAGCACAGCAATCCTGCTGGGTAGATGTGTGCTCCCACTGGAAACTGGGCTTAACATTTCAGTGTAGAGCCCTGAAAGCTGTACACCATGTGCCCGAGTCCTGTGTGCCTCCTGGTTTAGCTTTTAAGCAACCATTAAATCCCACTAGCCTTGGCACTCATTGTAGACGCAAGACAAACCCTCTTTGGTGGTGAGAGAAGCCTGAAGCATTTATTCTGCAGAAGAGCTCACTCTCAGATTTCTCTTTCCCTGCATGGAGCAGCCTGCCTGGATTTGCTTCCCAGGACAGTGGGAGATGCTGCAGTGGGAATGATTGTTTGCATGTTAATAGACTAAGTGCCTTTCCTTGCATTGGGATCAGGAGGAATTTGAGCTCAATGCAGAACAAAGACCTTGATCTGAAGGCCATCTGAATCACTCCTGTGTTTTTGGGTTTATCTGTGTGAAGGTGGAGCTTGTACTCTTCAGCAAAAGGCCGTTGATGAAATACTAACTCTTTTGTTGAGGAAAGGTAGAGAAAAGGTGGTGGACAAACAGTGCACTCCGAGAGGTTATTCTTTGTGCTGTGGTTTTACCCAGAGGTAGGATCACCAGCAGTGTGGCAGCAGAGTCATCTCCAAAGACTGTAGAAGTGAAAAAACAAGTTGACACGTGGCCAAGAATGAATGAGAAGCAAAGGTGCTGACTGGAGAATCCAGCAAGCATGACTGCTCTCATCAACACAGAGAAGAGGCAAGAAGATGAGGTGGTAGCAAAGGAATTGAGCTGAACCCAGGAGCTCTGGAAGATGACGCTGGAGTCCGATGTACTTTATGGGTTTGGTAGGCCAAGAGATGCAGAGATTAAGTCCTTCAGTCACTGTGGGTGTAGATCAGGGCTAATCACAAGTTTAGTTTGACTCAGAAAGACTCACAGTGAATGTGGCTTTGCTCTGTTTGGAGCTACTCAGCTCAGTTCCTGGGCAAGTTTTGTTCACCTGTCAAGATCCTGTACATTGCTGGTATCAGGCTGATGGAAGTCAGCCACTGCCATAGTCTGTGTTGGTGGCCACTGAGTTGGCAGAGCCTCGCAATGCCATTTCACAGTCAAGGTTTATCATGGTGAGGACCCAATGCTGCAGCTCTCAAATACATAGAATACATACATAGAATGTATGTATTCTCAAATGGGGAGACAAGGGAGGTATTTTCCTAAGTCTTGCCCGGGGAGGGGAGGAAACTGCAAGTTGCCAGGCCGCTGGGGGAATGAGGTTTTGGTGTGGCCAGAGAAGATGGTTAGACAGAGACAGGACTGGCAAAGTCTCATATGAGGGTAGGGTGGTCAGTGTCTGGGGACAAGCAGATCAAGCCAGAAACTGAGAACCTGTCTCAAAACCTCAAGTATAGTTTCTGTTCCCACCAAGATGACCCCTCATAATTGGTTTCTTGAGAACCTACAGAAATCACAGAGGATGGTCCTGAGCAGCACAATGAAATGAGCAGTTTGCAGTGTGACCTTTAAATGGCTTACAGTTGGTCTACATGACAGTTCAAAAATTACCTGTCAGTGGGAAATCGTCATCCCACTGGTCGTTCTAGTGGGGTTTGCAAGTGTTGGTACAAAGCCAACACCACTCAACGTTTCTGTCAGCAGTGTGGAATCAAGTGTAATTGCTCTGCTGACAAAATGTGATGGTACAACAATTTGTAGTGGGCTGTGGAGGGAGGTGAGGAATGCCTGAAAGAGTCCAGCTGCTGGGCTACAGTTGGCAGATGCAGAATCATGTCACCCCTGGAAAGGTTCTTCAGCTGCTTCTGAGCTAGCAACTGAAGAAGCATTTTTAATGCAATGATGGGATAAAAGCTGGGCTGGTTGAAATTTTTAGGGTCTAAGAGGAGGGTTGGAGCATATAAACAGAAAGATAGGAGATGCTGTCTGACTGGTGTTCATGTAGTGTTTGTAATTTTGTGGGTCCTATTTTGAATACGTCTTTGAAGAGACAGAAAAGCTCCATGGAGCACATAGAATGAGACACACAGCTCAGTTCATTTTAACAAAGATGGGAAGTGCAAAGATGACTTCCGGGGAAATACCAAGTACCAAAAGCTCTCTTGCATCTTGAGCCAAAACACTTGCCAAGCCCCAGAGTTGGCAAGGACTCCAACCACGCTCAAGTTTGGTGCATTTAACCACAAGGACCAGGGAGAGATTGATTCTTAGTTTCTGATGGTCTGAAAATCAAACACTGGGAGACAGGCTCTAGCCCTGCACTGATCCAGATATGAATAGCAGAAGGTACAAGGTTCTGGTCACTTGGGTTTGTGCAGAGTTCAGCAGGCCAAATGAAAAGCATCTGTGCAGGGTAGCCTACAGTAGCTTTTCTGGCTTCCCAGATATGCTAGGTTAAGCCCAGCCAAGGAGGACTGGGCTGAAAAAAACCCCTAGCCCCAGGTGGACAAAGAAACCTGACCCAGGTGAGTAGAGAGACTTGGTTCCCCTTCTCAGGGCGAGGGGTCCCTGGGTCAAAGGCTATTCCACTCCCACTTCATGTCCATAAACCTATTTAAGGGGGGAGGGGGTGGGGTGTCAATTTTCTGGTTTATTCTCTCTTCTCCTGCTCTCATCTCTCTGACATCCTGCTGCTGCTGTTAACCACATGGTCAGGCATGTTCCAGACTCTTAAGGGAGCTGCATCTAAAGAGAATCCATCTTACATCCAGAGAATCCTTTGTCAGCTGCATCTGGGTTTGTATATATTTTTTTAATCCCTTCTCCTTATACCTTTGTAACTTTCCTTTTACTCAAATGCCTTTTATATTTCGTTAAATGTACCTTTTTACTTCCAAATCGATTCAAGGCTGTTCTTTTGTAGTTTTTCCTCTCTCTTCTCCTCCTGCCTAGCTTGCTTTCCCTACCAGGAAAAAAGGGGAGAGGGGAGGCAACCTAAATCTGTTCTGTTGGGCTTTTTTGGGGCTCTGGGAAAAAGCTTAACCCACAGCACCAGGCAGCTCTGCAGGCATGTTTTTCATGCAGCAGTGAGAGTAAAAAGGGGCTATTTTCATCAGCAGGGTCTTGTCTGTGCTTGAAAGCACCTGGTCAAACATGAGCTGTTTGGAGAGATGTGCTCTGCAGGACTGTCACCTATGCCTGTTTTCCAAGCACAAAGATGCAGACTGCCAGTGTCCTTCTGAATTCTGTTACAATGTCCTTTGGGTAATTGGGGTGGGGGGGAAGGGGGAATGATTCAAAGGTGAGTGCAGATATAGAAGTCAGAAACTCTAGTTCTTGTGTATTTGCTTCTGAAAAAGTGACCACCTCTCAGTGACTGCAGCAGAATATGGAGCACTGCAGCTGTTTGGTTAGAAACAAGCTACTGCTGCTCCTGCCTGTTCAGTCTTCCCCTACTCAGCTCAGGTCACTCTGAAAAGAACTGCCACTGAAAGAAGGGGATGCCTTCTGGGCTTGCCAGATTGTAGTTTGATTGGCTTCATTCCCCAGAGGCTGAGATTCTTAGGAAAGATGCCGACTCGCTGGAACGTGTCCAGAGAAGGGCAACAAAGCTGGTGAGGGGTTTGAAGCACAAGCCCAATGAGGAGAGGCTGAGGGAGCTGGGGTTGCTTAGCCTGGAGAAGAGGAGGCTCCGGGGAGACCTTATTGCTCTCTACAACTACCTGAAGAGAGGTTGTAGCCAGGTGGGGGTTGGTCTCTTCTCCCAGGAGGCCAGCACCAGAACAAGCTGTACCAGGGGACATTTAGGCTGGATGTTAGGAAGAAGTTCTTCACAGAAAGAGTGATTTGCCATTGGAATGTGCTGCCCAGGGAGGTGGTGGCGTCACCATCACTGGAGGTGTTTAGAAAGAGACTGGATGGGGTGCTTGGTGCCATGGTTTAGTTGATTAGATAGTGTTGGGTGATAGGTTGGACTTGATGATCTCAAAGGTCTTTTCCAACAGGGTTAATTCTATTCTACTCTATTCAGAAGACGTTTCCAAAGTAGAAGTGAGAGTAGTGCAAGAAATGGTTTCCTCCTCCTCCTCCTTCAGTTCAGCATCTCTCTCTGTATGTGCCCCTGCCTACAGAGCTTGCCAGTAGATTTGCTCAAGACCACCACATGCTGAGGAGCATTCAAGCCCTAACTCCAGCAGCCTGTTGGGAAAGCATGCAGAGGTGACAGCACTTGACCACCCTGGGAGTTAAAAAATTGTGAGGCTACAGAAACAGCAGAAGCCTAAAGCATTTTGTTCAGTTCCAGGGAGAAATGGCTTGTCCCTTTAGCTGCTTCACCTTAATATCAGCTCAGCACTGCAAGATCTTCAGCCTCTGCTGAAGTCTTTGCTATTCTGTTTGACTGGGTGAAATTATTCCGTGCCTGCTCTCATTGCTCTTACTGTAATCCTTGTACTGCTGTGCCTAAACTCCTTAGCTGGATTTCTCCTTGCAACAGTGAGGCTGTGACTTGCCCACATCTGCCTTTCTTGAGCTGCTTCCAGAGATTAAGGGAGTCTCTTCCAAGTGTTTGGAGAGACTTCTGCAAGAGCATCATTTGCTCCCTGTGATCAGCCAGGAGCTCACTCAGTGATAGTACAAAATTGAGTACCAGCCCTCTCCAATAGCACTGTTGGTTAGATAATGTCTGCAAAAGAAGGGGAGTGGGGGAAAGGAAGTGTGACGGGGGCTGGAATTAGATAATGAAACCCATTAATAGATGCCATTACAGATGCTATTCTGAACCATGTCAGTCCTGTCACAACTGTAAAGGAAGATAGGCTGGCTGAAAGACTGTGCTGATAAAGATGTACTAGCAACTAACTAGCAGCTTTTGTAACTATTTCCCTGAAAATCAGTTTTTCACCCAGAGGTATAATGAACTGGGTTCTTCTGGTGAGCTGTAAGCTACACCCAGAGATATAATGAACTGGATTCTTCTGGTGAGCTGTAAGATGTAAACCAGTGCCAATGCACTGCTTTCACTGGAGTCTAACTGGTTTATGGCACCTGCAGGTCTGGCTCCACCACTTTCTGGATATATGGACCAAAGCAAGAACTTGCTTGACTAGATTTCTGAGTCTGCAGCTACTCACAGATGAGCCTCAAAACAAACCCAAAGGTCCACACCACCACACATGACCTTTTCCCAAATTTCAGGGATAAGTCTAGAGCTGATGCACAGGTCAGGGTATCATAAACAACCTTTTGTTTCTTCAGGGCTTCATGTCTCCCCATGTACTTTTTGCTGAGAGAATTGAATCTTGTGATTATCTAACCAAAAGTATTTCCCTGCATCTCAGGTTCCCTGGGATGGGCACTACATCAGGCCCCGGGATGCAGGGATGCAGAGGTGTGTCAAAGTGAAGGGACATGGTTCTGGGCCACAGGTGCACACAGCTTTACATCTCACAGCTGGATTTAGCCTGAGGCCAAAACAACAGTATGAGTGATGCCAGCCTTGCAAGCTTTACCTTTCTCTTGACATACACATCTGCACAAGGCCAGCTGCCCCTCACGTCCTACCAGCTGAGCAAAACTTCCCTCCACATGCTGAGCCTCATTTGCAGCTGACCTTAATTTCCCTGTGCAGCATTACAGACCACAGTGAGGCTTGCTGCAGAGAGTGTTGAGGCCAGAAGGCTATATCTGAAAAGGCCTCCAGGCCACCACTGCAGCCACAGATCTATATGGGAGAGCATAAAAGAGCAAATGGGGTGGGGGAAGGAAAAAAACAGCCAACCCTAAACCTGTAGAAATGAAGCCAAAATTGTACAGGAAATAGCAGCAAAGAAGAAAATGTGTTTGGAAAGAAGCTGCTGCAAAATGTTGTTGCAAAGGCCAAGGCAGACTCGGGGAGATGAGTGGTGACAGGAGCGCTAAGTGTGTCAGGCAGTATAAATGTGTTCCTCTCCCAGTGTTCATACAGGGATAATGAGAGCTTTGCTGGGACAGCCTTCAAGGGGGGTAAAAGAAACAAGGGGTTCCAGGTAAAGCCAGAGCAAATGATACAGGACATGCTCTTGCTGTGGGTTCTTAAAGCTTCAGGGTGAGGATTCAGCTCCTGAGGGTCTTAGTAGTGGGTTGGTGGAAGCCAGGGCTGTGCTGGACAGAGGGATGAAAGTCGGGATGGACCTCCTTCAATATGCCTCCACTGTGGTCTCATCAGGCAGATGATACAGGCAGTAATGAATCAGGTTTCTGACATTCAGCAGCCAGTGGGCCCAGCTGGATCAAAAACACCAGGAGAAGTGTCATTTGATCAAAAATAGCCTGCAAGGACTGACAATAAAATCATGCTCAACAAACTCTATGGACACTTATTGTTGCTGAAGTGGGTGACATTAAGAGCTGACAGGCAGATACCATGGGTGTCATTTCCCTGGCCTTCAGTGCAGAAGAAATTAATACATTGCATTTGCATTTATAGAGCTCCTTTTCATCCACACAGCTCAGCAAAGCACCTTGCAAGGATCACATGGGCCATGCAAAAGATGCATCCATCAGGAGCTGGCCGAGGAGATGATCGGGAAAATGGGTCTTGAAGAAGCAGTGGGTTGGAGACACAGGTATCTCCTGTTGGAGGTGCACAGTCCACACCCAATGCCCAGAGTCTGTCTGTGGAGAGCTACTTCATGATGGGAATGTAAACCTGTAAATTCCTTGGAAGGCTACAGAAGGATTCCTGCTGGCCAGCTCACAGATCCTCTCTCCGAGGGAAATCCCTGACCACAGGCTGTCTGGGCCTCTTTTGGGTTTTAGGGCATATACCTCACACCTCCCAGGTCCTGCAGCCACCAGTAGGGCTGCATTAGCCACAACATCCTGCTCCTGCTGGAGATGCCCAACAGTGAACAAGTCCTCAGCAAAATGCTTCTTTATTTCTCTAGAGCAGTAAGGCAATGCACAGCGCTGAAGCACCTGAAAGCCTCTACTAGGAATAGTCCTGACATTTGAACAGGTGATGAGGATTTTTTCAGAGAAAAAATGGTTTCAGAATGGTTTCCAAGAAGCTGAGATGTGGCTCATGTCACCCTGATGGGGAAAAAAAAAATCAGTATTTCTTTTTATGATGATGATGAAAGCTGGTTGTTGCACAGATCTGTGGTTGAAGATGTTCCTGCAACTGAGCCCTGCTAGCAATCACTTCAAGGCTATCCAAGGCAAGAGGATGGCTTTTTCACACCACAAGTTTCAAAAGCAAGGCTGAGATGGAAGAGTTAAAGATGCTGTTCACGGCTCACCAGTGAAACCAACTTGGAATTTCAAACTGTCCTCTCAGAAGACTTGCTGATGACTGCTCCCTCAGGGCTATCACTACACTGAGGGAAGCTGAGGCTTGTCCTGGCGCCGCGTCATTCCTGATGAAGAGACACTCTGCTGTCCACCTCTAAACTTAATGGCCAAGCAGTAAGTAGAGGTTTATGGCACACACAAGAAATGGACGCTTTCGATTTGTGAAGGTTTTCTAGTTTCAGTTCAGCTGCCTTGTGAAACTCTAGTTTTACTGAGTAGGGACTGGGAAAAAATGGGGGAGAAGATGAAATGGGGAAGGATGGATCTGTCTTTTCCCCATCCAAGCAGTTTACTGAATCCTGGGAAACTAAAGAGAAATGGCTGGAGGAGCCCACCACCTGTGGGTTCAGGATACAGCCCAAGGACAGCACATTCCTGACTGGGCTCTCTCCTGTGAGATGTAGCCTTAGGTAACTGACCTCCACATCTCTCAGCAGGGCTCTTAGCAGCACATCGGTCTGCTCGGTTCCTGGCTGTTGGTGGGCTCACAAGCATTTCATTATCTCCAGCACTGACATAGTCCTATGGCTACATCCCTCTGCAGCTGCTGGCACTGCAAACTCATATGCAGAAGGAGTATGTCAGCAACTTAGGTGGCTCTGACTAACTATTTGCAGTTTTTTATAACAAAGATTCTCCCTTGTGCCTTCAGAACTCAAAACCTTTCCCCCCCCCCCCCTGTTTTAAAGCTGTACAAAGTGCTTTGGCAGTATAAATAACTTTAAAATCCATCTCATAGTTGTCTCTTCAAACGATCCCTGACTTATTCCAAAAGCATTTACTCCATGAAGCAGTTAGGAGAAATTGCACTGGCAGCTGAAGACAAGCTGTCTCCTGAGTCTGATTTTAACAGATTATTTTTATTAGAAAACACAGGGGAGTGTTAGTGACTGACAACTTGGAGAGCTGCTTTATGGCAGCCTTTTCAACAGCTATCTCTCCACACTTAATCCACATCAATCTTAAAGGAGTATCTCCTCCAAGGCTTATCTCATCTGCACCAATTTTAGAAGTAACTTAATGAAGTGCATTTATCACCCCTTCTCCACATGAAAGCTTGGTTGGTTGTGCCTTAACATGGCTTTTATGTGCCTCTCGACCTTGATCCCCTTTTCCTAAAAGTAAGCTTCTCAGCATTTCCTCCCTCTTTGCGTCCTGAGGCTAACATCTCTCAGCTGTACTCATGCTCTTGCACTAAACTGCTCGTTTGCCATAGTTTGCCTTTTAATGAGGGTCAGTAATGGTTGTAACAGGGCATCTGTGATCCCTCTGGCTCCATGTTTCAGTCCTCTAAGGCATGGTCAATAGCTCTGTTTTGCAACGGTGCTTTTCTCCCAGGCTTCCGGCGCCACAACAGCTTCAGGGCAAGCTCCTGAGAGATGGGCCAGAGTCTACCTTCATCCTTGCCCTCCAAATGTCCCAGACACCACAGATGCATACTGAGGAGCTCACTCACATCCAAGGTGATTAACTGGTTTCAGGAACAAGCCATGATTAAGTTTCCAGGGGTCAACACCTGAAGCACTTCTCTTGTCATGGTGTAAGTCTTGTTCAGTACACGCTCAGTTTGCTGCTGAAAGCTGTCAGTGTGTGGACTCAGTGGAATCCTGAGCATTCACATTGTTATGCTTGGAATGACCTGCTATTAGCTCAGGGACTGACCACTTTTCAAAGAGTAATTAATTCCTTTTAACCCACCAAAACAGAGCAGAGCATGGGCTGCCTGATGGCATTACTGAGAGGATTGAACAGCCAGCAGCCCTCTTGTCACAGTGATAGGAAGGAGAGATGAGGAGGACGGAGTGGGTGCATTAGTTCTGTTCACATGGGAATGGGGAGCACGCAATAAAGAAGTCATTCAGAAATAAATACTGGGTAGAGAGTGCTCACCCTGCTCACCACTGGGAGCCATCGTTTGTCACTCAACAGAGGCTGGAAAGGAGCTTGGAATGATACAGTCCCACTCTGATCTACTTACTGCAGGTATAGCCTCCGAGGTTGAACTGTTCAGTCTGGGTCTCATCCAGTCAGCTACTGACAAAACCTCAAAAGAAGGAGGCTCCAGTACTTGACCTTGCTCAAGGTGAGTATTTTTTTCTCCTCTGCCCAAAGTTCTCCTTGATGCAGCCTGTGCCCATTGATCTTATGTTTTGCAATGTAAAAGCAAGTGCTGCCCCACAGTCAGCGGCTCCTCCACCACAGAGCTGCTCCTCTGAGTCTGGTCCCAGCCCCAAGGGCTGTCCCAAGTACAGGGTTTTGCATTAGTTTTTGCTGGATGTTATAGCCAAGAGCTAGTCTCACAGGTCCCCAGCCAGCCTTTTCTAGAGCAGACCTCAGCTGGTATAGCTAATGAAGTCTCACTGCAGTCAGCAGCAAAACGGTTAGCACCTGTCTCTGAATTTAGAGGGAATGGTTGGGCTGTCCTCCAGAGGATGGCAAGAAAAGGGACATGAAAAAATCCAAGCAAACAAAACCAAACCCCAAACCAGAACGTCCCAGTCCCTTCAGTCTTTCCTTGGATGATGAGGACAAAGTGCCAATTTCTGACAAACCATGGCTGCACTTCAGCAGGGCCTGAAGCTGCAGTCCATGGAGCAGAGCTCTGACACTATGAAGAGACAGCCCCCTGTGTTTCGACACGAAGAAACCCATCCATCCCTGAAACAAGCCACTGGAGGGAGCCCAGCTGACAGACACCAGGAGCCAAAAGATTATGTAAGTGTTTTTGGAGTGGTTTGGCTGGAATCATTCACTTTTTCAGCAATGGTCAATATGCAGTGTCAGAGAGCTCTGAGAGCTTCTGTCTCAGATTTACTTGCTTTCAAAGCTGGCTTCCAAAGGAAGTTTTGCACAGTTGTGCTGTGTTTGTGTTGGGTTTGCCTCCCTTGACAGGTTTGATGGTGTATGTATCACTTTCCAAAAAGATTTGATTGCTGCCTATTTTCATGCAACTTGTAGAAATTTGATGTTAAGGCTTCTGAGCAGCTAATAGTTGTGAAAGGTAGTAAAGTGAGGTCCTCTTAGGAAATGAGTTGGCTGGGAAAATATATACAACTTCTTGGACCACAAAATGTCCAGGTCCAAGCCTATTCAGAGAAGGGCAATGAGGCTGGTGAAAGGCCTTGAGCACAAGCCCTATGAGGAAAGGCTAAAAGAGCTTAGCTTGCTTAGCCTGGAGAACAGGGGGCTCAGGGGAGACCTTACTGCTGTCTACAACTACCTGAAGGGAGGTTGTAGCCAGGAGAGGGTTGGTCTCTTCTCCCAGGCAACCAGCAGCAGAACAAGAGGGCACAGTCTCAAACTGTGCCAGGGGAAGTTTAGGCTCAAGGTGAGGAGAAGGTTCTTCACAGAGAGAGTTGTTGGCTATTGGAATGTGCTGCCCAGGGAGGTGGTGGAGTCACTGTCCCTGGAGGTGTTCAAGAGGGGACTGGACACGGCACTTGAAGCCATGGTTTAGTAGTCATGAGGTCTTGGGTGACAGGTTGGACTTGATGATCTTTGAGGTCTTTTCCAACCTTATTGATTCTATGATTCTGTTATTTTAGTCTCTCTATTTAAAACATTAGAGACCCCACAGAGGAGAAAGTTATAGGAGAGCTGGTGGACAGCAAGCATATGCCATAAGAGATCAAGAGTCAGTGGTCAAGGAGATACTCATTTAGATGTTACCCAGTGACCTTTTCACTATAGTTCCCGTTTCCTCAACCGCTTCCCCACAATGCCCTTTTCCCAGACCCAGGTACTAGTTTTATGCCATCTCATGAAATCCAGCTGCTACCCTAATGCTAAGACAGCATTTACAGGAACATTATGATGCCATGGAGAAAGCTCAGAGAATTAAGGTGTCCTAGTTTTTTAGCCCATGGGATTTACCATACATCTCTATGGAGCTCAGAAACTTCTCCAACACTTTTGGATCCCACAAGAAATCCTGCCTCTCCTAATAGGACTTTGCACCACCTGATTCAACAGTTTCAGTCTGAGAGTATCTGCATGACAATCTCCATGATCCTGTGTGAGGGTGGTGGGACCTTGTACCCACAGCAATCTGTTCCTGGAGGACTGTGATCTCCTAGTCATAAAATGAGTGAGGAAAAGAGCAAACTGGGAGTCAAGGTAAGAGACAAGGAGAGGCAGAGAAGCCTGAAAGAGAGGGTTACTTGCAATGCTTACCTAGCAACTCCAAGGACCATCTCCCCCACCCCCCTTCCTGGTCTTATTAAGTTGTAGTATTCTGTGGGTGTGTTGTGAACAAGTTTTTGCACAGGGTCTTAGAAGGAAATGATAAACATTGTTCAAGTTTTGTAAACCTTTGTAAACAGATGTTCAAGCTTTGTAAACCAGTGCACAGGTGTTGTACACAATTGCTCATATTTTGTAGACCATTATTCAGGTTTCAAAATGATTGCTACAAGCCTGCAGAAAGCAACAACACAACCCTTTGATTTTACTTGCACATCATATCCACACATGCTGAGGAGCGGCATTAGCATTTTGGCAGCAGTGTAACATTATGAGCTCTCATTTATTTCTTGTCGACGTCAGGTCCTAGGAGATGGTATCCAAATGCATCTTACATCCTGGCAAGGAACACTCAGTGCCAACAGAGGCATCCAGCAAGTGGACAGAGAGGTTCCTGAACCAGAGTTTTCATGTTAGCACACACCATCATATACACCAATAAATCAAAAGACGATGACAAATGACAGCCATAACATCATTGTTATGCACTGAACTGCATCAGCAGCCAGTCCAGCCTGTAAGATTGCTTGGCTGTGAGTACTGTGTCCAGTTCTGGGCCCCTCAATTTAAGAAGGACACTGAGGCTCTCTAATGAGTCCAGAGAAGGGCAACGAGGCTGGTGAGAGGCCTTGAGCACAAGCTCTATGAGGAGAGGCTGAGGGAGCTGGGGTTGTTCAGCATGGGGAAGAGGAGGCTCAGGGGAGACCTCATTGCGCTCTACAACTACCTGAAGGGAGGTTGTAGCCAGGTGGGGGTTAGTCTCTTCTCCCAGGCAACCAGCACCAGAACATGAGCACATAGTCTCAAACTGTGCCAGGGGAAGTTTAGGCTCAAGGTGAGAAGAAAGTTCCTCACAGAGAGAGTTGTTAGCCATTGGAATGTGCTACCCAGGGAGGTGGTGGAATCACCATCCCTGGAGGTGTTCAAGAGGGGATTGGATGTGGCACTTGAAGCCATCATTTAGTAGCCATGAGGTCTTGAGTGACAGGTTGGACTTGATGATATTTGAGATCTTTTCCAACCTTATTGATTCTATAATAATCTCAGAAGGCTCCTCTGGGGCTAGAGGAAGGACTGACACATGACAGAAGGATGATAACTACCAAGCCTCTTTCCCAGAACTAACCTGTCTTCTGAGCAGACAGGAGCATTAGTTCCAGAGCATTAAATTGATGTGCTTTAAAAAAAACCCAGACCCCATGCTGCAGTGTATGTATGCATGCATGTGTCTCTTTCTCTTGGGTGCATCACTTCACTCAGCATCATGACAGGTGCAACGGCCTCTAGGTAAAATGCTGAAGCTTTATGGTACAAAACTCTGTTTCCTCCCAGCAGTCCCAAGTGTAACTGGGAGAAACTGTAGTGAAGGAGTAAAAGGGAGCATTGGTAGCATTCATCTCTGTGGGCTTGTCCTTGTACTCAGGGGAAAATGTGCCTATGTTTAGAAAGCAGAATTAGCACTGATTCGATGTTCACATCACTGGTCCTTTGGCCTCCTCACATTGTTTGTGGTATCTGCTTTCCTGAAGAGGATGGGGCCACATCAAAGCAATCACAAGGATGGAAATGTTTTCAGCAGGAGAAAAAAGGATCATCAAAAAGCAGAGCAAGAAGACCTCTGAATGTTCCAGGCTGTGGGCTAAATTTGGCTCATCCTAGAGAATAGAGTGGTTCTACCTCAAGGCACAAGGTCTCCATACTTTTGCTCATGGGGTTGCTTATTTGTTTCATGACTTCCTTTTATCCCATTGTCTCCAGATGGCCAGAAACTGGTGTGACTTGCAGTTGAAAGCACAACCATTAACTGTGTTTTAAAAGGAAATCCTATCAAAATGAATGGGTTTTGCTTTGAACGCAGAGATTTTCTCTTCTACCTGTAAAATGGTATTACTTCTTGCTTTTGAAAAGGTCACATCACCCAATGCAGTAATTGCATGCAGCAGTTATGGAACTGCTCTTCATCTTTCTGCAAAAAGGCAGCAGTTGGGAGAGTGTCTTGGCTATCATCCTGATGTGATAGAGTGGGATGTACATCCTGATTGGTTTTGTCCATCTGATTAGTTTTGTACATAAAACCTTGCTCTGTGTGCATGGGCCCGCCCACGGGGCGGGACCAAGGCTGTCATCTGGGGAACAGCTGAGGAGGACTGCCGATCTTCACCAACAGGAGGCAGGGGAGACCTAGAAGAGACTGAATACACATGCGCAGAGTAGAGCCACGAAGTTTCGAGAAGGAGGGCGTCAATCAAGAGGAGAAAGGTTATAAAGGGGGACGGGAACTCGACGTAAGTGCGGCAGTTGCGGAGCGGAGACTCCCCTGTCGCCCAGCGCTGTGTTTGCTCCTGCCTTGCTACTTCATAAATTGTCAAAATTTTCTATTCGGTGATGTATTTTGTTTAATAAAACTCTATAACAAATTTGGTGCCGTGACTCGGATGCAACTTAAGTGGTTGGGCTTGTGACCATTCCAAGGAGGCGCCCCACTTGATTTTTTAGTGGCCTTGGTGGTCCAATCTCACCCTGGTTGTACCGACGAACCTAAATTCAAGGTACAGGAGCAAAGGGAAGCCGGCAGACCCTATAAACTTTGTGCACAAAGGTCCGGACGAAGACGCGGGATGCGTGAGTAATTGCGGGAACCGTTCGGTCTGGGTCAGGGATCCTGGAGTTGCAGTGACTGTGTGTGAGTGTGAGAGGGGAACCGGCAGCTCGGATTCCCCAAGCGAGTGTGGACCCTCAGTAGTGCGGTTCTCATTGCTCGCGAGAGCGTGAGCCACGAAACAGGGGAAGCGACTGAACATCGATTGATTGAGGGGTACTCCAGAAGATGGGACAGGGGAGGAGCAAGTCCTTAACCCTTATAGAACTTCCCCCGATACCCGGGGACAGTCCGTTAGGATTCATGTTGGAAAATTGGGAACATTACCCAAATATTAAAAACAAGACGAAGGAAAAATTATTCACTACTGTGCGGTTATTTGGGGAGGGAAAGAAATCTCCCCAAATGTTTTCTGGCCAATGTTTGGGTCATCGGAAGACTGGGTGAAGCTGAGACTTAATCTGTGGGTGAATGATAAAACTCCTGTAAATCAGGAGGTGAGAGATTAAACATAGAAAGGAGGAGTCATTAATTCTTCCTCCCTCAAATAACCCCCCCCAGCTTGGTTCTCTTTAAACCCCTTCCAAGCGCCTCTCCTGTGGGCCTCACCGCGGCCATCGCCACTTTAAGAGCGTTCCGGCGCCCGCCCCCTCCCCCTCAGACACCTTTAAGACGGAACGAGGAGAGTCAGCGCAGGCAGGCTAGGATAATGATAGCGGTGATTAAGGAGGCTGAAAAGGCTGGAGCTTCTTACAGGACGAGATCGGGTGGGGGAAAATAACAAGACTTAAACATTTATATAACAAATTTGATGAGGTATAGAGAACAATTGTGGAAGAAAGGGGCTTTGGCACAAAGGGCCCCATTGGACCTAAAATGCACCGCATCCAACCAGGAGATTGGATACTGATTAAGACTTGGAAAGAAACTACTCTAGCTCCACGATGGGAGGGACCTTACCTTGTAAGGGATGGACACATGCTAGCAGAATTAAAGGACCAGTGCGGGGACCAGACCAAAAGGAAGCCTTTGATTCAGGACCAGAGTGGCAAGTAACCCGAGGACCAGGGGACTTGCGGCTTACTATACATAAGAAAAAGAACTGACCTGAGTCAAATCCCATCTGTATTTGTTAAAACATTGAAATCTAATATTTTGTAAAGGGCAAAGGGTGACATAACCAGAAAATCCCTCCATAATCCTCAAACCTCTGTAACAAATAACACAGTTATTCTGGGGACTCCTGAAGAATACTCTTGCTGCCGAGAAGATGACACCCCTCGTGGCTCGAGGCACCCGAGTCGACGAGTGAGGCAGAGGAGTAGAAAACAGTGGAGATCAAGAACCCCTAATAATCATTTAAAGCAGGACCATGGAGTGGATTTTTGATGTTGTAGACCCTTATAGTCCTTACAAGTGGTTTTGGTTATGACTAATACTGACCATTGTAATCAGATGTTAAATGTGCCCTGGTTTGAAGGGTGCTGGTTATGTTATTATATTAGGCCACCATTTTATGAGGCTATTGGAGTTATATAATGGACAAAACAAATCAGGATGAAGACAGAGGGGGAATTGTGATAGAGTGGGATGTACATCCTGATTGGTTTTGTCCATCTGATTAGTTTTGTACATAAAACCTTGCTCTGTGTGCATGGGCCCGCCCACGGGGCGGGACCAAGGCTGTCATCTGGGGAACAGCTGAGGAGGACTGCCGATCTTCACCAACAGGAGGCAGGGGAGACCTAGAAGAGACTGAATACACATGCGCAGAGTAGAGCCACGAAGTTTCGAGAAGGAGGGCGTCAATCAAGAGGAGAAAGGTTATAAAGGGGGACGGGAACTCGACGTAAGTGCGGCAGTTGCGGAGCGGAGACTCCCCTGTCGTCCAGCGCTGTGTTTGCTCCTGCCTTGCTACTTCATAAATTGTCAAAATTTTCTATTCGGTGATGTATTTTGTTTAATAAAACTCTATAACACTGAGGCAGGTACTTCCCGGGGACAACAACAATAGCACCTGGAGGCACTAATCCCCCATGGGGAGACCAGAGCTGCATGCAGGTGCTGGTGTGGACCTGGGGAAGTTCTGAGCTTCAGCTCTCTGCTGGGGAAAGCAGCAGCAAAGAGTGGGCAAACAACCTTTGCCAGCTCCACGTGTCTCACTGGCTCAGTGAGCCAGCCTGGAGAGCTGCAGGCTCTCACCATTCTCCTGCTCAATGCCAGGAGCAGAAAACCTCGCCCTGCAAGAGTCAAATGCTGCCTGATCCTGAGCAAGAGTATCACATCAGCTCAGCTGTCTGCTTGGGGATGGAGAGAGCAGAGTGGGTGAGGTGGCCTCCTCCATGGCATGAGGACATGGACACTGAGTGTGACCTTGCTCCTTGCAAGAGAGACGTTTTCAGCAGAGCACTTGAACTGTGACCCACTGGCTCCTGGCTCCCTACTTTTGGGAGCCCTGAAAGGACTAGCAGGGGACATGCACAGGATGCAACAGAAAAGGTCTGCAGCACTGAATTCCTGTTTACTGGCCATGTTGGGACTAAATGTCAATACATTGAAGAAAAATGGTCCCCTCCTCTGTGTTGCCTGTGCTGGCTGCAAAGCCCTGCTTTGGCTGACAGTATTGCCCAGCCTTCCCCAGCCCAGGACACTTTTCAAGTCTTCTCTCTCCAGCTTTACCTGGAAGAGATGACAAAGGCCCTACAGCAATACAGAGTATTTAGATATGATATTTATGTTAGAAAATTGACTTGAAACAGAGCCTGGTGAATTGTAACTCAGTGTTTAGGAGCTTCTGTTCAGAGGGCTCCTAGAGAGGTAGCCTGGTGGCTTTTGCCCCATTGACTGAATTGAGTGCCTCTAATTTCCATCTCCTGCAGACTGGCAGGAATGAAGTGAGTGATACATACAGGAGCCTCTCCCAAGGGAGCAAGTGCCAAAATAACTCATCTGAGGAGGTGTCCCACGCTGGAGAGCCACCTAATGCCAGCCATGACACCGGAGTTAATTGCAGCCGTCAGCTGGTGCTTTTCATCTGCAAGGCCTGCTCGGTTTAATTAACCTTTGGGGAATTAGCATTTTGTTGACTGGCAGTACCTGCTCTGACTTTCTGCTAGTGTAAAAGAAATTCTGTCTTGATTGTAGAGTGACTTGTTTCACGCACGGTGTGGCTGATGGCCACAGCAGGAGAGGACTGCTTCTCACATGGCTGACTTCACCAGCCTCAGACCATCAACTGGCCTCCGTGCCAGATGAACCCCAAGCCACTCACCTGGGGATTAAACATGGCCTGTCTGGACCTCTCCTTCTGACAAGGTACGTGGGATGGCATCTTCTGGCTGGCAGCACTTGACACACTCTCAGCTCTCTCATACTAATGCACTTGCATCTTCAGCTCTGGTTTGGGGGAACCTCAATGAGATCTGCTGTAAAACAGGTTGCTGTAGAAAGGATATTAGCTGTGAAAAAGAAGGAAAAGCACTGGTTTTCCCACAATATACATAGCTACAAGGAACAGCACTTTCCCTTCCCTGCCAGAGAGCTACAAACTTCTTACAGTCTGGCTGTAAGTTAAAAGCTGAAATACAAAAGAAAGACGGATTTAGGCCAATTAGGAAGCCAATACACAGTCATCCAGCCATCGTCCCAGTGATTTAGAAGTAATTTCAAAAGACAACTAAACATTTACACCCTTTGCAGCAGCCAAAAGCAGTGCAGTTTGCTATCATAGTGAGGTTTGGTGGGTTTTTTATCCCCTCTCCAGGTATATCAGTCCTGGTGTGAAACAACCTGCTTGGCACTGATTTGTAAGGAAAGGTGAGATGTTGGAACACATTCTGGGCTGTTTTTCTTGAGGGAATGTCATTGGATTTTCAACTGCAGTTTCTGATACAGCTGACCAACTGCAGTGACTGATTCGTTGCCATGTTGCTTGAGACCACACTTACCTAACTGTGTATTTCCACTTCCTGGAAAGCCCTTTGGCAGAACATGACATAACTGATCCCATACCAATTTGTTATTTTATAAGAAAGTGAATAAGGCTCAGTTTGACTGCTTCTCTTCTGCATTTCCAGGGAACAAGGGTTCAAAAGGGCCCTTGCTGCTTCTAGCCTCTGTGTTTTCTGTAAACAGAGCTGTAAACAATTTCAGATCCTGAGTTTACACCAGTTATTTCACCAGGGAAAACATTCTGTCATTGGGTTGTTTTGGTTTGATTCAGCAGTCTCCCCACACTCTGGTTTGTCAACAGTTGGCCAGCACAGGGATTGCAGAAGGCTTGTGGTACTCTCTTCCTTAGGAACACATTTTTTTTTCCAGTCTTTCTACCTGATCAAATTCTTTGGTTCAGGGTATTATTCATCCTTCCTTGGCCTCCCCATACTAGCCTGGGTAAGAGTAGAGGTTTGCATCTCAATGAAAACAATAATTCCTCAAATCCATTGGATGAGCTGAGACATCTCAGCCTATCCCGTTGCAGGTGTCTCAGTGGCAGCATTTGTCTGGGCTGTTCAGACTTCAAGTTTCTCACCTAAGAGTGCAAAGAAATTCCCAGTTGAGATTATGGTGCAAACTACATTAACTATGTACTCAATTCTCATTGCTCTGGAAGGAGAGACAAGCCCTTGAGCTCCCTGAGGTTCAGTCCTATTTGATGCTCACCTGCACCTGCTTGGCTCACTGTGACTCTCAACTGACCAAACCACCTTCAGCCTGTGGCAGGGATCAGGCTTTCAGGCAACCCCCTCTGAAGAGCAGCCACAATAACAAAAATCCAACCCTTATCACTGCTTGTGTCTGTGTCTGCTTGGGTTAAACCTCTCCCTTCCTGAAACACCTTTTTTTATGACCTTTTGCATTTTGTTTTACATCATCCTTCAGTTAAGCATCAGAGAGCGTTGAAAGGGAAAGCTGCTCTGGAGATGATGGATGAGGCTCCTGATGCTCCCTACCTTGCAGCCCAAGAGTCATTTGCTAATTTCCTCAGCTAACACTGACAGTTACCAGCCATTTCATCACAGCCAACCAACCTCTTTTCAGAGCTTGCTGTCTATCTTTTGATAGCAGTGACTACAAAAACTGCTGCCTACAACACTGTCAGAGCTTTAATACTTTATTGTTGTTGCTTTCAGTCCTTGCTCTCTCTCCTCTCTTAGAGCTAAGATAATTTAAATATAATATTGCACAATATGGTGCATCTTACATCTTTGCTGCTCCAGATCTTTCTTTTTTTGTCTGCTTGCTTACAGCATACTACTCAAGAGCTATTCTGTTAACTGCTTTATGGAAATATTGCAAGAAATCACATTCTTGGTGGATATTTTTAAAGGATTTTTGTAGAAGGAGCTCAGTGGCTTTCCCATTGCTTCTTTATTGCAGATTATAGTGTTTAATGTAAATTTAGTACTTCTAGTTTAGTGCAATATCTAACAAAACCCCCAGAGCTTCCTCTCCTCCCACCAAGTCGTTTGACTTTCCGCTTCACTAGACAGGGCCTTACCCTGTTTGGCAGACAAGCCTGAGTGTTGGAGGGGGCTTTTAGCCTGCAGGAAGAAGGTCTTCAGATGGTGTAAATTCTCCAGACTGCCTGGCACTGAAGGCAGCCTTATGCTCTGCAGCCTCTGCCCATGGCCATCACACAGTCATGATATGAAATGCATGATCCTCTCTTGCAGAGGATGCTCCAGCTGCAGAGGAATGCTGCTGCAAACTATTGTAAAAGGCAACAGCTCCTTTGGTAAGGCAAACAACACATCTGGCAGTCAGTCCAAGCTGGAATCTCCTCAGGAGCCTGTGCTGAAATCATCTCAAGAGCCAGTGGTACTTTATGTTCCCAGGAGAGTCCTGAGAGTTTGGTTTTGTCAAGCTCTCTGTATGCTGCTGCCTCCCTCTCAGCTTTTTTAGCTATGTTGAGATGCTAAGCTCTTTACACAGCCAAAGCTGCAGTGGTTAGCTGTGAACAAAGATTGGGAAGAAATTATGTAGGCCTGGTAGCCATCACATATGGCCAGGTGGGCTTCAGGAGCTGAAAGAGCTGCTTGCTAAAACTGACAAATGCTTTAGTGTCCCCTGCTTAAACCTGTCTCAGGCTAAAATTTAACCCTGGACATCTTCAAACCATTTTTCTTTCCTGATGTTTTATGGCATTTTATGGCATCATCATTGCTAGGGAACAAGCACACCTCCTTAGTGAAAGGGTCACTTTCCTCCTTGATGGCAACATCCCATCCCTCTGGCTGTCCCTGGTGCCCCATCTGCACCTCTATCCACTCACCTGCATCTTCAACACCAGCAGCCAGAGATGTGGAAACTGCTCCAGGCTTTGGTCTCCCTCCTCAAACACTGTAAGGCATAAAATGTAAACGAGTGTAAAAATTAACCAAAATCAAGTGTAATTTGGGAGTAAAAATATGAAATATCATGATGATTAGTTTCAAAACCTACACAGATCTTAACAGTGGATGCTAGAATTGTTTCCTGTTCTTATTTATTCAATTAAAGCAGCTATCAGTGTTAAAGCATCTGAGCACTTCATCCCAGCTCTCTGGCAACCTGTGTGTGTGCAGATAGCTGTGTACTAATGTGCCATCTAGTTTGTGGCTCCCCAGTTCAAGAGGGACAGGGATCTGCTGAAGAGAGTCCAACAGAGAGCAACCAGAATGAAGGGACTGGACCACTGCCCCCAGGCCAAGAGACCTGGGGATTTTTAGTCTGGAGAAGAGAAGTCTGGGGGGAATTCGATAAATGTTTATAAATATCTGAGGGCTGAGTGTCAAGAGGGAGGGCACAGGCTCTGCTCAGTTGCACCCTGGGATAAGACTAGGGGTAATGGATATCAAGTACAGTGCAGGAGGTTCCACCTCAACATGAGGGGGAACTTTTCACTGTGAGGGTCACAGAGCACTGGAGCAGGCTGCCCAGGGAGGTTGTGGAGTCTCCTCTGGAGACTTTCAAGACCCATCTGGATGTATTCCTGCGTGACCTGTGCTAGATTCCATGGTCCTGCTCTGGTGGGGGGGGTTGGACTTGATGATCTTCAGAGGTCCCTTCCAACCTCTAACATCCTGTGATCCTCTGTGTGTGTATTACATGTGCACACACACATGTAAATGCATAGGAGATACATGCAAGGACATACACACACGTGTGTATATTATGCATACCCATGCACAGGTGTGAATGTAGGAATAAACAGAGATGTGCTTCATGGTGCTGTCTTCCATCAAGCAGGACTCAGCACTGTGCTGGAGCAGCAGTGACACGATTTCACACCTAACACATCTTACACCAGCAAATTTCCTGGCAGAAGCCCTGGCTTATTGGTATGGTGTTCACTCCAGCTTCTGTAACTTCCTGAAAGTTGTGCTGTCACTTCAGCTGACTAAATGCCCTCCTGCAATTCCAGCTGCAAAGCAGCGCCTGTCAGCACGCCTGGCTCTTCTCATGAAGTATTGATGTCTCACACACTCACTGCCGCAGCAATCAGAGGAGAAAAGGTTACTGGCTATGCATGTGCACTTTCATATGTATGATTTCTGCCAATCTTTGTGCCTCCCCCTTTGATTCTCCAACACCTCTGAAGGCTTGTCGAGGAGCCAGCTGAGCAGCCACCTCGGTGAGGAAGCGCTCCAAGAGAGTTTGTCATCTCATCACAATGGCCCGGGGAAGGTGGGTGGTCTCTCCAGCTGGGCTTTCTGAAAAGGGCTGTCTGACTGTTTAAATAGCAGTGCTTCCCTGGAAAATGTTGAGCCCTTCCTTTAATGTGGCTGGTTTTGTTCACATGCTGCCCTGGCTGGCATGGTGCTGATCCTCTGTTGTTTCATCCAGGCTCAGTGCTCGTATTCCTGCTGAGCACAAGGGGTGGCCGAGGGCAGCCAAGAGGGATCTGGTCTTGTGTGAGTCCAGCCTGGCTATACTTTAGAGCTGCTAAAGGAGTTGCTCTAGCCCACAACCCTGACAGAGCATCCCAGCAGATTATTGCTCCACTTTGCCTTAATTTCTGTTTCTAATCTTTGAGATACATCCCTGCCCCTTCTGACCACAATTTGGCCCTTTTATCAAGTCAGAGCATGACAGATCCTCACCCATGATGGATCCACCCAGAGTCATCTAATCTTGTGAATATCCAGACCAAACACAGGTACAAAGAAATGGGGAGCATGAAGGTGACAGGGAGAACAAGGGAAATATGAGGGCTTTATTTCTCCATGGATACCATCAATGAGTGCAAGTCACCTTTCACATGGTGAAATCATAGAATCTCTTAGTTGGAAAAGACTTTAAGATCATCAAGTCCAACCATAACCTCTCCCTGTACAGAACTGTTAGACCATGTCCCTAAGCTGCTCATTCAAATGTCTTTTAAACACCTCCAGGGATGGTGATTCCACCATTGCCCTGGGCAGCCTGTGCCTGATGACCCTTTCAATGAAGAATCTTTTCCTAATTGCCAACCTAAACCTTACCTGGTACAATTTGAGGCCACTTTCTCTTGTCTTATCACTTGTTATCCGGAAGGAGAGGCTGGGCCCCACCTCACTCCAGACTCCTTTCAGGTAAGTTTTTGAGACCAATGAGGTTTACCCTCAGCTTCCTCCAGGCTGAACAACCACAGCTCCTCAGCTGCTCCTGAGGGACTGGTCCAATCCAACCAGTTGACTATGCCAGACAGATGAGAACTACATCCTCTTCTGACTCTTCTATTTAGAATCATAGAATCAACAAGGTTGGAAAAGACCTCAGAGATCATCAGGTCCAACCTATCACCCAACACCTCGTGACTAACTAAACCATGGCTTCAAGTGCCACATCCAATCTTTTTTTGAACACCTCCAGTGATGGTGACTCCACCACCTCCCTGGGCAGCACATTCTAATGGCCAACAACTCTTTCTGTGAAGAACTTTCTTCTCACCTCCAGCCTAAACCTCCCCTGGTGCAGCTTGAGACTGTGTCCTTTTGTTCTGGTGCTGGTGGCCTGGGAGAAGAGACCAACCTCCACCTGGCTACAACCTCCCTTCAGGTAGTTCTAGAGAGCAATAAGGTCTCCCCTGAGCCTCCTCTTCTCCAGGCTAAGCAACCCCAGCTCCCTCAGCCTCTCCTCATAGGGCTTGTGCTTGAGACCTCTCACCAGCTTCATTGCCCTTCCTGGACACATTCCAGAAGCCTCTTTTTATCCATACTGCTCTAGGGGCTGCCTGTGCTGCTGGGTCACTTCCACAGGGATTGCTGCTGACCCTGGCAGATGTGAAGTGGGAGTGATGAAAATGTGAAGTCGGAAGTGGTGAAAATAAACCTTGCCTTGATAACTACAGCATCACGAAAGAACAAAAACACCCACTACAGCCTTGTGAATTTGGGAACTGGCATTTATCTGAAACCTATCTTCTTGGAACCAGCTTCAAAACCACCACTGAACAAATCTAGCAAGTTTGTGACTATAAGAGAACAAAAAAAAAACCCCAAACCATCCTCCTTTTTATTTCAAGAGGAGTTGTTCTCTATAAAGGGTAATTCAAAGGCCCCAGGAACCAGAGGGAAGTTTTTATTGATGCTAATGAGAGGAAGGAAGAGGTACTGCTGGCTGCAAGGCAAGGTGCTTTATATTTGTCTAACTTCATTGGGTCAAACAATTACACTTTCTTTTCTCTTCAGTAGAAAAATGCATCAAGTGATTATCATGGCTGACTCTGGACACCCAGCCACTGTGATCAGAGCCAGCACCCTTGTGGTGTCAGTGAAAACCAAGAGCATGAAACAGAGCCATAACACTGAGAGCTTTGTAAAGGCAGCTGTAACAGCAATGTATGGAGAAAAAAAAATGAAACAGATGAGTTTCAGAAGTACCAGAAACAAGCAATTATTTCAAGTTCTGTAGGAATAAAAAAAGTGGTTGCATTTAATGAAAACCAGTAAGTTTTCACTTCTAGAATAGAATACATAGAATACATAGAATAAACCAGGTTGGAAGAGACCTTCAAGACCATCGCGTCCAACCCATCAACCAATCCAACACCTCCCAAACAACTAACCCACGGCACCAAGCACCCCGTCAAGTCTCCTCCTAAAAACCTTCAGTGATGGCGACTCCATCACTGAGAGGAAACATGCAATAGCCTCCAGGTGTACATCCCCACCATAAAAACTGGCTATGAAATAGTTAAGGACCAGATGTAAACATCAACACCACTGTCTGCACAGGTGCTGCATGGATCAATATGGTCCTTGAGTCATACAGCCCTGTAGAGCAGAACTCTCCTAAAGACAGCTCTTCAGAGCAGTGGGGCATTGGCCTGACCTGGCCTCATGCCCCTTTGGGTGACCCTTTGTAGCAAAGCAAGTTTCTCCCAGCTTCTGGTCCTTTAACAGGGCTGTTGGAAAGAGATCTTCATAGCTCTTCTTCAGCTGTACCTTCCCATCTGGCTCTAAACAGTGGGGGTCAAATACCATTTGTGACAAGGGAATAAAGAGGGCAGAAGCTTATTTAGAGATGCCCAGGCTCCTTGGGTGCAGCGCCTGCGCCAGCACTAACCCCATCCTTTCTCAGTGACCCAGTAACATTTGGAGTTTTTCACTCTACCCTTTCCAAATGTCACAACACAGACCTAATTTCAGCAAGCTTTGATCTCAAGCTAGCCTGAGGTGCAGTGGAAGTATGTGGTAAAAGAAACCCCTACACCAAAGATGTCCGGTTCAGCACATCTCAAACACCAGCAGGCATCATCACCCATCCCAGCAGACACCCCAACAGGCACAGGCACTTCACACTCCCTCAGTTTCGTTTGTGCCCCACATAAAGCCTGAAGAGTTGCAGTCCCGTTCAGACTCATCCATCTGGACCAGCTGGTAAGCCTCCGTTCCTGCAGGACTTTGTACCAAGCACATTTCTCAGCAGGACCTAAATGCTATTGCTATTTACAGAGCAACCAACCCACAAAGGGCTTTTACAAACCCCTGAGGATGAAAACGCAGCCACCTCGAAGTACTTAAGGCTTCAGTAGGAAGAGATGAGCTGCCTGCAGTGGTCGGTCAGGAGTGCCTTCCCCCCGCTAGGACACGACACTTTGGCGTGCTGCAGGGAAACATCCGTACTGTGGCACTTGGCCTCCCGGAGCCTTCATACGGTCCCCCCGGGGGCTGCTCCTCCGGGCTGCGCAGCCAGGCTGCGGGGACAGGCCCTGCAGGTGCTCCTCTGAGCGGCAGCCGGGCAGTGGCCGCACGGGGGCGCCTCCTGCTTCCGTGAGGCTGCGCTGCGGGGAGAACGGGAGCCCGGCAGCAGGCAGAAGGGTTCCTCTGCTTTTAGCAATATTATTAACTGTTTTGCTTAATGCAAATCCATCTGTCTGCGGGGAGACAGGGGGGTGCTGGGTCACACCGATGGAGCCAACAACCAGCAGCTGCCTTCCTGTTATTTCCATCTCTGTGCAGCCTCCCACCGCTGCTCTCGCAGACGTTCATCTGAACTCCGCTTAATTCACAAGTGTAGAAAGGGGTGGTGGGGGAAATGGACTTAGATTGAAGCTATAAATAATTCACTGCTGGTTTTATCCAACATGGGTGAAAATTGCAGGCACCAAATCTGCAGTCTCTATATGTCAAGCTCAAGTCATTTATCAGGAGAAGGAGAAAGAAATAACTTGGGGTAAGGAGGGGGGAGGGGAAACATCTAGCTAATGAGATGTCCATAGTTGGAAAATAAGCAAAACTGTATTTAGGAGACTAAATTTAGGTGCTCATTTAAAACAAGCAAAAAAAACCCCAAACAAAATCAGTCACAAGCAGACCATGAAGTGCAGCCAGGCTCTTCATTTTCAATTAAGCTTTCTGTTTCACACAGTCCAGTCTTTTCACTCTGCTGGTTGGCTTCACTGATCCCTAAACTGATACAACTTTACCTTCAGCTCACGGGAACTCGAGAATGCCACTCTTCTGCAAGCACCAGCAGCCTTTGTGATCCTCCTTCATTGACCAGGGGTCCAGCTCAGTGAGCTCCAGGGAGAGAGGCGGACAGCAGAGCAGCACAGTTGCTCTAGATCCTCTCCTGCAGACTTTAGCTGCTCCTCCAGGCAAGGAGCTCCCCAGATGTATGGTGGTGGATGCACAGGAGAGGGTCACTTTGCAGCTGGACTCCTTAAGGCCTTTGGTAGTATCAGCAGCACTTGCTGGTGTTGCTGCACCTGCTACTGTAAAAGATAGCAAACAGACTCTGAATAACCATTTCCAGAGATGACCCTCAACGAGCAGTGAGCAGATAGGGCAAATTAGCTTAAAAGGCATCATTACTTTAAACAATATCATCTTTTCTGTAAGGGGAGCCCGTTCAACCCAAGCAACAAAAGATACATGAAAAGTGACTATTTGAAGTACTAAGTAAGATGGTGAGAAAATAAATGTGGTCAGCCTGCAGTGCAAAGGAATGGATTATTAAGATTGGTTATCAGCGTGAAACTTGCCAATAGATCTTGTCTCCTGATCTTTCATTCTCTTGGCTTGGACACTGGTGGGACTGTGGGACTAGGATGATACAAATTGCACTTAACAAGATACTTCAGGTGCTGTTTGGAGTTCACTATGCTCATGACTAATCAGAGTGAAAGAGTGAAAAGCTGCTGCCAGTTGCCTTTTGTATAAAGAAAATAATTATTCACTGATTAAGTAAATCTCAAGTAAGCCTACAGTAGCTGTGGTTATGCTAAGGCATCAGCAAAAATCTATTTGCTTTTCCTTGTGTCAAAGAAGCTGCATCATTCTCTCCTCGCCCCAAGGGAATCTGATGTCCAGGGCATGAACACAGGCAGCGACACATACTCCTTTGGCACAGGCTGAGCTACTCTGCCTGGCCACAGGAGCTCCAGCTTCCATCCTGGCCTGGAGCTGCTGCTCTTGGAACAGTCCCAGTGGTTTGGTTGCTTCGTTGTCTGTTCATTCACTTGGCTGGTGCAATGTGCTAGCAAACCTTTGAGACAACCTCTGGGGCAGTGGGAGACAGTCATGGGCTGGGAGGAAAGGGAACAGCTCTGAGCTGGGGGCAGAGCTGCCACTGCTCACCATCGAGTCTATAATAGCAGCAGCTGTACTGCCAGGGCAGCAGAGCTTGTATCACCTCCTGCACATCTTACCTGAGTCATCACATGCCAAGGCACTGGACAAGATGCCATTCATCTTGCAGGGTAAAATGGAGGTGAGAAAAAGTTTTTAGCTAGCACTTGGATTCCTTCTGTCACTGCCAGTGGTGCACAGCCCGTAATTAGATGACCTGAAATTTTTCCATGCTGAAGAACAGCTTGCTCTGACTTTCTGAATAGTAATTGTGAGTCCCTCAGGACATGCCTGGCTTTGCTGCTCTGCAGTCTGTGCTGCAGCAACTCATTTGGAAACTATGCTCCATTGCCTCAACACACAATGGAGAGCTGGATGGCATCTGTCCATGCAAAGTGCATACATGAGGGCTCCTGCTTTTGTCACTAATAGATTATCAGCAGAAGTTCCTTACTTCTCTCTCATGAAGGTGTGGCTGGTTTAAAGATGGATGAACCTATTGAAAACCCAAGCACCTGAGCCCTTAGTTCAAATTAATATTGTAGCTCACAGCATCTTGCAGCTACTGTATGAAACTTAATGACAAGAATTACTGGATGAAAGCATAAAGGTACAGCATAAAGGAGTCTGCAGACTCCTCACAGACTTGAGCTTGCTTGAAACCACTGCTTACCTGCTTAAGTTAAAACACATGTGATAGCTTTTGGACAGATAAGTCTGTGATGGCAGAAGCACTTTACAAACAGAACTGGGCTCTAATAATACATCAGGATTCCTAAATGTCAATTAACAGATGAGCTACTTGCGTGTTTATGAAATGGCAATTATTTTAACTTGATGTTTAATAACTATGAAACTGTTTTGTCCAAATCTCTGTGCTTCAGCCACAATGAAGCTCAGTGAGTGAGTAAGAGAAGATGACCAGCCTAAAACATTGGCTTCAGTGGGAACAGATGACGGCAGCTGATGTTATTCCTGATGCAGGGTGCATTTCAGAGAGAATCAAGTTCTGTGCTAACATCAAAGCCCAGGCTTTGGACATCAGTAACACAACAGATCTGACTGGAGGGGGAAGAGTGCAGTAGTGTGTCTGCACTGAGGTTTCTGGACTCTGGTATCTTTTCTTCCTTGGAGCAGTACACAGAACAGGCTGCTTTCAGTTTCACTGGGCTGCTTGGGAGCTCGTCACGGAGCCTCCCAACTAGGGCACAAGCAGCCAGCACCAGAGTGTGGGTGCTGCACACATGCAGAGCATGCACCATGTGTTTGGATCATTCAGCCACTAACTCAGGGCCAGCAGAAGTTCCCAGCTGTGGTTAGAGAACAGTGCTTCCAAAAGTGCTTCTTGGCTTTCTACTAGCATGAGAAGACAAAGCCTCCCAGAAATTGTGTTCATACTGTGGGTCTAGTGGGGCTGGGCAAGTGTCCCCAGGTCACCCAACACAGGCAGACTGCAGTGGCTGCAGCATTAAAGTGTTTGATAGCTGCATGGAACAGAACCCAAAACCTTCTGCCCCTGGTGCTTCCTACTCCTGAAGGCTGATAGCCTTCAGGCTCAGGGTCCAGGTTCATAGATCCAGGAGAGGACAGCAAAGAGCTGGAGAACATCTCCGAGCATCTTCTCTGTGGGGGTGAAATGGCAGCTTAGCAATCAACTGGCAATTCCAGAGAAAACCATTCATTTTCCCTTCAAGTGGCATACAAGGAAAGCAGCTCTCTGCTGTGGTCAAGGGAAATGATGATGAAAGAAGAGAAATCAAATGTGTTTCTTTTCTGTCAGGCTTTTTCTCCATACGCAGATCTTCACTTTCAGGACAAACAGACAACATTTCAGGCTAGGCTAAGAAAGAACATGAAAGCTCCTGAAGAAAAAAAACAACACAACTCCCTTTGGAAACAAATGGTGCAATTTGGGAGCACACTGACAGACAAAAGTGCCTTGTCAAATTCTTCCACGTGTATTTTGTGTGGTGCTGGGCACAGGAATGTTAAACAAGGCTGAGGCACCAAATCATCATTTCTGCTGAAAGTTCGTTGCTTCATGGAACAACATTTCAGGCAAGATTTGGTGAGGCTCTGTGGAACATCACTTTCAGAGAGGCCAGGGGCAGAAAAGCCTCTGCTTCAGCAATGTTAATCTTTCCTCTTGATCTTCTAGAAGTAAAAAAAGAATCTTTTGTCAAATGCCTGCCTACGAAAGATGAATCATGCTGCTTTGCAATAAAGCAGCAGGCTGCCAAGGGACCCTCTTCAAGGTTATTGTAAAAAAGCCCACTTTTTTTTTTTAAAGGTTTTCTACTACTTAGAAAGGAAATAAGGGAGGAGATGAAAATAGAGAGATGAAAACTTGACTTAGCCAACTGTAAGACACTGTCACTCATGGAAACATGAAGTAAATTATATAGAGCACAATTTGAATGCTACTAAATTGGTTTAAGCCAATTTTTTTGTTGACAGCTTTCCCTTACAATCCCACCCCTCACAAATCCCCAAAGCTGGATTAATCCATAGTTTGACTTCAGTATTGACAGCTCACGCCAGAAGATTTTACACACTGAAACTGGAGACACAGCAGGGTGCAGCACACTCTAGCTCCAGCATGTTCTCCTTAGATTACAGCAAATAATTCAAGCTATTTTGTGCATTCACACTGGAAACTGCGCTCATTTTGCCAGCTGATTGCTTCTGGGTTCTGTTCTAGTGCTCAAAGTTACTGCCATGGAAGTGAATATTAATTTAATTTCCAAATCAAATTACGCACAAGCACTTGTTTTTCAGTTCATCACAGGTAGCAGATAGGTAGAAGCTCCATTTCCTTGAATTAATGGTTGCTCAGTTAAATCAGAAAGCATCAACATTCCTCAGGGCCTTGGGATTTAAACAGAAACGAGCCTACAGCACATGGACAATACACAGAGGTGGGAACCTACACATGACATATCCCATGGAATGAGGGAAGTGGGACAGCCACAGAAAGAACCTTGATACCATTAGTCCTTGAGCTGACACAGACATTGATGCTGCTGGAGCTCTTTCTTGTGCTGCCCTTTCCAGTGACACACTCACACCACACAGACACCTCTGTAAGAGGAGAGGGAGATGCTAGGAGTGTGCTGACAGAACAGCTGGGGACTGCACCAGTGTGACAGCCTCTCTGGGGGCTCTCTGGGGACTCCATGAGGTGGGCCAGCAGGCCACATTTGTTTGAAGATTGTCAGTCCCAGTCCCCTTTACTGACATCATGCCACAGCCCCCAGCAACAGATGCCAGCTCTCTGTCTGCTTCACTGCCACACTTGGAACACAGCAGAGCTGTGCCAGTTGAAATTAACTCTCTTTTTTGTACAGGCTACATGTAATCAACTTAAATTCCTCTGCCAGGAACTGTACAACCTCTCCAAAATCAATAACTGGCCAGGACCAAGGTCAGCATTTTTGCACATTTTTCCAGCTGCTAAAGGCCATCATGTGTGTTCCATAAATAAATCACACTGGGCTGTCTTGGGCTAAGGTGTGCAACAGCACAGGGCAATTTGCTGCAGGTAAGAGATGCTCATTAAATACAATTAAGCACTATCTGTGCACTGAAGGGCAGAGGAGCCAATTACTAGAAGACACAGTGCACAAGTAATGCTTACAGTGATGAGGCTGAAGCACTCCCACAGGAAATTTCAAGGAGACACAGGAGCAATGTAAATAAGAGAGTGATCCAAGCTGAGCAATGGAGTCACAGATACAGCACTCATACAACAAATGAGCCCCATCACTCACTGTGGTTGTTGGGTTAGGGTACCCCCTCTATAAGCCAGACTTTATGAAGCACCCTAGGACTGGGCCAGCAATTTCTTGTAGGTAGCAGTTACCTTGGTCTCATCCAGGAGTCCTGTGTGCCAGAGCCTGTACCAGCATCCTCCCTAGCTCTGTGGCATGCTGCCCGTGCAGAGCCCTGGGCTGGGGCTGTTGGATAGAACAGAACAGGTTGGAAGAGACCTTTGAGATCATTGCATCCAACCCATCATCCAACACCATCTAATCAACTAAACCATGGCACCAAGCACCCCATCATGTCTCCTCCTAAACACCCCCAATGATGGTGACTCCACCACCTCCCTGGGTAGCCCATTCCAATGGCCAACCACTCTCTCTATGAAGAACTTCTTCCTAACATCCAGTCTAAACCTCCCCTGGCACAGCTTGAGACTGTGTCCTCTTGTTCTGGTGCTGGTTGCCTGGGAGAAGAGACCAACCCCCACCTGGCTACAACCTCCATTCAGGTAGTTATAGAGAGCAAGAAGGTGTCCCCAGAGCCTCCTCCAGGCTAAGCAACCCCAGCTCTCTCAGCCTCTCCTCTTAGGACTTGTGCTCCAAACCCCTCCACAGCTTTGTTGCCCTTCTCTAGACATGCTCCAGCAAGTCAACATGTTTCCTAAACTGAGGGGCCCAGAACTGGACTCAGTACTCAAGCTGTGGCCTAACCAGTGCAGCATACAGGGGCAGAACAACCTCCCTGCTCCTGCTGGCGATGGTGCAGAGGCAGCTAGGTTACACAGATCAGTCTCCCTCACAGCATCTGTTGTAATCATGCTACTTTCAATCCTCCATAATTTTTAGAGTTCATCAAGGAAACAGTAAATTTAGGAAAAACTCAGGCAACCAGGCTCCAAAATGCACAGAGGGGGGAGGAAGGTGAAACTGCACATAGGAACTTGTGTCATCCCTTCACTCACTGGAGTATTTGTTCAGTGCTAACAGGACAAACCAGATTTTTTTCACATCGAGCAAAAATAGCAAAGGAAAATGTTTACTGATCTCACATAATGACAGAGCACTGGTATTTAAAACTAGGGATTCAAGAGAAATAAACTCTCCTTGTTTATCATCAATGACTGCAATTATGTTGTCAAGTGATAGATGAGTGTTTTGATTTCCTCTTCCTTCTGTCTTTTTAACTTCAACTTACATTGTGAGCTTGCTGCTGTTTATTCATGTACTATTACAGAACCACTGAGAGGGGTTATTAATCAAGAGTATTTATTTTTCAAAGCAGTCATGCTGTGAAGCCATGGATACAGCTAAAGCTTAACCCTACACACTCCTCCAAGGCAGCCTGTTGGTGATATTGCAAATGCCCTGAGCAGCAGCCAGAACAAACAGAATCACAGAAACATTCAGGTTGGAGAAGACCCTCAGGATCACCAAGTCCAACCCAGAACGCTACTCTACAAGGGTCACCCCTAAACCAAAGTGCCACATCCAAACCACCTTTAAACACATCCAGGGTTGGTGACTCAACCACCTCCCTGGGCAGCTCATTCCAGTATCTGACCACTCTTTCTGTGATTTTTTTTTTCCTAATGCCCAGTCTAAACCTATCCAGTCATAGCTTGAGGCTGTTTCTTCTTGTTCTGATTACCAGCATCAGCCTCTCTACAATACACTTTTAGGTAGTTGAAGGGAACAATGAGGTTTCCACTCAGTCCCCTCTTTCCCAAACTAAACAGCCTCAGCTCCTTCAGTTGCTCTTCAAAAGATTTATTCTCCAGGCCCTTCCCCAGCTTCATTGCCCTCCTCTCAAAATTGGACACAATACTCAAGGTGTGGCCTCAGCAGCACCGAGTACAAGGGGACAATCCCCTCCCTACTCCTGCTGGAAAACAACCTACGGAGAACTCCTGCTGGAGAACAACCTATAGAGGGGGAAAGTGCTCCTGGGTGTGCAAACTCCAGCTTCTTGTCTTGCCCACAGCCTTTGTACCCAGAAATGCCTGCAGAAAAAGGAGTAACTGTAGAGGAACTACTCAGTGTCTGCCTTTTGCCTCATCACTACAGGCAGCTCCAGGCACAGCTGTATTTCCAGTGTGCTCAGGCAGCAGAGCATTTAATCACAGAACTGTTGAGGTTGGAAGACACCACTGAGATCATGAAGTCCAACCACTTGCCTAGAGGTCACAATCCTACTGCTCCTACCGTTAAACTGTGTCCCTGAGTACCACATCCACAGAACTTTGGTGTGGCTTAAGAGGAGTTTCTCAGGCTTAGGAGTCTACCAGTAAGAATTTTGATTAAAAGAGGCATTGTTGGTTTTCCAATAAGGTCCCCAGGGAGACCTGAGAGCAGCTCTCCAGGATGTAAAAGGGGCTTCTGGAGAGCTGGAGAGGGACTCCTGACTAAGGCATGGAGTGACAGCATGAGGAGTGATGGCTTCAAACTGTGAGAAGCTGGATTTAGACTGGACATTAGGAGGAAACTCTTCCCCATGAGGTAGGGAGACACTGGAAGAGGCTGACCAGGAAGGCTGGGGATGTCCCCTCCCTAGGGGTGTTCAAGGCCAGGCTGGATGAGGCCCTGAGCATGGCACGGATTTGCCAGAAAGCACAAGTAGAGCTGCACAACAGGTTTCCTGCTAGGATGCTAGAAGGCATGGTGAGGTTGCTGGCACTCATGATTCCAGAAGCACTCACGCTTTTTGCAGGGTCCTCTGGTGCTTGTCAAGCAGCACCAAGCAAACGGGCACATGCCTGGGCAAGGGCAGACCCCGTGCCAGTCCAAGGACACAGGAGGAGGCAAACAGAGTGCTTGAGTTCCATGCATCGTGCTCCCACACGATACCTGACTGTCTGTGCTGTAACAGGTACACAACTCACAGCAGAGCCCAGCTGCTTCACAAGTCATGGCAGAGGCAGCAGAGTTTGCCAACAGCTACTGCCTCAGCCAGCACATGAGACTGCAGCACTAAGTAGGGTGCTGTCCTCTGGGATTCAGACTTAGAATCATTGAGTGCTTCAGGTTAGAAGGGACCTTTAAAACGGGGGCATATCCTGCTAGATTAGGTTGCTCAGAGTCTGGTCCAGTCTGACCTTGAAGATTTCCAGGGATGGGGTGTCTAGCCCTCAGCATAAAGGGCAACAAAGCTGCTGAGGGGTTTGGAGCACAAGCTCTATGAGGAGAGGCTGAGGGAGCTGGGGTTGCTTAGCCTGGAGAAGAGGAGGCTCAGGGGAGACCTTATTGCCTTCTACAACTACCTGAAGGGAGGTTGAGGCCAGGTGGGGGTTGGTATCTTCTCCCAGGCAACCAGCACCAGAACAAGAGGACACAGTCTCAAACTGCACCAGGGGAGATTTAGTCTGGATGTTAGGAAGAAGTTCTTCATAGAGAGAGTGATTGGCCATTGGAATGGGCTGCCCAGGGAGGTGGTGGAGTCGCCATCATTGGAGGTGTTTAGGAAGAGACTGGATGTGGCACTTGGTGCCATGGTTTAGTTGATTAGATGGTGTTGGGTGATAGGTTGGACTTGATGATTTCAAAGGTCTTTTCCAACCTGGTTAATTCTATTCTATTCTATTCTAAAAGTCTGCATCTCCCTTCTTTTAGTTTAAAACCATCACCTCCTGTCCTGCTGTAGAAGGACCTGCTAAAAAGATTGTCCCAATCTTTCTAATGTGCCCCCTTTAAGTACTTAAAAGCTTCTGGAAACAAGTTCAACTCCTTAAATAATCTGCAGGTAATATGGAATCAGAGCTGCTTTTGGTTGCTGTTGTTACTGCCTGGGTGTGTCCCCTGATGCTCTGAACCTCCAGTACTCAGGAAAAACAACAGATCCCTACTTGCAATACAGCAAGCAGGGTTTGCCCCCTCAGAAAAATGAACACATTCCTTAGTGCAAGAAACTGCTGGCTTGTCTGAAACACGAGGGCTTGCCCTTTGCCTAATTTTGCCTGCATTTATTTAATGTAAGATGAAGAATAAAAGAAGAGCATTGACACCAGCTATTATTGAAAGGTGGAGGAGAAGACAAATTAACATTATCATAGACAAATCCTCTGCACTTGGCCTGTTTCCTTTGTGATATCTCCCCTGTAACAGCATAGAGGCAACTGTAAATGCAGAGATGTTTCTCCAGAGAGCCTCTAAGTTCAGAACAAGCTGCCAGCGAAGGTGACAAACAGGTGGCCACTGCAGCCTTAGTGCTGTTTTGTCGCTGAATATTTCCCACCCAAACACCCTCTCACTTACACAGACTGCCAGAACCTCTAAAGAGACAGACAGTGGCTGGCATCAACTCTCTAGAAAATTTGTTGGGTATCTGCTAGTTAACACAACATTAAAGCACACGGAGAGAAAGTGCCCGGCGGGGCAGGGGCAAGGAAAGAAAACCAGTTCCTGCTGCTACAGAGTCATACATCTGATTGCTTTACTTCAGATTATTCTTCATGAATCCTCACCCAGATGCCAAGGTGGATTTGGAAGGTTTTTTTGACTGAGCGGAGTTGTCCAGAATCCTTCCCACAAAATGAAGCAGAGCTTAAATGGAACCAACTTCAAAAGAACAGTTTGTCAGAAATCTGTACGTTTTCACAGCCCGAGGCAGAGAGCACTGAAGACAAACTGGCTGCTGTGCTGGACACCCTGCTCCTCAGGTTCACTTGCTGCTTTAAATACAGGTCTGAAACTGGCAGCACAGATCTCACTCACTGACCAAACAACCCTGTCTGAAGCACTTCAGTCACTTGGACAAGACTGCAGTTTGCAGGTTTACTTTTCCAAAGCATCACAAAGTTTGTGAAAGCAAGAAAATGGTGCTTTCAAAGATGTGAAGAACACCTTGCACTGTGACAGATGGATCTGTCAACTAGAAAATCTCTTCACCATACAGATCTTATGGTACCTTTTCATCTCCATCAGCAAAAAATGTGGGGAACAGAGGGTTTTTATTCAGTCCTTTAAGTAGGCAACTTGCTGTCTCTGACTTAAAGAGCAGGAAGTGGAAGGGTGGGGTTAATCAATCTTACAGAGACTCTCAGACAGAAGAAATTAAAGAAACCATCTTGCATGCATAAGAAAAAAACCAACACAACAGCATCCACGTTGCACTTACCTGAAGAATTCCAGGTATAATCATTAGTTATTTTAACACTCCACTGGCTGTTGAATTTAAGACTTTGTACCTGTCATGAAGGAGCTATTAAAAAACCATCTAAGCAAACTGAAAACCCCAAACAGAACTTGCCACCTGTGTGATAAATTTATCATAAGTCAGTGATAATGTGAGAGGCTCAAACCCTACTCTCAGGAATTCATTGCTCAATATTTTAAACCATTATGCAGATGATAGAATAGAATAGAATTAACCATGTTGGAAAAGACCTTTGAGATTGAGTCCAACCTATCGCCCAACACCATCTGATCAACTAAACCATGGCACCAAATGCCCCATCCAGTCTCCTCTTAAACACTTCCAGTGATGGTGACCTCCCTGGGCAGCCCATTCCAATGGCCAATCACTCTTTCTGGGAAGAATTTCTTCCTAACATCCGGACTAAAACTCCCCTGGTGCAGTTTGAGACTGTGTCCTCTTGTTCTGGTGCTGGTTGCCTGGGAGAAGAGACCAACCCCCACCTGGCCTCAACCTCCCTTCAGGTAGTTGTGGACAGAAATAAGGTCTCCCCTGAGCCTCCTCTTCTCCAGGCTAAGCAACCCTAGAGCTCTCAGCCTCTCTTCATGGGGCTTGTGCTCCAAGCCCCTCACCAGCTTTGTGGCCCTTCTCTGGACACACATCAACATAAGCACGACTTGTTTCAGCTGTGCCTATATCCCACAGTAACTTCCTACAGGACATTAGCCAGTGCAGGCACCTCTTCAACAGCCAAGAGATGCTTTTGTGTGAGGAATATTAACTATGATTTATTAATAAGGTAAATATTATCTCAATATTATTGCTCTCTACAACTACCTGAAGGGGGGTTGTAGTGAGGCAGAAGTTGGTCTCTTCTCCCAGGCAACCAGTACCAGAACAAGAGGACACAGTCTGAGGCTGCATCAGGGGAGGTTTAGGCTGGAGGTTAGGAGGAAGTTTTACACAGAGAGAGTGATTGCCCACTGGAATGGGCTGCCTGAGGAGGTGGTGGGGTCGCCGTCGCTGGGGGTGTTCAGGGCGAGGCTTGACAGGATGCTTGGTTGTATGGTTTAGTTGATTAGGTGGTGTCGGATGATAGGCTGGACATGATGATCTCGAAGGTCTCTTCCAACCTGGTTAATTCTATTCTAGTCTAGTCTATTCAATAAAAATATCATTATCAATACAAAAGATTGCCCAAAAAAACTTATTAGTGGGTATGTTGTACGGCTGTAGGATATTTACAATGGATATGTACAGTGTATAGGCAGTATTACCAATTTAAATAGTGTTAAGCAAACGGGGACAGTAACACTGGGAAAGAGAATCTGTCCACTAGGGGGAGACTCGACAGGAACCTTGCCAAAACAGCAGCGGTAAAGAGAGAACCTTTTACAAAGGGGCTTTATAGAGAGAACCAATTGTGGCAGCTTTAGGTCGTGTCTAGAAAATTGTCTACAGATCTTGAAGAGAAAGTGATAGAACATAAATAAATTACCATTGGGTGTAAAAAAAGGAAAATAATAAGGTCTAAATAATCATGTTGGGCAGATAACTAACATAAAAGTTAGTTTTGTAAACTGACTTTCCTCTTTCCAGTTTGTTCATTCTGGCAGATATCAGCTACTGCTTCTGCTAGCTTGCTGACTTTGGCAGTGTTTTTGTTGTGGTTAAGTGCTAACAGCCTATTCTCTGCTTTTTCTCCTTTCTTCCCTTGTCCCCTGTAGAGGGGAGAAGCGGGGGAAGAGGAGGAAGCTGTTGGTAACCCCCCTAGTTTTGTCCAGAGGGGGTTTTGTGCTGTTTATAACTTGTAAATACATGTAAATATGGTATACTTTGTACATATTCATTGCATTTCATATTTAGATTGTAGTTTGTAATACAGCTTCATTTGCTTTCTAACTGGCAATTCTATGTTGGGGAGGGGGGGAATTTCAACCCACCACACCAATTACTCACAGTGTTGTTTCTCCAGAGTTCTCTCCAGGGTTGCAATCTAGTCCAGGTTACACAGAGCAACAGGAGTTCCACCCAGGTGGAGGGGTGCTGCTGCTGTACTTTAGCTGGTAAGGCATTTGGGGTGCTGGTTGCCGGCAGGATTGTCCCAGTGTCCTCGTGGCGGGGCTGAGCAGCATGGCTGCAGATGGCTCTCAAAGCTTCCCAGGGTTTCGCAGGCTGTGTCAGGGATTCAGGCTCTGGGACAGCAGCCTGCTTCTCTTGGCACTTTGCTGTGCGATCTGGGTTTGAGAAGCATGTGCTTAAGCTAGAAGTGACTTACCGCTGCAAGGGGACAATTCCCAGGGTCTTGGCTCACCCAGGATTTGTCCCTTCTGCCCAGCAAGACACTTCTGCCTGCTCCTGGGCTTTCATGATGCAAGGAGGCTGACTGTGGTTTCAGTGCCGCTTACGCAAAGGGGCTTGTGTCTTTCCAGGTGAACTGAGGCATGGCAAAGATTGTGAGTTGCAAGGCTCATAGCTTCTTTCCCAAATCTTAGGCAAGGCACATTACTTGCAATTTGGTTTTGCTTTTATCATTTGCCCCAGTATCAATTTGGCCAACTGGCAACCAACAGAAAGGGATTTCACCAAGCCATGAACATATAAGATGAAGACACAAGCTCCCAAGCCTCATCTAAATGAAGCACGGGCAGTGCAGCTGCCTGGTTACCACAAAGGGAGGACATATCCCTTGTTTACCAGACTTTCTGACGCCTGGGTTGTCTTTTTCCTGTGTTCCCTGGACCCCTGCAGGAGGGAGTGGAAGAAGGGGATCACACCTGGACATGCTAGGACTCATTCTGGGTTTGTGTTGGGCCCGTTCGGCCCTACCACCACATCATGCAAGCTAACCTTTGCAAAACAAGTTGCTGTAAAAAGTGCATGTGCTGTATTCAGTCCCTCTGGCTGCTGCAGGGCTCCTCAGGCAGAGCAAAGTTAAGCATCTAGAATTCTTCACCCGGTTTGTAGAGCACAGTCCTGTAGGAAAGTTAATTTACAAGAACCACAGTGCCACAGAGAAATTACTTCCCCTCCGCGACCTCCGACCACGCGGAAAGATTTACAATCTAGCCCCCGAAACTCCAATCTCTGAAGAAAATTAGTAGCTAGAATTATCAGGGAAAAGCAGCTTGTCTGCAGTAAAAGATAGAAAGCTGGTATCTCTGAAGAAAGGGGGGGGTGGTGAAAAAAAGAGCTACAAATTCTCCAGTGAGGAAATTTTATTTCAAATGAAATTCTTCATTTTGATACTGGTACGTCTGATCTTCCTCCTAAGCTGGACTAATCCATTTCAGCCACTCTGCTCAACTGGATTTAAAAACCAAGAGTACAAACAGATTAGACAAAAGTTTAGCCTAAAGGAGGTAAGCTCTACCTCTTGTTTTTCCTGGTGGGTTTTTAAAGAACAGGAAGCTTGTTCTTACTTGGTTGGACAAAAAACTCACAGAGGGCAATTGTGATTTATACCAGAAATTAAGTAAGACAATTTTATGCTCACTGTAAGTTCTAGGCTGACAGCACTATGTTGCCCAGATTCATATCTGCTATTACTGAAGCCTTTCCCTAAGTCCCCGAGTTTTCCTGCAGATGAAGTAAATTTGACTTAAACTTCAGCTTCTAAAAAAAATAAATGTGGTTTGGGTTTTTCTTTCCCTAAGGAAGTTCCAAGAGTTTTCTAAGTGCAGGCTTGACGAACAGAATCTTCTGCTGTGAAGGAAGGGGTGAAGGGCTCAACATGTTGTCCTGCTTAGGAAGCCTAATCAGCTTTTCAGATAGGTGATTCATAGAATCAAAGTGTTTTGAGTTGTACGGGACCTTTTAAGGGTCATCTAGTCCAATCCCCCTGCAGTGAGAGCAGCAGTATCTTCAACTAGATCAGACTGCTCTGAGACTGGGAATGTTTCCAGGGATGGAGCATCTTCCACCTCTCTGGGTAACCTGTGACTGTGTTTCACCACTTCACTGTAAAAAACTTCCCCTCTTTTAGTTTGAAACCTTCACCCCTTGTCCTGTTACCACAGGCCCTGCTAAAAAAGATTGTCCCCATCTTTCTCATAGGCCCCCTCTAAGTATTGAAAGGCATTGAACTGCACACTCAAACTCGGGCAGCAGCAGTCCCAGACAAAGAGAGTAACATGGGCAAGTGTGAAAGCAACTGAGCAGGATGCAAACCACCAGAGATTTCCCCAAGGAAAAAAAGATTCAAAAGAGAAAACTGCAGTAGAATAAAATGGAGAAGTTTATTAGTTCAAGCAGAGTATTACAGCAAAGCAACCAAACACTTCAAGTTTCACTTTGTTCTAGCACACAAAATGGCCAGTTCAGTGTCTAGCTTGCTAAGCAGCTCCAGTGGGGTACAGGATTTCTGCCTCCACTACAAGTGGCATATTCAAAGTGATCCAGGTTGAATGCTGGAAATTGGGTGCCTTAAAATTAGGACAGGTATACAATATTATCAAAGACAAAATGACATGCTTCTGAATGACAATACACCATAGTGCAGCAGCCATGCCATTATAAAGCTGCACCTAGAAAGGGAATGCATCTTGTGCTCCTCTCCTGAATGCCAGAAGAGAGAACTTTTTGGTAATACAATAGTGACAGAGTTCAAGTGACTGATTTGTAACCCCTGAGAAGACAGGAGCAGAAATGTGCTGCTCCTCTTTCCAGCTTCCTTACTTCAAGATGGCCCTGCCTGGATTCTGCCAGCAAAGACGGACAGGACACTCACACATGGCTCAGTCCATGGCTAGGCAATGCAACCACCCAACACCTTCTGGTGTACTCAGGACTCACTTTTAATCCAAAAGACATCCTATGGATGTTACTCATTTTACCAGGCCTTTTCTGTCTGTAATAAGCTTTGGTAGCTTTCTTGACAAAAACAGGGCCAACAAAAACAATAATCAAGTAACTGCGAGAGGTGCAGTTGCAAACTCAAAAGGAGCAAAGGAAATATGCTGGCATCTCCAGTGCTGAAAAATATCTAATACTGGTCAGCACTTTAAGTACCTCCTGCTGGAGGTTACACACACAGCTCTGTGTGTTACCTGAGACACTCCAGCTCAGTCACAAATCCTAGTATACCTGATAGGGATTCTGGCTTTCCTGAACACTTCATGTGTGCAGATTCAGAGCAAAGCCTGCACTCACCGAATCATAGAATCAATAAGGTTGGAAAAGACCTCAGAGATCATCAAGTCCAACCTGTCACCCAACACCTCATGACTACTAAACCATGGCACCAAGTGCCACGTCCAGTTCCTTTTTGAACACCTCCAGCGATGGTGACTCCACCACCTCCCCGGGCAGCACATTCTGATGGCCAAGAACTCTTTCTGTGAAGAACTTTCTCCTCACCTCCAGCCTAAACTTCCCCTGGTGCAGCTTGAGACTGTGTCCTCTTGTTCTAGTGCTGGTTGCCTGGGAGAAGAGACCAACCCCCACCTGGCTATAAGTTCCCTTCAAGTAGTTGTAGACAGCAATAAGGTCTCTCCTGAGCCTCCTCTTCTCCAGGCTAAGCAACCCCTGTTCCCTCAGCCTCTCCTCATGTGCTCAAGGCCATTCCCCAGCCTTATTGCCCTTCTCTGGACACGTTCAAGAGTCTCAATGTCCTTCTTAAATTGAGGGGCCCAGAATTGGACACACTCAGCCCACACTTTTGACTTCACAAAAAAACAAGTTGTTTTTTTCCCCTAAAATCCCTAACAACACAAGACTCTCACCTAAGCCACAGACCACAGCAACTGGAAACTTGACTACACTACTTGTGGATGCTACCAGAGAGCTCCAGAGCTATGCTGTGCTGGATATCTGCCGAAATGGATGCACTGCAGCTGCTCCCCTCTCCCCAGTTCATGAGTGTTATACTGATGTAAGCCAGGGTGGGTTTTTTTTGAAAGCATGTATTTTTGAGAACAGAATTTATAATTACATTCCCTGCTGTTGCTTAGTTGCTGTATCCCAGTTTTTTCTGGCTGCACATAACCTGGAAAACAAAAGGTAGGAGAAAAAAAGAAAAGGGCAAGAATAAATTCTATTATTTTCAGTTCTCCAGCATTATCAAAGGATTTGTCTCCATTTCCTGCACCACTGTTACTCATTAATATTGCTGCTTTTGGGTTTTGTGGTTGGTTTTTGTTTTAAACTTGTGTGAAAACAATGATTTCCAGAGATCAGCTGTAGCTCTAAGACCAGGATGCTCTATAGAATAACGAAGGACTACAAACTAGCTGTGGTGGTCAACACTGGACTGGAAAACAAAAATCAAGGCATTGCTTTTCCCCTCTTACATCTTTTCACCTTGTTTCCTTTCCATCATGTCTATTCCCAGGATTATTTCTCATACTATACACATCCAGCATTACTGCATAGAAAGCTCTAATTCCATGTAATGATGAATCCCACTTGGTAAAAAAGCTTCAGGTATGTTCAAGTATTTCCATTCTGCAGCCTTCAGAGAGAACTCTGCAAGTAGCAGAATTCACTTCCCAGGTGAAATGAAGGACTACAAGTCACCATCAGTGGAGATGTTTAGGAAGAAGTTCTTCATAGAAAGAGAGATTGGCCATTGGAATGTGCTGCCCAGGAAGGTGGTGGAGTCACCATCACTGGAGGTGTTTAGGAAGAGACTGGATGGGGTGCTCGGTGCCATGGTTTAGTTAATTAGATGGTGTTGGGTGATAGGTTGGACTTAATGATCTCAGAGGTCTTTTCCAACCTGGTTAATTCTATTCTATTCTTCTTTTGCAGCCTCAGTTAGTCTGACTTCATTGTCAGGTGCCATTTTTGTTCTCACTGTTCTCTTGAGTATTATTAATCCTTTTATAACTTTTATTTTAATTTCTCTAAGGAAATTACAGACAATTCACCTTCGGTGCTGGGACTTAATTGGTCTGATTCTGTGTAACAAAGCCAGTTTACAAAACTCCCTGTTAGTATAGCTTGAATATCAAGCAGGCTTTACAGGGATAAACTTTAAATTAATCTGTTCCAAAGAGCTTTTAAATTAATATTCTTTGTAATCTGAAATATTACTCTTTGCTGTGCTTAAAACTGCACTTTACAGGGATAAACTTTAAATTAGTCTGTTCCAAAGAGCTTTTAAATTAATATTATTTATAATCTGAAATATTACTCTTCACTGTGCTTAAAGCTGCTGAGAAGCAAACAAATTATTCTGGGAATCAAAGAGTTCATAAAGCAGCTGCACAGGCTAGGCAAGGTGATAAAAGCAGCTAAGGTTCCAAAGAACATCACAGCATCTGCAGCATAAAAGACTAGGCAAGTGTTGAATACCTGTAAAAGCTGTAAGATTCCTCCCTAGAACTGACTTTGAAGCATGAAGACCATTTCTCTCAGCTAGCACAAAGTACCACACTTTGCTAAGTCAATGTTTGCTCACTTAGCAGCAGTAGAGAATGCTCATAAATCAAGCCCTAGGAGAACAGCTCTGCACTGCTCCCTGTACAGGTGTCTGAACTTCTTCTGAGCCAGCTGGGACTCTGCTACCACAGAGCAGATGGCAACAGGTAGCTATTGTGGAACTGTTCATCTTTAGAAAGCCCCTCTAGAAACACTGAAGACTGTTTAAACAGCAAGCAGGACTCCTCACGTTGGTAGATGCCGCTCGGGGATGTCTGAATTTTCACTTGGCTGTGGCTTGCAGCCTGATCTTCAAAGCTCCACCTGTTCATCACACCTCAGAGTCCTCCACCAATTCTGAAAAGAAACAAACCTGAGTCAGTCAGACCTCAGCTTTCCAGCCCCAGCTTTCAGTCAGACCTCAGCTTTCCAGCCCCAGATTTCAGTCAGACCTCAGCTTTCCAGCCCCAGATTTCAGTCAGACTTTTTACCTTTAGCAAAGCTCAGCAGAGAAGAATATATTTAAAAAAATAAACCTGTGTATTTTATACCATAAGCATATTCTGGTGCAATAGTTAAAGGTTGCTTTGCAGAATAACAAGAGTCTCACACTGAATGCTCCTTGCTGTGACAGTCCCCAACACATGGTACTGTAATGAAGCTTTCACTGACTAGACACCAGACCAAAAAAATACCCCAACTCCCTAAACAAAAATCAGCTAAAAATGGATTAAAAGCAACTGTGTATCATCACAATGACAGGCCCCAAGCATCAAGGGAGAGATGAGATGGCTGCTTAGACTGTCATGAAAATAAACCAAGGAACACCTGTTCTAAACTCCAAAAGAATCAGCCCTTGAGAACAGTTTTATCTGTAGTAGGACTTTGCCTATGGATCAAGCTTCCTCAGGTTCCCTTAGTTCAGTGGGGAGAAACTTGCCTCTCTGGACTGGGGTACAGAACTCAAGTCTAACATAAAGCAAGTTTGCATCTTGCCCACAGAGTGCAGCCCAAATGCTACAGCTCAATACTAGAACCATCCCCAAGGTAACTCCTCCTGCCCTTCACTGAAGCATTTCTTGTGGCATTGTGAAATCTGCACCTACAGGTACAGGAACTGAGAATGATGGACACAGTATTCCAAACAATGGAAAACCAAACCTCATCCAAGTATGAGACTAAACAACACTGGATGAAATTGCATAGGTTAAAGTAGAAGAGACCCCAACCTGCCCTGAAATATAGCAAATTAATTTAGCCCTTACCCAAGAACTAAGGGCATGATAAATAAATGCAACATTCCAGAAAAGCAGAAATTAACAAGAAAGAAACATTAAAAGTAGAAATCAGAATGTAAGTCTAGAAAAAGGTTACAAAAGCCCAGCCCCAGGAAGATTGGAATGGTTAGAGAACTGTATTGACAGAAACCCCAGCATCAAAAACTAAAACCTGATCTTTCTCTTTAGCTGAAGAGTTTCTGCACCTGTAGAGCAGGATTACATGCAATGTGCTACCAAAATCACCACTACAAGCAAAAAAAAGCTAATTTCTGAACTGGGATCACACAAGGACCTGGAGAAAAGAGATCTGGAATACTGCATTAAAAGGCAGGAAGGATTCTCTGAAGACAACCAAGAACCAGTCTATTTTCAGCTTGCTAGCATTTTCAAGCCTGCACAGCAAGATGGAAATCAATACCCTGTGGATGCTTACCAGTACCTTTGACATGGCCAAAACCCCTTCCCTAACTCTAACACTTCTAGCAAAACCAAGCTTTCTGCATTAACAAAGCATGACACCTTCAGCACAGCATGGCTGTCCTCCTGGGGACACTCTGCTCTGCCTTGCCAACAAGCCATTGTCTCTGGGAGGCTGGGCACTGCTGCAGTTTGTAAGGAGAATGAATAATGCACCAGATCAAAGCATTACATAAGGAAGTTTGACACAAAAATCCACTCACTCCAGTCAACTCCACCTCCTTTTCTCAGTAGGGTGCCTCCAGAGGAGCAGTCAGGAGTAGCTATGTTAGAATCAGCTGCTGGGGTGTACTGATGGTCACAGGATCACAGGATGTTAGAAGTTGGAAGAGACCTCTGAAAATCATTGAGTCCAACCCCCCTGCCAGAGCAGAACCACAGAATCCAGCACAGGTTGCACAGGAATGCATCCAGATGGGCCTTGAAAGTTTCCAGAGAAGGAGACTCCCCAACCCCTCTGGGGAGCCTGTTCCAGTGCTCTGTGACCCTCACTGTGAAGCTTCTCCTCATGTTGAGGTGGAGCCTCCTGTGCTGTAGTTTATTAAAGCCCTGTGAACAATACCAGACACATGTATTGCACCTTTCTGAGACAATCATTTCAACAAGGCCAGCTGGGTATTATCCCCCTGATACAAAAAACCCCCAAAACCACCAAATGGGAAACATTATCTTTGTATCCCTACACAACAAGAAAGATAATACAGGGAGGCAGGAGCTCTCTTGGGCAGTGGGAAGCATGGACATAACAAAGGCAGCATGATCAGGCTTTGCACAAGATGTCAGGGTGTCTTTTGCCACCCTCTATCACTTGAGTGCCAATCTGGCATTTGCAGTGGTCTGAGAGGAAATCATTCCTCCCACGCTCAAGTAAAAGATAATTAGTCATTGCTGGCAAGATGAGCTGGAATAGGAGAGAAAACAAAAAGGAATTTGACAGCTCTGTTGTCCTGCTAATTGCTTTTCTTCCAGGCTACTCTTCACATCTCTTACCAAGCCAGAATTAAGCAATCTTTCTGGGAATTGCTGCCTTTCAGCATTTATTCCCACTTCTGCAGACCACAGATGCTGCATTCCAGACCTCTTTGTCCATGCTAAGCTGGAGCACCTTGCTCAAGCTGTTTGCCAAGGCCTTCCAATGCTAATCAATGTACATGTGACAGCACCTGCAGAACCACAGCCTTGGTGTTATTTGTTTACCTACCATATTCATATTCAAAAGTAAGCCGTGACAAAGAAAAAAGAATTGGATCTTTTTGCCCCAGTGCATGTCTACTTACTGTCACTACCTTTGCATTTGTACTTAGAATAGAATAGAATTTACCAGGTGGGAAAAGACCTTTGAGATCATTAAGTCCAACCTATCAACCAACACCATCTAATCAACTAAACCATGGCACCAAGTGCCTCATCCAGTCTCTTCCTAAACACCTCCAGTGATGGGGACTCCACCTCCTCCCTGGGCAGCACATTCCAATGGCAAATCACTCTTTCTGTGAAGAACTTCTTCCTACCATCCAGCCTACACCTCCCCTGGCACAGCTTGAGACTGTGTCCTCTTGTTCTGGTTGCCTGGGAGAAGATACCAACCCCCAGCTGGCTACAACCTCCCTTCAGGTAGTTGTAGAGGGCAAGAAGGTCTCCCCTGAGCCTCCTCTTCTCCAGGCTAAGCAACCCCAGCTCCCTCAGCCTCTCCACACAGGGCTTGTGCTCCAAACCCCTCCCCAGCTTTGTTGCCCTTCCCTGGACACGTTCCAGCAAGTCAACATCTTTCCTAAACTGAGGGGCCCAGAACTGGACACAGGACTCAAGGTGCTGTGAGCCATGAGTTCAAGCCCAAGTAAAGGGGAGAAAAAAAAATACAAATATTCAAGCAGTCTGTTTCAAAGATGAAGCAAACACATCATATCAGCAGGAACCTCTGCTTCTGCAGTAACACCCACCAAGGGCCTGGGGGGAAGGAAGTGAGCAGCACACAAAGGAGCACCTTCAAAGGAAGGGGAGAGATCTCCTTCAGCTGAGTGCTGAAATCCTCAAATCACCTTCCAGCCACTGCCACCTGGGGCAGGTAACAGCCACAGAGTTCTCAGTGCTCCTCTCCTAAGGATAACCAGGAACATCCTGCAAGTGCATTCATTTTTATAGGCTCGAGGTGAGGAGAAAGTTCTTCACTGAGAGAGTCGTTCGCCATTGGAATGGGCTGCCAGGGGAGGTGGTGGAGTCAACATCCCTGGAGGTGTTCAAGAGGGGACTGGACATAGCACTTGGTGCCATAGTTTAGTCATGAGGTCTGTGGTGACAGGTTGGACTTGATCTTTGAGGTCTCTTCCAACCTTGGTGATTCTGTGATTTATTCCCAACGAGTGAGGCCAGGTTACAGATAGCTGTTTCTTAACTCAATGCTCACGTTAGTTAGTTTGGATCAGACTTATTTTCTAATCAATGGAAAACCTAATATTCAGGGGGGGAAACAGAAAATTCCTACTTCTCCTCACCTGTAAAGCCCATTTTCTAGTTTTCCCTAAGAAAAAAGTTTCTGCTCAATGACAGGGTGAAATAAGAATTCATCAGCCTCCACAGAAAATAAAACTTGGTTAGCGACACAAGTGGCAGGTGTCAAATCATTATGCTTATAACATTCAGCAGCTCAGAAACATTCCCTGGCTTGATGATGCCATCACCTCTAACATTCAGTGTTGTAATTTCCTGCAGCTTCTTGAAAAATTTCCATTGCAGCCTCTGATTTCTGCAACAAAGAGCAGATGTGGAAAAGAAGTGATCTTAAAATAGCCAAGGATCACCCCTAGCACAGCCAGCCATTACAGACTGTCAACACCCTGCAGAGAACAGCTCTCTCACACCAGGCTCTCATCTGGAGACCAGCACTTTCACTCTCTAGAAAACTGGCTTAAAAGCCCAGGGTCTTCCAGCTACTCACTCACAGCTACAGCAGACAAACAGAAGACACATGAAGATCTCTAAGATCAGAACAGGGAAACGGATCACTTAGAATCCACATAAAATGCTTTACTGCTTTTTCATGACTTTCAAAGTGCTTTGTAGCAGTTTTGAAGCATTTTCTTTTATTTCAAAGCTTCTAATGACTTACTTCCGCACTGCCATGCATAGAACTTGTTCAGTTTAATTAACAAAACCACAGAAATAAAGCCTGGTCTCATAGAAACTTCTGGAAATGTTTAACTTCCCACAGAAGAGAACCTAGAGTCTCTGGACAGGAAAAAAAAAAGCCCAAGTACACAACTCCTGCATTTATGAGATATACCTAATAGAGTCAAACCACTGCTGACTGAGGTGAAAGAAGAGCTCTTTTCATAGAATCAGTAAGGTTGGAAAAGATCTCAGAGATCATCAAATCCAACCTGTCACCCAGCACCTCATGACTAACTAAAACATGGCACCAAGTGCCACATTCAATCCCTTTTTGAACACTTCCAGGGATGGTGACTCCACCACCTCCCTGGGCAGCACATTCCAATGGATAACAACTCTCTCTGTGAAGAACTTTCTCTTCACCTCCAGCCTAAACTTCCCCTGGTGCAGCTTGAGACTGTGTCCTCTTGTTCTGGTGCTGGTTGCCTGGGAGAAGAGACCAACCCCCACATGGCTACAACCTCCCTTCAGGTAGTTGTAGACAGCAAGAAGGTCTCCCCTGAGCCTCCTCTTCTCCAGGCTAAACAACCCCAGCTCCCTTAGCTTCTCCTCATAGGGCTGTGCTTGAGGCCTCTCCCCAGCCTCGTTGCCCTTCTCTGGACATGTTCAAGTGTCTCAATGTCCTTCTTAAATTGAGGGACCCAGAACTGGATACAGTACTCGAGGTGTGGCCTAAGCAGTGCTGAGTACAGGGGCACAATAACTTCCCTGCTCCTGCTGGCCACACTATTCAGAGGAGTCCAACCAAGTTAAAGGCACTTAACATTTTCTCAGCTCTTCCAAACAGTTCACAGAACAGCTGCCCACTGAGATGAGATGGTACCAAGCAGTGGAAACCGTTATGCAGGACAGCTGTAGCCATAGGGGAAAAGCAATGCAGAGGATTTTTCTTCAAATGAATTCTTCTAGAAAGCAATTTAGGCATCTGACAATACTGCCACACTTGGACAGTCACACCTTTGAGGTCTGCTTGTCGAGGGTTCTGTGTGGTTCTCTCTCTCAAAAATAATCTTTTATGTGTCAGGGCAAAATAATGTGAATAACTTTAAAATCATTACTTCATTTTGAAAATGTGCATGCTGCCCTTCCTTTGGTTTTTCAAAGCCCATTCAAAAGTGTTATTAAAAGAGCAGAGGAAGTTTTGTGAAGTGTAAGGGAGCAGGATGCTGAGAATCTCTGACTTACGGCACAAAGCAGGAATTCTGACTTTATGAATCTATCCTTGTTGAAGGAGAAAGTGTGGATACAAAGTATCTGAGAATTGGAAGGGGCTCTTACTTGCAGTGACTTGCTAACCAGAGTACCAAGCATCTTATTCAAAAAAAAACAACAGGGAGAGAGGGGAGGGAGAGAGTGGAAGGGGAGGAGGGAGGGGGAGGGAAAGGAGGGAGGGGAGAGCTATTAAGTAAACACAAAATCTTGCCTGAGATCACAAAACCTTGAGGTCTCAATGGAGCACAGCTTTATTGAACTTAGAACCATCTGTAAGAATTAAAAAGAAATCCCCTTTCCACTAAATGCCTGCCCATCAATCCTTTATTCCCCCTGTTACACAGAACTGCTGCCTTAGAGGACAGCAAGTGCTCAGCACAGCTGCTAGGAAAGAGCTCCCACAGCTGAAGAAAAGCAGGTAAAAAAATTAATAAATCACTCCAGTCTCAAGAATCCCACTACAGCCTTGCAGTGTTCTACTTCAACAAGAAGTTATCTTCAAGCAGCCAAGATGTATTGCTGCAAACAAAACACTGTAGTCTTTACAAAGCCCCCTGAACACCAAACCTGAAGAGAAGAGCGAGCGAATGATTTCAAAAGAGCAACAACAGCCTCCAGTATTAGCAGGAAACAATCAACATGCCCTCACTTCAGGGAAGCATGGAAAATGTTGTGAGGAAGAAATTGTTAGAACCTTGACAGACCTGTACTTTTGAGAACAAATTTGCTCTAGTGAGAGAGTGATATACCTCAAGCCAAAGAGGGGGGAAAAAATCTTCTAAAAATGCAGTACTCTCTATTATTTTTGAAGCAAACACTCAAAATAAATGCATGGAACTCTTTGTAGTAAAATTACTGAGGGAAGCCTTAGGCTGAATTCATTAAAACTCAGTGGCTGTGAGGAATCTGAGGAAGACAGATGTTCCTAAGAGGAATTAAGAGAAGATAAACTGCTCCTGCTAATAGAGTATCATTCAGCTGTCTTTAATCTTCATGCTCAGACTCTTCAGAAAGAAAAGAAACAGGTAAAAAAGGTTGACAAATGTAGGAGAGCAAAGATCCAGATCTGCAGCTGCACCATTTTTAGTACCTTGACAAATAAAACCATCCAGAATTGGCACATTAAATTCTTTCTTACACAGTACCCAGTTTATACAACAATGATGACCATAACCACAGCAATGACAACACCAATAGAGAGCCCAGTCTCAGGCCAGGTCCTCACATAGACTGGTCTAAGGATATTTAACTAGTTTAACTCATTATTATAATGAGTCTAAGCTCAACCAACTTTAGAGAAGCCAACTTGGAAAAAGTTAAGTGCAAAACAGTCTTAGCCATAACTCAAACTACAAAAACAATCCTTCAGTTTACTTCTTGGGTAGCTGGGCTCTGAAGTCCCCAAGGGCTGTTTAAGTAGAAATTGTCTACATACCTTCATGCTTGCTGCACATTTTCACTCTGCCAACACTGAATCACTGCTATCATTGTCTTTATAACTCAGCACAAGATTCCTGCTCGTCTTAAAACAAGGTAACAGGAAAGAAAATTTACAGCTGTAATTTCTCCAGGAAAAAATGTCACACGTGGAAAGTGGAAATGGACTAAGGTGACATGACAGACACCTGAAAAGTACAAGCAATGGTGGTGAAATGGGGCATAAACTGAATAAAAGAAAGATGCCTTAAAATCTAAGCCTGTTCAAAAGCAGTGGAATATACTACTGAAGCCAACAGATTTGTCAGATGTAAAGAGCTCCTTCTTTCCTCACCTCCACTGAAGCAAAACCAAGTAAGCTGATTAATTCTGAGGCTCTGGGACAACTTTCTGTTTGAATAAGGAAAATATATATCCTCAAAAAAGCACACTCACAACTATGATCCTCTGCTTCATGTCATGAGTCCTTCTATTTTATTCCCCCCACACACCTGCATGTCAGGATACTGCAGTAAGTGAAAAGTGTTGTTTTACAGAAACAATGGCTCACAAAAAACTGCAGTCTTTTGAGGGAAAGCTTGATTTATAATTCCATTTTCCTCCTTGGGAATGACAGCTCTGCTAGACAACTTCAGCCACTGTAGGTGCCTGGCAATTTCACATCAGACGGCTGGGGTGTCCAAACAAGCGAGTGGTTTTGGTATCACTGCTGATGAGCTGTAATCACAAAGTTACCTTCATGGGAATTTAAGTCTTAAACTTATTTGTCATTACAACCACAAGCAAATCAAACAATTTCAACAGACAGGTGGAAAAACTACAACTACAGCTAATAAACCTCCTTCACAACCAGTGAAGCTGAGTAAGTTTACAGCAGGCCACGAAAGCATGAATCTTACAGTCCTCGTCCCCTGCATCTCTACACGCATGGTCCACGTGTGTTCCTACACTGCCAGTGGCCCTTCAGACCCTTCCGGCAGCACCACGCATCACAGCGACTCCCTAAACCCATGGTTCCCCTAGGGAATCAAGAGACAAGTCTTGCGATTCCAGGAACTAAGAATCAGCTAAGGAAATTAGCACTAAGGAAATAAGCACGGGTGTATGTGCCAGGAGGGCAGTTTCAAAGCACGCGCATCTGCCAGCTGATCCTCAGGCAATCAGCTTCTGCTACTTCTGTGCTGGCTCCTCCTGGCCATCCCCGCCCGCCACCCCTTCCCATTCCGCTACCTGCGGCCGGGAGGAACAGCAGGGTCGCCACAGCCGCCGCCCGCAGCCGGACTCGCAGCCATCCCGACAGACACGCGCCGCCCGCCATGCCTCGCCATGCCTCACCCTGCTCCCGGCGCCGGCTCCCGACGCTCTACTCGTTCCGGTCCCGCACTCAAACCCCTCCGTGCTGCCGCGGAAGCAGGTTCCGGTCGGGCGGAGGCGGTCAGCTCAAACATTAACATAAACCCTCCGGAGCCAGCCCGAAGCTGCGTCCTGCTTCAGCTTTCTCCCACACCGCCGGCCCCGAGGGCTTCCCATACCGACCAGGGCGACAGGTTACTCCCACCCCTCCCAGGCGGAGGCACTGATGCGGGAAGGATCGAGTGAAAAACTTCTAAGCTGAATATAATGAACTGGTCTGAAATCACATCACAGGACATGCTAAAGCATGAAAGGACCTCGAAGGTTAAAGTAACCGGAAACGTGACACAGTAATTAAGAGCAGTATCTAAAGACAGGAGCATCTCATCAGCCTTCACGGGTCTTGCCTCACTCTGGCCTCTTTAAATGAACCAGAGACAGGCTGGGATGATGATGAAAATACGAGGCGTCCCCTACATAACCTGTGGTGATTTTAATACTAAGCCCCATGTCTCTAGGAAGAGAATTTCAGTGTAGTGAATATAATGAATTAGGTAACAGTATAATGAGTCGGGTAATTGATGGAACACGCAGACACCCATCTGTGTGATGTAAGATCACAACTGATAACAGAGAGCTGCTTTGCTATTTGTACTGCATGGGAACTGCAGCAGCCCGAGCTAACAGGCTGCTGGGTTTGCAATTCATGGCCTGGCACTGTTTCTGCAGAGCCCATCTTAGCAAGTACCTGAACCCTGCATGTCGAGGGGCTTTGCACAGCAGGGAAGGACCCCTGGGGGACTGCAGCATTGCCTGTGGTTTAAGCTGGGCCCTGGCTGGTGGCTGGCTGGGTTACTCTATGACCCTGTGGGTCAAGGCCACAGCACCCATGGCCAATGGGGCTTAAACATTCTTTTGGTACAACCCCAGTTTTTTAGAATAGAATAGAATAGAATAGAATAGAATAGAATAGAATAGAATAGAATAGGACCAGACCAGGTTGGAAAAGACCTTTGAGATCATTGAGTCCAACCTATCACCCAACACCATCTAATCAACTAAACCATGGCACCAAGCACCCCATCCAGTCTCTTCCTAAACACCTCCAGAGATGGTGACTCCACCACCACCCAGGGCAGCCCATTCCAATGGCTCTTTCTGTGAAGAACTTCTTCCTAACATCCAGCCTAACCCTCCCCTGGCGCAGCTTGAGACTGTGTCCTCTTGTTCTGGTGCTGGGTGCCTGGGAGAAGAGACCAACCTTTCTCCTGCAGTATACTGAAAGTAGAAAGCAGGCAGCCTTGTGGCAGAGGGAGAAATAAAGACAACAAGTGCAAAACCGTGTCGTTTTTATTTTAAACATGCAAAATACAGTTCATGCATCTGCCACGTTGAGAAACCTCTCAGTGCTCAGCAGATTAAACCGAAGACATTTTGGCTATCGACTCTCAATAGATATTTCAAAATGCTTTACAGTGTAAAGATAAGAAATTTAGCAAAATTTCAACAAACCTGTATAAAAAACAGATACAGATAACTTTTTGTTTCAAGGCAACATGCTGTAAAGAGATCACTTTTTCTTTCTTATTTTTGTTTGGTGGTTTTTTTTTCTTGGATTTCCCCTCCCCCCCATAAAAATGTTTCAACAATACAACTGCTTAACAGATTTAAGCCTTTAGGCTACACATGCAAAATAAAAAATGAAAGGGGGGGGAAAAAAAAAAAAAAGGAAAGAAAAAAGGGTTATTTTAGTTAAAAATCACCAAAACGTGCTACTTCTGTCATTTCATTGTTAAGTACAGTAGTTGTGGGCAGGAGCTTTCTCTTGACTTTGTAAAAGAGTGCAGGCAGGTTCATGGAGCTAGTGTCCTGGAAGACTCGTACTCAGACATGCACTTTGGCTTTATCCCTTTGCCATTGTAATAGTCCACGACTTGGTTTGGAACTTCAGCCAAAACGCTTTTTGCCAGAGCAGCTGGGGATGCCTGCAGGAAATGGTAGAATCAGAGTTGTTAGGGTTGGAAGGGACCTCAAGGATCATCTAGTTACAACCTCCCTGCTATGGGCAGGGACACCTCACACTAGATCAGGTTGCCCAGAGCCACATCCAGCCTGGCCTTAAAAACCTCCAGGGATGAGGCTTCCACCACCTCCCTGGGCAACCTGTTACAGTCTCTCACCACCCTTATGGGGAAGAACTTCTTCCTAACATCCTATCTCAATCTACCCATTTCTATTTTTATTTCCATTCCCCCTAGTCCTATCACCCCCTGACACCCTAAAAAGTTCCTCCCCAGCTTTCTTATAGGCCCCCTTCAGATACTGGAAGGCCACAATTAGGTCTCCTCAGAGCCTTCTGTTCTCCAGACTCAACAGCCCCAACTCCCTCAGTCTGAGAGGAGCTCCAGCCCTTTAATCATCCTTGTGGCCCTTCTATGGACACGTTCCAGCACATCCAAATCCTTCCTGTAAAAGGAGCTCCAGAGCTGGATGCAGTAGTCCAGGTGGGGTCTCACCAGAGCAGAGTAGAGGGGAAGAATCACTTCCCTTGACAAGGGTTAACTTGTCTCTCTGCCAGCAGTGCCACAAGGCCAGAGGCATGGGTGCCTGGAGATCAAAGTGAGTCATGAAAAAACAAGGGAACAAACCTCCACACAAGCCATGCTATTGCTGGAAACTCATTGAGTCAGTCTGGGCTCATAACTGGCCAAAAGCACACCAAGACCCCAAGTGCTCTAACTTTTTTCTGGTCTTTTTTTACAGTATTTTAAATTCAGGGAAACCAGACACTGCAAACCTGGGGATTGGGAGCTTTCCTGCCTGGTGATTTGAGCCACTGGTACCTTACATACATTCCTGGTGGGAAAGCCCTCTTGCTTCTAGACCAGAGCAGCATTTGTGTGAGACCCAGTGGCTTGTGAGCTAGAGGCCAGCCCTGGGCTCTGCAGTGCTGTGTCAGGGCTACCTTGGCTGGGTTTCTAACACAGGTGGCACATTGAAGGTTTATCATTGCATGTTCTCCACTGGTTACCTGCTATGCTTGAAGAGCATCCTGGCAATAAACACCTCAAGATGAATGGCTCTCAGCTGATGACTGATACACAACAATCAGATCAGCCAGCACTAGGAAAATAATCCCCTGTGATGATAACTGGTGCATGTTACAAATTACTGTGGATTTGGTTCCATAGCTTCACCACACTTAATGTATAATTGCAATGCACAGTGCAAAACATTGCTCCTTGCAGTGGTGAAGAGCTGTGCTTTCCACCCTCAGCTGTCATGAGGGTGTTATTAAGTCACAATTGTTAGCCTTTGTGATTAAATACAATGCAGAGTGGAACACAATCCATGTGTGGCATCAGCTTTGTACACAGTAAATACCACACATCCTAAAGGCAGAGACTTCAGCTCTGTGAACTCAGACTGAGAGGTGATTTCAGCAGTTATGAGCCTCACTGTTCCACACTTCCATGTGAAGGACACACTGCTAGGGTGGTGAGAATTACAGAGAGAACTTCACATGGGTTCAGGGAAAATATTTTCCTTTTGTTCCATTCCCCTGCAGTGAGTTGCTGGTGTCACCCACTGCACAATGGGGCCTTTTTTTAAAGCAGAGATGGTTACCTTGATTTTAGCAAGCCTCTGCAACTACAGTGTTTGCCCAGAGTCACTACAATTGATGTTATCGTTTTCATAGGACATTCCTTAGAGAGTCATAAAGCTCTAATGCTTTGCTGAAGTACTTTTGACACACTGCATAATGCAGGAGATTAAACCTCTATAATAAAGCTTTCTCTCTGCCTCTGGTGTTGTAGCAGTGAAGTGTAGGGGTGGGTGTGAGGTTTTAGGCACCTGAGTAACAGTAATTTACCTGTGTTAAATGCCTGTATGGGTGCCTGCAGGATTTGAACCTTCTCTAAAGTCAAACTAGCAAAATAAAAGGGATTTTTAGGTTATTTTTACAATTTCCTTCACTCCCCTTTCAATTTTCTCACAGAGGCAGCTTTTGGACAGATTATTTTGGATCTCTTTGGATAGATCTGCAATTTCAAGTTCCACACTGACCTGAGAATTGAAGTAATGAAAAAATTATTGCTTGAGTTGACTCCAGATGAATTTTGGTTTAGTGTTCCAGCCAAAGAAAAAATAATTGCCCTCCTTCCATCAGTTGTAGAGGTGATGCAGATTTAGGATAAATAAAGACTTGATTTACCAGAAAGCAATCTATAAAATGTATACAACTTGATTTCTAGTCTTTTTCTAAAAAGATCCTTACATTTTCTTCTCTGTGTAATAGCTGAACAGCCTCAGTACCAAAAGTAGACACAGTGACAAAAGGGCTGTGATATTTAACTAAATTCATCTTTGTAATATGCTGCTATGTGTTAAAACTTGTGCCTGATGAGAGCTGATCTGACAGAAATCTCCCAAATGTGTAAATTCTGCATTTCTCTGTGGGAAAAGTAAGTCTGAATCTAAACATCTGTCTCCATTCAGCCCATATCCAGCTGCTGAGTTGCTCTTATCACCCACTAACACCTCCCCAGCAGCAAGGGGGATGTCAAGAAAAGGAGAAGACACCCAAGGGTTGAAATGAAAACAGATGTAATGAAACAGCCAAGCTAATGCCAATATGAAGTATACAGAGTTAGGCCAGTGACAGTGGTCACAATAAAGGGGAAGACAGTCCCCAGAAGCAGAATGATGAGCAAACTTCCCCAGGGATGGGGGGAAGCAGGAGAAGAAGCAGCATCCTTGGCAAGCGTCCCCCTTTATAGTGGTTGTGATCTCTGTGGTCTGGGATGCAGCTGCAGCCAGCTCGGGGCAGCTGCTGTGGCTGACTCCAAACTCCTAATAGCCTGCAGACCATGGCTGGCCTGGGAGCCTGTCCCAGCAAAACCAGGCCAACAGCAAGCTCATTTCTCCTATGAAAACTGATTCTACTGGGTGATGGAAATGGCATGCTCTCCTGTTTGTGCTGGGGATAAGTGAGCAAGGTAGCTGTGAATGTCACTTCATTCAGAGAGAGAGATTTTGTGAGCTATGACAATGAAGAAGACACTCAGCCAGCAGTGGATGTTGTTATGGGTACTGACATTTGTTGATATGCTGAAAGATCACAATAAACAGACCAAATACCAAGTTGCATAAGATACACTGACTTTTCTGCTATAGAAAAGACATTATATCTGTATTGTCTCTGCTACCGAGAGAAAGAGGGAGAAAAATATCCCAGTTTAACAAGAGCAATAAATGTTTGAGATTGCCCATGCTGGGAAAGGATGGCAAAGTGAACCTAAACCAGGTAAAAATAATACCTGACCCTCATGGCTCATGCTAGCAATTAAAACCACACATCAGCTCACTCACAAGTTAATACCAGAGGCACAATTTATTTCGTGCCCAGAACTGCAACTGTCAGCATTAGTCTAGTCAACCAGGGATGATTTCAACTTTGTCATAAAATGACAAACTGAAAATCACAAATGCAGCTGCCTTTGCCAGCTCCTTGCAGAAACAGGGTTTGGACTAATTGAAAGTGGATTTAGCACTGTAAGTTGTCTCTCTTGTATATGTTTGCAGTACACTACAGTGCAGCACTAGTCACTTGTGGTTATCTGCTGAAGGAGAATCACGAGCTATGAGCAGGTCCTGCTCATACTTTGTTCCAGCTGATGGGTGAGCAAGTGGCACTGGCAGCCACAGCTGAGTGCAAATATGCAGCCACTTGGCATGGTGTCAGATAAAGGTGTTTCAGAAGCAGCAAACCAGTCTGGAGAACCACTTAAATACAACAGAAGGAATGAGGGCAAGGGAGGGAGAGAAAGATGGAAAAACAGAGGGAAAGGGATGTGATCAGCATTGCAGAGGAACACAACAGCCATTCCGTATTTCCTCATGGAGGAAATAGGCCCTGGGAAACCTGGCTGTGTGGAAAAACTCCTTCTCCAGTGAATGCTGTCTCTACTCAGCTGCTGAAACAGTCCCTGGGACAGATGCTGCAGTGCAGGGCAAGTGACTGAGGAGAAAAGAACACAGCTAAGGCATTCTGTCAGATCCAGCAGTTTAATGCTGGTCTGTCCCTTGCTCTCCTACATCATGTCTTCTGCATCATGCTCAGTTCAGACAGGAGTGGCTGGCTGAGGACATAGGAAAACTCTTTCTAACACCACTTTCTTAGTTGTGTTTTGGTACAGAGTTTGGGAAAAGGGTTTGGAAACATATTGTGTGTGAATAGTCTTGGCTTTGAGATCTCAGGGACCTAGATTTCAATATGGGAAGAGCCTCCTGGGGAGCACCATGAGTACCAATTCACAGCCAATTCAGCTGCCCGTGGAAACGAAGGGATGGAAAACAGAATGCAGCAGTCCTCAGAGAACAGATCCAAAGAAAGTGGAAAAGAGACACCAGGAAAACCAAGTCAGGGAGGGCAACCAAACTGAAATCTGGGAGAAAGTGGAAGCAAGAAATGACACAAGAAGTACCTGGATTCTGCCCCACCTCTTCCTTGCTCACCCTTACCAGCTCACAATAATCCCACTATTAATCACTTCTCCTTTTTTTGCCCATTTCTGACACAATTATCCCACTACTAAACAATTCTCTTTTGCCAATTTCTGACACAATAATCGCACTATTAAACACTTCGCTTTTTTTTCACCATTTCTGACACAATTATCCCACTACTAAACACTTCTCTTTTGCCCATTTCTGACACAATTATCCCACTACTAAACACTTTTCTTTTGCCCATTTCTGACACAATAATCCCACTACTAAACACTTTTTTTCCCCCTTTTCTGACACAATAATCCCACTACTAAACACTTCTCTTTTTTTTCACCATTTCTGACACAATTATCCCACTACTAAACACTTCTTTTTTCCCCACCATTTCTGACACAATAATCCCACTACTAAACACTTCTTTTTCCCCCCCCATTTCTGACACAATAATCCCACTACTAAACACTTTTTCCCCCCATTTCTGACACAATAATCCCACTACTAAACACTTCTTTTTTCCCCCCCATTTCTGACACAATAATCCCACTACTAAACACTTTTTCCCCCCATTTCTGACACAATAATCCCACTACTAAACACTTCTTTTTTCCCCCCATTTCTGACACAATAATCCCACTACTAAACACTTTCCCCCCCCCATTTCTGACACAATAATCCCACTACTAAACACTTTTTACCCCCATTTCTGACACAATAATCCCACTACTAAACACTTTTTACCCCCATTTCTGACACAATAATCCCACTACTAAACAGGTCTCATTTTTTTGCCCATTTCTGACACAGTGGTGCCACTAACTACATGCTTCTCTGTTTTGCCCATTTCTGACACAATAAAGCACTTGGTGCCCGTTCAGCGTCAGGCCCACCCCAGGCACTGTTCACTGCGTCACCCTCGTGCCCCTTTCCGCGGAACAGAGGGAAAATTCGTCTTACGTGCTTGAAGTTCCTAAAGGGCACGAACTGGACGATGTCTCGAAGCACAGGCTCGCCCTTGGGAGACCTCAGGATCCCATCGTCGCCATCCAGCATCTGCATGTCGCTAAAATCGGCGTTGCCCACGCCGACGATGATGACGGACATGGGGAGGTGCGAGGCGTGGACGATGGCCTCCCTGGTGTCTGCCATGTCCGTGATGACGCCGTCCGTCAGGATCAGCAGGATGAAATATTGCTGAGAAATTGGAGGACAAGAAGGGAAGAATTCTATCATTAGTTCATCTTCCACCATTGCTTGATCTTTGCCAGCGCAAAACTGTTCTGGCAGCTCAGTCGTGGAGCGTACTGGTTGATAGGAGGCTGAACATGAGCCAGCAGTGTGCTCAGGTGGCCAAGAAGGCCGATGGCATCCTGGCCTGGATCAGGAACAGTGTGGCCAGCAGAAGCAGGGAGGTCATCCTGCCCCTGTACTCAGCACTGGTTAGGCCACACCTTGAGTCCTGTGTCCAGTTCTGGGCTCCTCAGTTTAGGAAAGATGTTGACTTGCTGGAACATGTCCAGAGAAGGGCAACAAAACTGGTGAGGGGTTTGGAGCACAGCCCTGTGAGGAGAGGGTGAGGGAGCTGGGGTGTCTTAGCATGGAGAGGAGGAGGCTCAGGGGAGACCTTATTACCCTCTACAACTACCTGAAGGGAGGTTGTAGCCAGGTGGGGGTTGGTCTCTTCTCCCAGGCAACCAGCACCAGAACAAGAGGACACAGTCTCAAGCTGCATCAAGGGAAGTTTAGGCTGGATGTTAGGAAGTTCTTCATAGAAAGAGAGATTGGCCATTGGAATGGGCTGCCCAGGGAGGTAGTGGAGTCACCACCACTGGAGGTAAGAGGAGACATGATGGGGTGCTTGGTGCCATGGTTTAGTTGATTAGATGGTGTTGAGTGAGAGGTTGGATTTGGTGATCTCAAAGATCTTTTCCAACCTGGTTAATTCTAATTCTAAATAGAGAAGAGCCTTCATAGAAACTAACCTCTTCAGCTACTGATTGCTCCTTGTCTGCAGTTTAGTTCAGGTAACTTCCAGGACCTAGAGGGGTGCACAGTGTAGAAAAGGGGGTTCCAGCTACTAGGTCTGGGACAGTCAGGGCTTTGGCTGGGAAATCTGCAATAGTCCTGAGACTCTCACTAGCCCTGTTCTCCACCTGCTGCACAATCACGTCTACTGACAGGTTCCCATTAGATTTTTCACCTTTAGGGCACTGGTAGGAGGGGAGTACTGAAGCATTGCAAGCCTGTAGCAGAGCTGTCAGAGAGGCTGTGACAGCACTTTTCAGAGGAGCTTTGCTAATAGGCAGGTGGGATGGGTGCAGCTCTCTGCAAACCAGAGGGTGACCCACTGCTGCCCATGAGAGAAGCACTGCATCATGCAGGTCTCGCTTTCTGAGGGAAAATGAGGTCCATGAGGAGTGCCTGGGGACATGCAGGGAGGAATAGTTCCATCTTCAAATGCTTCACACAGATCCCTGAGAAGAGGTTTTCTCATTCACTAAAGGAAAACAAGCAATTTTGTGCACTTGTCATTTCTTTCCCAAAAAATCCAAAGTCCACTGAACTGGGCTCATAGGCTGTGACCTGTCTTCACTTGGCAGAGGGGAAAAGCAACTCCCACTTGGATAAATCATTTGCCGGAGTTACTTAACAAATGTGCATGAATAGGAAAAATGAACATGTCTGTCACTCTGCAGGAGCAATACCAACAGCACACATTACTACAGTTCATGTGTGCACAGCTGCATAAACTCAAGAGTGCTCTGTGCACCACCTCCTGCCACACAACATGCAGAGGAAAAAACCTGTATCTTGAAGCCTAATGCTAGGCATTGTTTTGGTTTTCAAACAGAAAGAGGGGAAGCTTAGGTTTAGAAGAATGAAGCAACTTACCTATTATGACATACTAGTTCAGAGGCAGCACTGGGAACAATGAGCCACTGCAGGACTAGGGGGGGAATAGAAATTCAGAGGTACCAATTCCCCATTTCAGGATGGGGACCCTAAATACTATTGAGGTCTTGGAAACAGCATTGGACTGACAATCACAAATCCAGACTCACAAACAGAAAGGTTTGAGAACTCCTGCCTTAATAGGATTCAAGGAAAGGTTCAGCACAAGAAGAAAGCATAGTGATGAGAAGCACACCAACATCCAGCTCTACCCTGTTTCTATAGACAGGCTCTTTTCCTGCTGTGGGATAGGAGCTCTCTCTTACATCCTTTACTTGAACTGAGCCCTGCTCTGGTAAATGTTTCAGACCTACTTGCTCTCATATTCCCTCAGTCTGCCTTTTTTCCATTTTGTCTGGAATGCAGAAGAAAAAGAACTCCAATGCATTTCAAGGACGTATATTTGAAACACAATTGCTGCTGAAGCCTTTTATCCCAAGGAATCTGTCCTGGGGTTTGTATCAGATGCAGGCTCACAGACTTTTCTCCTCCTTTCTAAAAGGCACACAATGCTCTGTGTCAGTAATAGCAACCTGGAAACTGTAGCATTACAGTTTCCAAAGGAATTGTTGGAAAAGTGCCCTGGTGAACAAAGAGGGTTTAGTGCAGCCTCTGCAAGAGACTTGAAATGGGGTAGTCTGTGCAGGGAATCACTTGAACTCAACTCCTTCTATGGGCAACACCTGCTGGGTCTGGCCCCTCAATTTCTGTAACCTCACTGGTGCCATTTCTGTTCCTGCAGTGAAGAACTGGGTGTGTTGCAGTAAAACAGCTCTCAAAGCAGGAGAGTGAGTGTTGCAGCCACTGTTCTGAGGGCAGCTGCTGGATGTGTGCAGAGTGAATGATTCCTTAGCTGACCGATTCCTTAGCACGCTGAGTAGAACAAAACAATCACACTCCATGTGTGCCAAGAACAGCATCCTCACATTGCCACCCTTGGGTTGGAACGTGCTGCAGAAGCCACCTCCTTGACATGCTGGCACCTCTCATTGGGAAAAGATTTTAGCTTATATATGTGGTTGGATTTTACTGATTAAGGGACTGAAAACAAAGAGTATAAAAAACAGCCACTGTGAGCAATAGTCATTTGGGTTAGGGCTTTGCTAGGGACTTCTGCTTCTGTTAGTTCTCTACTTCTGGCTATGGCTTCAGTGTAGGGCTGCTGCTAGGGATATGCTTGGGACTTCTGTTAGCTGCTTTGTCTGTTAAGGGCCTCCGGGACTTCTTCTGTAAGTGGGACTCTGAGACTCTGTAATGCAAGGGATTCTATAATGCAGCAATAAAGGACTTTGGGAGGACTTCCGAGACTCTCTGCTCTCTGTATTTCTGGAATCTTGTGGGGTTTGTGCCTTCATTTGTCACCCAATGGCCCCCAAATTGGGGGAGAACGACAACTGAGCAGTAGAGGAAGAGTTTAAGGCTGGCCATTGTGGCTGCAAAGACTTGGTACACTGCTCCACCTGCCACAGACTCACCTGTGCAGGCAGTTGGTGCAGACTGAAGGCAGAACTCAGGCACGTGGAAAGGCCTTGTTTGGATGGCCTGCAAGAGAGCCACCGTAAGACAAGCAAAAAGCCCACCCAGCACTGTGCCCTTACCGAGGCCTCCTTGGTGTTGGTCTCTTCAGAGGCTGACTTGGCCACCTTCTGGATGATGGGAGCGATGTTGGTGGGCCCGTACAGCTGCAGCTTGGGCAGGCAGCTCTGGTAAGCCTCCACAACACCTTGTATGCCTGCCATGAAAAGCCACACCAAGGCACAGCACCAACATCAGGCATCTTTAAAGGCATATTCTTAATGTATGAAGTCAAAATACCAGAATTAGTAAGGACTGTCTCCAGCTGCCCTTCCCAGATGTTTTTAATGCCTGTTTTCCAGGTATTACTTTGCAATGCCATAGCTTCCACCCCTCTCAGGTCAAGGTCTAAGTGATGGCTTCCTGATGATCAGCTAAGATTCAAACAAAAAGCACACACAGAAATCCAAAACACTTCCATGTTTCTCTCTCCTCCTCTTCAGATCAGTATTTATTTCTGTCATGGGAGTTCCCAGCTAATTTGCCCTTTGTACTTACAACCTAGAGCTATCAAGGCATTCAAACATCTTTTCAAATACCTGACTCCCCCATGCTAAGAAAATGATTTTTCAGGGTGAATTTGTGTAATTGCTCACAGGTTGAATTTGACTATTGTGGCATAGGGCACACCCTACAGACTATGACCAAAAGCTGTGAAATCTTGAAAGAAACAGCAAGATGCTTTGCGGTCTACAGAAAAACAAGATTTAGTCAAGAAGGTTTGATGGGGAAGTAGCTATTTTCAGCTTTTTCATTTCATGATATATAGCCAGAGCAGGGAGAAGAGGCTTTCTGCTGACACAGTTGACAGATCACAGAATGGAAATTGGTGTTGCCAATGACTGGGAAGAAGGATTTCTTGAAGAGATGCATGTTAGCCTCCACAATCAGAACTCCCAGCTTACCAGATCTAAAGGATTAGAGGTCTAGAGTTGGAAAGAAAGTGACAGACTGAAGAGCTTTGTAAGGGATGCTGAAGAATGAAAGATCTTAAGCCACTTTCTGTTTGCACTCAGACTCAGCCATGTTTACAGTATGCAGAATGATCACTCACAAATGACAGGGAGTTGTAATTGCTTTGCAGTGATGCACCTGAGCCTCCTGTGAAACACTGCTGAAGAATGCAGTCTTCTCTCTCTAGATAGATGCAAAGGTATTTTTGCACTGCAGCGCTCACAGACAAAACAAGCTCCGGGTACAGCTGTGATTGGCTAAAAGGTAAAGCAATGTTACAAAATTCCCCTTGGCAATTCCAGTGCCTAAATTAAGTATTGCAAACCTGACCTTTTCTTAACTCCCCCTTTTAAACCTGGTAAGCATTTCTTTACATATACTTGCTGATATTGCATGAAGGCCTCGTGAATCTTGCCCAAGATAACAAGGAGATACACTGCAGTTCTTACTTATGCATTAAAATAGTACAAGCTGAGCCTTAGTCCCTGCTTTCCACACAGATTTAGTGTGCTTTGTGTCAGAGAGTGGCTTTAATCTGAGAAACATGTTCCAGAAATGTAATTTCCAGTTTGTTATCTCAGATTAGTATCTTTTAGAAATGTCTACTGTCCTTCCATAGCCCAATACAAGTGGAAATGCAAGTGGCTGGCTTTGGACTCCTTTGCTTTAGAGGGACCAACATTGTTATTTTGTGTTGCACCCAAAGGATGGACTGGATAGTAAGTGAGGGTTTGTCTCTCCAATGTCTGACTTGCTTCTGGCCCTGCACAGACCCAACAGCCTTTTCAGACAATACAGAGCAATGGCAGTGTGAGAAAAAATCAGCCTTGGACTCAAAAGAGGCAGAAAATGAGAGATTTAAACCCCACTCTTTGCATGGGCTGATAGAGTTTTGTTTTTTTCTGAGGCATACCAAAGGTCACAACTGTCCTGCATTTGGACCAGGACACAAAGTTGTGTTTGAACACTGCCTGCACAAATATGTGATCACTGAAGGCTGACACTGTTAACTGAGATGTTCTAAGCAGATTAGGCCCTGTGTAGATGCCAGTGTGTCTGTGTTCAGAAGCAGGTGAGCTGACACATTTTCAAATATGATGGTCCAGACAAAATTCTGAAGTCTGTTTTGCTTCCCCAGCTTATCCCCATACCCTCAGTGTGACTGAAATCTCAATTTCAAGCTGGCTCACAAGCTTACAGGGACTTCTAGAAGTATACATGTAAGTTCTGCTTCTTTGAACTCCTTAAAAGCAATGTAAAAAGCCTGTTGAACAAGTTAAGAAGCTGCAGAACTTAGGCCCAATTGTATTTCATACCTATGACCTGCAGAGGCTGGGCAGTGAAACAATCCAAGCGCATCAACAAAACAAGGATGCCCAACTGAACCAAAACCAAAGGTTTTGCATTGAAGCAGCATAAAGTCTAAATTCTTTTAATGTCTCTTTCCCTTGAATTGCTTGTCCTTTCTTCTTTTCCTCACTTTATTTCTTGGCATCCTAATTCTCATCCTGGATATATTCTGCCAACCATGGCTGAAAGCAAGTCATTAATGTGCCTGAGAAGGACTGAAAGGAGCAACAAGAAAATGTGAAGAGGAGGAGCAATTTGAAACCCCTATTTCAGTGTTTGGAGGGTAGCAGAAGAATAAGTGAGAATCACAACCTCTGGATTTAGACAGCAATGCTCATCTGACCAAGACTCTGAACTCAGTGCTAGTCAAGGGTTACTTGTTAGGACTTTTTAGAGATGATTGTCTTGACAAAATGCAGGAATGGTGGCAGGAGATTCTGGAAAGACAGCATCATCCCTGCAGACTTCACCTACAAATACAGGACATCCAGCCACATCTGCTACATGAATCTGGCCTCTGGCTGTCAAGGTCTAGTGATTGTTGCCAGAACACTGATATCCTACACAGCACTGACACAACCTCCTCCTGCACTTCATACTGCCTTCTACCACAGCAGTCCTCAGCCCTGACCCTGCTGTGTTGCCTTGCAGCTTGCTATACATCTGGCCAAAGAACTGTCTCTAAATCGAGGCGATCTTTTGATCACAGAGGTCTACAGCCCTACAGTGTTGATGTAGCTGAAGATCTGAGAAGAAGGAGTTGAGAAGACACGGCTCTAGTTTTCGGACATGGCAGTGATTTGCAATGCTGAATGTGCAACAGGCTGTGCTTCCAAAGGGAGCTGTTTTTCAGGGAATTAATGGAGCACTTCCTAAGGTTTCTAAAGCTAAGCCTGACAGCTTGGAGTCTGCCAGGTTTCAAAAATCCTCGCTGCTTGCTTTAAAAACCACTTTGAATAACACAATAAAAACGGCAAGCACATTTTGCACACAGCAAAAATACAGCAGTCTGTCCTAACATGAGTGTTACCTGCACATTCTGGGTTGTCTTCATTGAAATTGATTGCAAAATCATGAGATACCTGCAGATAAATGGAAAGAAGACTGGAGTCAGAAAAATTATTCCAAGAGGACTTAAGGTTAAACACCCTTTGCACTCCTTCTGTGTTAAACCAATGCTCTTTCAAGCTTTCAGCCACTAAGAGGGATTTGCAGTGCTGACTAACTCCCTCAGAAACACAGCAACCATACTGGAATCAACCTTGTCAATAACAAAAACAGCACAGAGAAGAACTACCCAAGTACATGAGAAATCCAGTGACTACAGTGTCAGCACTGGGCTGCCAATGCCAGGCAGAGAAGAGGGATCTGTTGCTGACGAGGAGCTCTCCCTAGCTCAGCATCTTGGATAGCAAGGGAGAGAAAGCAGGTTGTAATACAGCACTGAAAGCAGTGCAGTCCCTGTCTGAATCCTGCACTCACACTGTGAACAGTTCTTCATTTGAAGGCCAGGAGTGAACTAGGAAAATAATTTATTCTCCAAAGAGCTCAAGGAAGACACCTGGACCCATTGTGAAACATTAATGTAAGAGATCTGAGATGATTAAAGAGTTAGGTTAGGCTAGAGGGTGAATTAATAATGAAAAATCCTAAAGGCTCTTGTTTTCCCTCAAATGTAGTGAACCTCTCAGTCTCTCTCTTAACCTGTAATTAAGTCTGTAATACAGGGCTATTGTCTGAGAGAAATGGCTGTGAATACAGAGAAGCTGTAGAGTTTCTAATACAGCAATGTGTTGTATCTTCAGTGGGTTGTGAAAATCATACAAGACTTTTTGTGCACAAACAGGGTGAGGCAATGGCAATCTCTGCTTCCAGGCTTCCTCTGCCTGTCTGTCACTTAAAGACCTGTGTCTGCAGCACAAATCTGTTGGGACTAAACCTTTCTTCAGCTGCTGTTTTTTGGCTTTAAGGTTTGTTCTTGCCTGCATTTTTTCCCAGATTCCTTTTGTCTCCTTTCTTTGATCACTGAGGAGGTTTGATTCCTTTCAATCTCTTTAGCGCTGAAGGTCTCTAACTTCTCCTGTTTGTCATAAATTGCCTTGAATGAAGCCCAACTTTGTCTTGCAATGCACAATGCATAAATACATATTTTTTTTGTTCACAAAGAGTGGATATGGCTGAGAGCAAAGTGGCAATTTGCATGATTTAAAGTTGAACTCAGCTTTATCATCCCAGATACATCAGGGCATTATTACTGCTGACTTCAACTGCAAACATTTGAGACTTCACAGATCTCTGCAGGACCTCCAGAAGTGCCAGCAGTCCTGGTCACATGGAAAGCAATCTGTTTACTCCCTGTGCAATGGAACCTGGATTATTTACAGAAAGAGATTTATTGGTTGGATGCCGCTGCTTTATTTGCTAGTTCAGATGGCTCCACAGCATGGCATGGAAACTGGTCTGTGACTTACAGACCCACAGAGCAAACAGCTGAGCAAGAAAAGCTTCTGTAAAGTGCTTTAAGTTGGCTGATAACTGCCAAAGAGAGTGTCTCATAGAGAAGTCAAATTTCCCCATCACTCACCACAGTGATGCCTACCATTACTGTCTAAAGAGGCTAAACAAGCAGGACATGTACCATGATGGGGAAAGACTGACACAAAAACTCCCTGAGAACTTTGCTGCCACTTCAGCACAGCCAGGAGTCTGGAACGTGCACACTGAGCCTGCACAGAGGGTTTTATGTAGTCCACTCAGGCCATGGAAGCTCATGAAGAAAGTGCTTCCCTGTGTTCCTCTTAGAGCAGCCACAGAAGCAGGGCTGTCAGACACTCCAGAGCTGCTCCCAAGCCCTCCTGCGCGGCTGCTCTGTGTTTCGGCACACTTTGCCTACCCAGTATCTGCTAGCCTCATGACTAGCTGCAGGCCACAGGTAATCACAGCTGTCAGGAGCAGTTAGGTGGGTTCTCACTGCTTGATTTTGCTGTTCACCAACCTTTCTTCTTCCTTCAGGTTTTCTGTGTTGGCTGCACCTCAAGAGCAAGGATGGCGATGCATGCTTATTATGTATTGCAGGCCGACTCTTCCAGTGCTGTGCCTCCCCAGGGATTTCATTTCTTTAGCCAAATGTATTTGAAATTCTAGCTAAAGGAAGATGCTTTTCCAGAGCCACGAATGCAGTATTTTAGCCTCACATGCAAGCATGGGCTGGCTGCTTTTGTTGCTCTACCTCTTTCATGCTGTGCAAAGCATGTTGATGACAGAGGACCAAAAGCTGACCTACTAAATGGCATCGTTCTGATACTGAATGGTGCAGCCCCTATACACCCCCAGAACTGATAAGCTAATGGGATACAGGAGGCCAAAGTTTGAACACCTAAAATGCTGAAGACTGAGAAATCCTCAAGGGAAACATAACACTTGGCTGTTCAGGAGCAAGCATGTTTATGTAAATCTGCTGGGGGGCTTGTACAACAGGTCAGCATTAATGTCACGAAATGCTGGGGTGTGCCAAGCCATGCAAACAGAAGTGGCCTGCCTTACACCAGTGCCTGGCACAGAGAGCTGTGAGGAGCTGCACACCATGGTCTGTGGTAGGACTAAGCCTCACGGTAAGGATTCTCCTCACAGAACAGTGATTGTGCCTCATTGCTAGCTCCATCCTCAGCCCTCCTCCTCCCTCCTAAGATCAGTGCATAAAAGCAAAGGAGAGGGACATCTTGGGAGCACAAAGATGTGTGCTCAGTCTGGTGTCAGTTGGCTGCTGCACAAACACCACTAAAATTCTCTCACTAAGGACATTTACTGGCACTTGGTGAGGAACTAATCTTTTCCCTGAGTAGGACTCTGGGTAAGTTATTTAGCAGATACCATCATGGATGTAGGATTATTCAAACACAGCAACCCAGGGACTTCCTGCACAAGGAACACAGTAGTTATTGGGTAATTTTCTGAGGATACATCAGCTAAAGAAGGAGTCTTAAGATATTTCTGCTAAGGAAGAGACAGTGCTTCCACTGCCTGCATGGGCACAGTGCCTAGCACCTGCACACAGAGCAGCAGCTGTCCACCAACATGATGGTGCCCAAGAGACTCTGAAGGAGCCATTCCCACACTGCTACGTGCTTGTGACCTTGCAGAAAGGTCACCTTGATGTAGTGTAGCAGGTAACTAATTTCTCTCGTATTGGGATGTAATGAAGTTCATCCTCATAGGATGTCCCTTGTTAAACAGGTTTCTAATTAAGGCTGAAAGGAAAAGAGAATTCCCTAACTAATGAGAAATGTCAAGATTTCTTTGAAAAACAAGCCTCAAAACACAAAAGGAAAACCCTACCTTGGAATGCAGCAAAGAATAAAGCTCCACTAAATCATGAAGCAAATTGCTGGAAAGCTTTTGGACCACGCAAAGGCTTTTTATTTAAGTTGCCTTGAACCATTACTCTGTTTTGGCCTCTAAATTTTTTTTTAACCCCTTTTACTCTAACCAAACTTCCATTTCTTTTCATAAAAAGCTGCTTTGGCTCAGAAATCTTGTTTTTCATCCATTTAGCAAACACTGAATATGGATGCCTGAATTCTGAAAATCAATAATCCATTTCCCCCCCTCCCTCTACACTGTTGAATTCATTTAAATTAACCTCCCTGTCCCAGATAACTTCTGCTTTCCAGAAGCCTCTAAGGTGATGGTACTGGGACTCCGTGACAAATGCAGGCATATTTAGGAATGCTGTCTTACTAATTTAAATAGATCTTGTCAAAAATCCTTGAACAATAGAGGCACACAAGATAAATGCCAAGATGCACAATGTTGAGCACTTCTCTGTGAATAAATTGAACACTATTAAGCCACTGCCAGTCTGAAAATTAAATATGGAATGCCTGCCTATTTTGCAAAAGCCTAAGACACTGGCAAAGGTAGAGAACTATTGCTGAAGAGCTATTATTTTCAGAATGCTCATTAATCAAATAGTTTGGGAGTTGGACAGCCTATGTCTCTGGCGAGGCCCACACTGCAGACATTTCAGCTTGGCAAATCTTGGCCATTTATTTTCCTCTGTACTTGATTTTTCAGCATGCTGCCCAGTTTCCATGTCTAAACCCAGGTTGCATGGCTAAGGTGACAAATTCTCTTTTATTTTCCCCTAAATGTAGTACACATCCTTCTGCTCTGTCAGGTTTGCATTCATTTTTGCCCTGAAGCTCAAGGTAAGTGCAGGACTCAAGAATCACAGCTCTTTTGCTGCTGACCTTTCCAGCAAACTGGGCAGGGCAGGCCAGAGTTGTACAGGTGCTGCACTGTGTTTGTAACTGCAGTCAGGGTCTCTGCTGCAGTCAGGGTCTCTTCAGCAACTCTTCCCAGCATAAGCAGCAAGTGAAGCTTTCATTCAAATTGCAGAAATAACCAGAAATGTCTTAAAACAAACTGCAGAGGTTGTTGCTGGGGTCTAACAAAAGGGCCAGTGTGCTCGTGTGACCTGAGGCACCAATGCCACCAGATGATTATTTTGGCTCAGAAAGAGTCTTGTTCTGTGAGTCCTACCTTACTGCCATCAGCAGCAAACCAGTGAGAAGACTTCACGTGTCACTAACATCTTCCTTCAAGCAGTCCTCAGAAAGGAATGTCTCTTTGCAGCTGAAAGACTTGCAGGCTTCCCCCATGCAGTGATGGTCACCTTGCAGATGATGGAACACATAGGCCCTGCACACCATCAGGCTGGTACCCTGGTGTCGGGCAAAGGCAGCAGCACCTGGTGTTGCAGCACTGGCCGGTGCTGGGATGGAAGAGCAAGCTGGCTGTGATGTAGATCATCCAGCCCACACTGCTACACAGGCAGGAGAGGGGGGCACATGTCTGTGGCAAAGGGATGGACATCTGAGAAGCAGCTAGTGCATTTCACTGCTGTGTCTGGTGAGAGGCTGCTCATGGTTATTCTCTACAGCACTCCCCCTTACACAGCAGAGAAGGGTGTCAGCTGCTGCAGCTGGAGCAGACAGACAACAGACACAGATGTTCTGTGTGCATTCACCACCTTAAAATCTGTATCCAAGTTCTGAAAGCTGTCTCTGGTTTTGGAAGGCATTAACACTGCTGCTGCTTTTGAGGGGCAAAGCTCTGCAGACACCTTGTCAGGCACAGTCCTTTGTGTAAGTGTAGCTCAGAAGGCACTGCTTTAAGCCACGTGTGGACTTACCTGAGACACCCCTTTGCAAGGCATGTATCAGATTTGCTGTACATTACCACTGCTGCTGTTATGCAGGGATCAAACCTGCTGGCCATGAGGAACACACTGGAGTGTGGATCAGCAGGTGAAAAGCATGGACCAGTGTGTTCCATGCTTTTCATTTGCTGATCCAGACTTTATCATGTGGAGTGACACAGGACCCCTCTCTGCACAGAAGCTCTCCACTCCAGCCACAGCTCAGAGACACAACTCAGAGCAGGGATGATGTCTGCATGATCAGAAGTCCAATGCTGTTCTCCTTCAGGTAGTATCTGATTTATAGAATCCCCAGGTAGTGTTTGGTTACTTATTTGTGCAGAACTGTTCTTCTGTTCATGCTGCCTCTGCAGGTGCAACACAGGATTTGAACTCTTCGTGTTTCTTCCTAGGCTTTTCCCTGATGGATGCTCTTCCTCTCACTGTGCTGTCAGCACTCCAAGCCCTACAAGACCCTATGTTGATGCTCACGGTTGCACCATCACTGTGCTCACTCTCATTCTGTTTAGTTTCTATCCAACATGGATACACACTCTTGTATTCTCTTCCTGGTATTGACCATGTCCACTGTGGCACAGGGCACACCTCTTCTAAAGTCTTTATTTAAGGAAGATGTGCAACCTCTCCATCACAAAGCATGGACACTGGACCCCTCACTGAATCACATCTTCCCGAAGGGGTGCTGTCAAAGCAGGGCTTGCACAGCTTCAGAATAAGTTTGGCAAATGCTGGACAGCATCCATGAGCAAAGCTTTGTCAATATCATGATGTATTTGGGGTGTAACACAGCTTTTTTAAGCCTAGCCTTGATTTCTGATTTCAGTGAGGTATCAGTGGGTCAGCTGAAAGAAAGCAAGCAGTAGAGCTATTCCTCCTAGCCCGTGCCCTGCTCAGAACCATTTCTCCTGTAGTTTGTACCTCATAAACCAAGGAAATGAGAAAATGCAATTTATGCACCTACTTTGTATTCTGGGGGTATCCTTGCACCAAATCCAAAGGCTGGGAACATTTTGTCACTGGAAAAGAAGAAAAAAAAAATCAAAATAAGTTAAAATAAAATAAAAAGAAAGGAGAGTTCCCTCAGAGCATTTTGTTACAATAAACATCTACTCCTCTGTAAGCATCCATCAGAAATGCAAAGCAGCACAGCACACAGAAATGGCTTTAAGGTCAAGAGTATGGCATGACAAACTGCAAGGGTACCAGGTGAGAGGAGGAGGGGCATGTGCTGACCTCCGAGAGTGACACAGCAGATTTCTCAGGTGAACTCACAGTGTTTTGGGGAAGGTAAAACCATTTGGAGAGCACTACGGGACCAAGATCTGCTGCAGAGTAACAGCTCTGTATTACCCATGCTTTGTCCACAACCTGGCAGCAGCATGAGGCTGAGCTGTTCTAGCAGCCTGTAACAACATTGACTCCATCTAAATATGGAAGTGCTCTCCCCGCCCAGAACATGAGTGTAGGGAAAAGATCACTCTAATTAAAATCTTTTGCAAATTTGAGTTCTTATGGTTGTCCAGGTGCAAAAGAGACTTCCTAAAATATCCCAAAGGAGCAATTTCATGCCCCCAAGCCTGCAGGTTCTGTAAAGCTTTCTGTCTGCAGTTCCACTAAGACGTGAGTTGAATTAGGCACAGGCTGACTGATGACCTAGCAAATGCTGTGGCACGGTCCCTTTGCTTTCAAATACCCCAGTTCAATCTGTAGGGACAAAATTTCCCTGTTCAGAGAACCTGGAAGCCTCAAGGCTGTTAGTTCCCCTTCAGAAATGTAGTAATGTCTCACACAGTCCCAGTGCTGCCAAGCTGCTTCTTCCCAGATGGCAAAGTGGAAAACAACAAGCTGCAAGGGATGTCTGGGCCCTGAGTCAGCAGAGCCCTTGATCACACCCCTGAGGTTAGCAGTCACCCAAACACATGCCAGCTAAACACATCCTGAAGCTCAATGCCACCGGATTGCACTCCAGCGCTCAGATGAATCAGACCTCTCAGCAAGGCTCATCCTATTCTGCTCACAGGCTGTCAGGGCACTTGGAAAAGCTGAATTCCTACCACTGCTGCTGGCACTGTCAAAATTCCCAAGAGGCCAGCAGCTGCCATTTTCTTTGTGGCGTTCAAGACACTGCCACTCCAAGTATCAGCTGAAGAATTAGAATAGCATAGCATAGCATAGCATAGCATAGCATAGCATAGCATAGAATAGAATAGAACAGAACAGAACAGAATTAACCATGTTGGAAAAGACCTTTGAGATCATTGAGTCCAACCTATCATCCAACATTACCTAGTCAACTAAACCATGGCACCAAGCACCCCATCCAGTCTATTTCTAAACACCTCCCTAGGCAGCACATTCCAATGGCCAATCTCTCTTTCTGTGAAGAACTTCTTCCTAACATCCAGCCTAAACCTCCCCTGGTGCAGCTTGAGACTGTGTCCTCTTGTTCTGGTGCTGGTTGCTGGGAGAAGAGACCAACCCCCACCTGGCTACAACCTCCCTTCAAGTAGCTGTAGAAGGCAATAAGGTCTCCTCTGAGCCTCCTCTTCTCCAGGCTAAGCAACCCCAGCTCCCTCAGCCTCTCCTCATAGGGCTTGTACTCCAAACCCCTCACAAGCTTTAGCTGCCCTTGTCTGGACACGTTTCAGCAAGTCAGTATCTTTCCTAAAGTGAGGGGCCCAGAACTGGACTCAGTACTCAAGGTGTGGCCTAACCAGTGCTGAGTTGCTTCCTAGCCCTACTCAAGCAAGGTACCAGCAGCCAGCAGCCATTAAAGCTGTTAGGCTGCTCTGACACAGGCTGTGAAAGGCACCATGGTGTTTCTGACCCAGCTAAAGAGAAACAGAAGGAGTTGAAAGAAAGCAGAAATAAGCCCCAAGCTTGGAATAACCATGGGACAGAGAGATATTCCCCAGCTCCCTGGGAGGAAGGGTGGCTGCTGTGTGATGGTTTAGCTCTCACAGTTGCTGTTCCAGTGTGTGATGGTTTAGCACTCACAGTTTGCAGCTGTCACACAAATTTTGGGAGCACATACTCTAAATGCCATATGTGACACTGTGTGACAGTGGATCTTGGAAAGGATGATTAACATCATTTGCATGGTAATGAAGCATTTTTTTTTCAGGAGATGACAGAAATGAAGTAGCTGCTGACATTTTGATGCTAACCACCTGCTTGTTGCCTTCTCTTTGATTAAACTCTCCTGGACGTGGGGAAGCCCTTATCAATAGATGCAGAGAATTCAGTAATCAGTAATCAGTATCACTAAGGTTGGAAGAGACCTCAAAGATCATCGAGTCCAACCTGTCACCACAGACCTCATGACTAGAGTAGGGAGGACACTACCGCCCACTGCAGGCTTGAACTCACAACCTTCCCATTAAGGGTCTTATGTGCTACCAATTATGCTTTGGCTGTGCCCAGGCTAATTCAGGCACACACTTAGGGGACAAGGAATACAAAGCCATTAGAAAAGAATCTGAGGGGAGAAAAAAAGAGTCTTGTTTTACATCAGTGATTAAGCATACTTGGATTAGAAAAATCAAACCTTGTGGGGCTGCAACTTAATTGATTTTGGGCAAGAACAAGCAAAGACCAAAAAAGAATCTTACTCAGGTAGAATGTGTCTAAAGTCAATAAAGCAATGGAAAAAAGCTGATGTTGGCAGCAATTAGCCAACCTGAGAGGTGCTGAAACCCACACAGTGCCTGCATTTGCACTGCATCATTTCTTGAATGTAAACAAGCGCAGGTACTCACAGTATCACAGAATCACTAAGGCTGGAAAAGACCTCAAAGATCATCAAGTCCAACCTGTCACCACAGACCTCATGACTAGACCATGGCACCAAGTGCCACATCTGATCCCCTCTTGAACCCCTCCAGGGATGGTGACTCCACCACCTCCCTGGGCAGCACGTTCCAATGGCAAACAACTCTCTCAGTGAAGAACTTTCTCCTCAACTCGAGCCTAAACTTCCCCTGGCGCAGCTTGAGACTGTGTCCCCTTGTTCTGCTGCTGGTTGCCTGAGAGAAGAGACCAACTCCGTCTCCTACCTGCAGCTCCATTGTCTGCTCTGCAGCAACTCAGAGGCAGCCCTGACACCTCCAGCAGCTGTTCTGTCCTTCTGGTGCTGAGACTCCTGCAGTCCCAGTCAGAGAGAGGCACAGGCCTTACTGTCATTCTGGAATACCTCACTCCCAAGGCAGGATATCTGCCTCGGTCAAAAGCATCCAGGTCTGTTGTTAGAGCAGTGCCAGCTACTGCTGCCACTGGCTCGTGACAGCAAAGCTTCACCCTGTGCAACCCCAAGGCAGGACTCAATGCAGCTGCTCTTTAGATGGAAGTGCCCCAGCTCCAAAGGTGGGGGGAATCCTGGGGCCTGCCCCTGTGCCTAGGATGTTCTCTTGCCTCACTCAGGATAGCTCCACATGCTCCGTAGGAACCTTCTCATTGTTCAGCATTGAAAATGAAGTACATAGCTCTGCCATTCTGATTCAACCTTCTGGGACCAAGGAACTGACTTTCACTATCTCCCAGGGCTTAGTCTTCAAGGCCAGAAGTGAACCATGTGATGAGTGCTCATGACATCCCCTGTGTAAGAAAGATAATCACATTATTCCCTGATCACACCTCAAAACTGGTGGCTGACAGCTTTCAGAATAAAACAAAACTTCCCTGTGAGCAACCCTTTCCCCCTTGTCACATCAAACAAGGGGTGCAGCTCATACAAAGGTGTGCAGTTTAATGGCTGTTTCCCAAAGTGATCCTCTCCAGTCTTCCCAGCCACTGCTCACCTTGTCTTATGAGAAAATCCCAGCAGCTGAGCCTGCTGCCCTCCTACACTTGCAGCACTACAGCAGGGAAGAAATGACCCAGGAGGGCAGTCAAGGACTCTCTTGCTTTCAGGACAACCCCTTATGGTACAGAGGCAACACCAAGCTGCTGTATCAGGCCCAGGGCTATCACAGCAGCATGCAGCGGAATGCAGAGAAGCTTCTCAGCTTCTGGAAGCTGTGTCTAAGGTGAGGCCATCCAGGGACTGAAACTAAGACCAGAAAATGAAAAGATGGTTTCCTTCTGCCGCAGGGGTGAATTGTGTGCACCAGGGACTCCAGCCCTGTTTCCTAAGTTGGCATTTCAGCAGGAAAGGGGTCTGCTCTGATGACTTATTTTCTTCCTTTGTAATTTCAACTCACTCAGAAGAACAAAAGTGAGAGCTGGTTTTCTTTTCCTTTGTGTTGCTTGCTCAGATATTTGGGCTTCACTTGTACCAGGAAACAGGCTGGAATCCTGGCTGAAGCACAAGGACATGACTGTGGACACTCTCCTGGCATAGCACAGGCACCTGGCACCTAGCAGCCCTCAGAGACCTCCAGGGACAGTGCTGGGGATGGCTGTGATTGAGCTGGCTCCCAGATTGCACTCTGGGCATCACCAGGTTGTTCTGAGAGGAAGAAAGCTGAGGTACAAGGACATGGGTAGTGCCATGTCTTTGGCCTCAGGCCACATCAGGATGTTTGACTTTTTTGTTTAACCCTAACCAGAGAGGCCTTGGCATATGCAAAGGAACTGCCTGCGCTGTCCTGCTGGAGACAGATTGCTGAAGGGACAGGAGTGGAAAACCAAGCTGGCTCCATAAAACCTGGGCTTCACAACCAGGAGTAAGAAAAACATCATGGCTTGGCAGATCTTTACAGAATTACTCTGTCACATCTACTGCCCATTTTGCACTGCTCTTTGTTTTGCATTGGCTCCCTGGAGAACTCAAACTTGGCATCTATTTCAAAAGCTGAAGCACTTGACATAAAATCCAAACAAGCAAAAGCATCAGACTTTGGCTTTTACACCTGGTTGTGTAAGGTCTGTGAGCAGTCATGCAAGCACAAAGGTATGTGGCTGCTGACGCCCTTCCCAGCCCAACAGGCTTGCATTACTGAAAAGGACCAACAGCAGCAGACCTGGACTAGACCCTAAAGGCAGAATCAAGGAGAGAGCTCAGGTTCAGTATTGATATTGGTGAATGTAAATCAATGCACACAGAAGAGGATTGTCAGCACTCCCAGCCCACAGTCCTCTGAACAGAAATACAACCAAAGAAAAGTCCTTCAGAAACCTCAACTGTAACAGAATGCAGAGCACCAAATTCTGAGAATCTCCCATACTCTCCTTCTGGAACACAGCTCAGTTTTAGTCACCTTTCCTTCAAGCTCTCTGGTGGAAAGTGAGGAAGTGCAATGACAAATCAATACATCAGCAGGGCGCAGAGGAAGGATTTCAGTGAACTGTGCTGCAAAGGCACCAGCAGAGATGAAAGGAAGAGACAGCAAGGTTTTGTAATTGCAGAAGTTGTGCAGCTAACGTTTTCCAAGCAAGCCCAGTGTCACCAGGTAAGGAACACCTTGTCATAAAGAGGAGGACACAAAACAGAGAACGTTTCCAGGTCTTGTCTCATTAGTCACCGGAGCCTGCTGATACACAGAGCTCAGCTTTACTCTGGGAAGGATTTGCTATTCCTAGTGACAAAGAGGAGAACTCAGATGAAACTGTTCCACTGGGTGAATTCATGTCAAACATTAGAGCCTTTTGCAGTTCGCTCTGAACCTGCCAGCACAGGCAATGCTAGAGCTAGATTTTCACCAGCATGGCAATAGCTGTGTTCAGAAGGGAAGTAGGAGCTGCCAGGACTATGTGCTCTGAAAATCTAAATTGGGAATCTAAGGTCTTGACAGTATGGAGTAAATGTAGGGGGAAAGAAGGCCTCAGGCATTTTATACGCCATTTATTCCTTCTGAACAATGAACTTATAGCTCACCACTTCCTCAGGTTGTTTGGGACTCATTTACTCATGCTCATGGAAGGCCTTTAGAATGAAGCTACAGATTTTTAAGTTCCTAAAGTCCATGTAGCACTGTGTATAGATGCCAGTGGTCTGACTGGCATGAAAATCTGCTTGCTTCACACTGGTGCAAGACCTCTGAATCTGTGGTACTAGTGATACAGTGAATGCGGGAAAAGAAAGAAACAAGGGGTGGGGAGAAAGGAAAGCAAGAACCCATTTTTAGTTTCATATGATTAAGATTCTCAAAATTCACAGCTCTTTGAAATTCTTGCAAGGCATACAGCTGACTTGAATCCCTGGATATTAAGCTGTCACTTTTAATGTTGGGGTTGGGTCAGATCAGAATCACTGGGGAGATATTTTTTACATACTATGCTGCACCAAGCAAAATCAATTACCGTGCCTTTCATTCTCAGTTCCCATCTTCAAAGAACAAACTGTGGATCTGCTCTGTTCTAGAGACATTTCCTGTTATGAAATTAGATATTTTCCCTCTGCTAGAAAGAAATGTCAATGGCCAAAAGAAAAGGGGAGTGTCAAACATGTAACTGAAAAGAGTGTGAATGTGGGGAGAGGGAGACAGAAGGGGAGAGGGCACAAGGAGAGGGGTAAAGGAAAGAGGAAGAGAAAGGAGAAGAGAAAGAAGAGAAAGGAGAAGAGAAAGGAGAAGAAAACAACAAATGGCACAAACAAAGCAGTCATATCTAAACTCAATCAACATTGTAATCTTCCATGTTCAGGGAGTGAACTGGAGGAGCAGGAGCTGGATTAAGTGTTTCTTCTGAGTGTATGAATGAGTCGGGTTCCTGAGTGTATTATTTAGCAGTTATCTGAGCAGGGCTTGATGCCAGCAAATTCTGAATCACAACAGGTTGCAGGGATTAGCAGCACTTCCAAGAAAAATACAGAAATCATTTGAAATATTTAAACATTTCCAGTTCCCTGCTTTGCAAGCAGAGCTTGGTAAATACAGAACGTGATTTGCAGGACCGGACAGGGCTCAGTGAAGCCGTTCAGGAGGTAGGGAGCAGAACCCATTCGCCTTGCCCCTACACAGGGAGCACACTACCAGAGCAGCAACAACGAGCTGATTATCCTCCCTCTGGGTCACAAGAGAGAGCTGGGAGTGTGCAAATCAACAGCAAATTGCTGCAGCAGTTACACTCTTTGGGCTGTCACAAATGGCCATGCTACAGAACCATGTGCAAAATTCTGACATTAAAATTCATTTGCCATCTTTAATTACAGTTCTTAGTCACCTTAGGGGAGCTGGAATCTGCTGAATACTGAGAAATGGATACTGTCATCTAACTGGGTTTGAAGAACATGAGGGAATGCCTGTCCTGCCTGCTAACGAAGCAGGGGAATACCAAATCCCTGAACCTAACCACCATGGGCCAGCAGCTCATGAAATAACTTACAAAATCAAATCTGGGTACACTGGATTTAAACTTTCCTTTGTTAACACTAAAAGAATTGTAAAGGAAGCTGTGCAGGGTAAAAAAAAATATAATCAAGTGAACTCAGAGTAGACTGGGAAAAAAGTCATCAGAGCTTGAGGGCAGGGTAGGTGAAGCGGAATGCAATGGCAGTGAGATGTATCACTTGCTAGGAGGATAGCCTGGTAAAATGGCATGGTCAGGAAGGTGAGACAAAATGTCAGCTTGCCTGCAAGATGACAAATAAATTGGTTTATACCCACAAGAATAACCCAATTCAGTAAAATGTATCTGGAAAATTAAATGAGACTTTATAAATGGGAATACACTAGGGAAGGGGATGCTGCAAAAGGTGACAGAGCTTTATTTCACTGCTCAAACCAGGCAGATTCCAGACAGTCCTCTGTATGCTAGAGGGTTGCACAGATGTGCCTGTGCCTTCCAAACCCTTGTCTCTGTGGTGGAGTGACTTCTCTGTGGGATCATATATGGAAAACTGAACCATGGTGGCAAAGGTCATCCTCACACAGACTGCAAGCTCAGAGGTGACTTGAAGATGGCACTGCAGGCAGAAGACCAAATTTCCTCACTTATGGTACACTTGGTAAAGAACCCCAAACCCAACAGTGCTGGAGTCCTCTTGACACCTGTGTGGCTTTCAGGCAACCACAAGAAAGTCTTTGCTCTGTAGGCACAGGATGTGGTCCTTTTTTTCACAAATGACAGTGGAAAGGGACAGAAAATACCTAAGGGGGGTTCTGGGAAGAGGAATATAGGACTGCACTGGCACATGGAAGCGGCAAGGAGCTGGCAGAGGAATTTCTCATCAATATTCTCACGACACAAATCAGCTTCCAAGGGTGAGCAAGATAAAGCTGTTACAGAGATTACAGTATGATTTAATATGACCAAATGGGCCACTGATGCAATGTTACCAAGATGAAAATGACATTGAGTCAAAATGAAGACCACAGTCAAAGCAAGCTAGAGCAAAGTGCCAGTGAAATCCAGTGATGACTAAACATTTGACCAGGCACTGCTGGGCAGGCAGGAGGAAAGGGGCTGCCCATCTCCGCTCAGCTGCTGCTTTGGGATCTCTGGGCAGCGTTCATTTCACCAGAGTCTGGAGGGCATTATAAGAGAGTAAATGAAGCCTAAGTCACAAGAATTGCCTCACTTTAACTGAGAGTAGTTGGATGCACAAACATCCTGTTGAGGCTGACTCAGACTGGAGGTGTCTGCTCTCTGTTTGGAGGAGACCTGCATGACAAGATTCAGAACATGGTGTTCACCTGCCACACAGATGGGTTTCCCAATGGGAGAAATTTCCTTCTCAGCTATATGCTAACATGATAGAGTTAGTGATTAGCACAGTTAATGCATAACACTGCAAGGAGGACATTCACACTTCTGACACTGGACATGCTTGTGCTGACTAAAGATGTACCACATTAGTAACAGATGGAGCCAGTGATGATGGCAAGAGAAATTGCTGTCTCCTTTACCTATGCTTATTTACTTATTAGTATTTATTTACATAAATGTCTGCTCTCTACAGCAGTAGGTGGTATGAAGTTTCACAAAAAGTTCATAGGGGTTTATGCTTCAAGTTGTTCTCTTCAGAAAGAAGTGCTGACAGAGAAATCCCAGCAGCAGCTGCACAGTCCCAGGGAAGTGTCAAGTGCTTCATGGACTAAAGCTTTCCCTAAGAGGAGCCTTCAAGCTGAACTGAGAAAAGACCACACAGAAAGGCCATGCAGAAGACTCAGATTTTCATGTGCCTAGCAGCTGACAGAGTGCACCCCTGCTCTCTGCAAAGTATGAAAAGGAAGCAGTGATGTTGCTGAGACACTCAGAAAGGGCCACTTGGGACAGGTGGGCTGACACAGAATGGAGCCCCTGGAGAAGAGGTGGTGCAGACAACACACCAAGGTGGAAACAAGGTAAGGGAAGAGGCAGAGCTGTAAGAGCTGGCAGTAGCTGCCCTGGACACACACAGACATCTGTTCAGACACACAGAAAGAGTTATGTGCACAGCACAATAAACTGCTGGGAAGTCATCTTCCCAACACAGCTGTACCAAACTAATTCTCTTGTATTGATTCTGGGGATAAAAAGTGGTGATTGTAGAAATCCCTCTGTGGCAGTGGTCTGCAAACACAGGTTCCACAAAGACAAATACTAAACATCAGCACGTGTATATTATGGAATTGTGCCAGTCTAGGCCTTCAGCAGCTGAATTCAAGGATTTTCAGTCCAGTTTGGTGATTAAAAGTATTATCAATTCCTTTTGGCCAGTGCAGTTCTAGTCCTGAGTTATCCAAATCTTTCAGAATATGTTTCTCCACACCCAAGTTTACTGCTAAACATAAGCTACAAGCTTTTCTGCACAGGTTGTTGTTTCTCTGTTTTTTCTGATCTTGCATGTCTATGCAGAATTAGTCCTGTCAAAACACTAAATGAAAAGACTTGTATCTTCTCCCCCATGGCTTTAAAACCTGTTCAGATGGGCTCATCAGCTTAACAGTCTCCACAAAGTTTGTTTCTGTAAGTGACAAAGAGAGATGCTTAACAATGAAGCAGGGTGGTTTTTTTAATTGATCTGCACAGGTAGATTAGATGTTAACATCTCCAGCTCTACATTGGGATTTCATGAAACATTTCCTGTTGCATACAGGGTCAGTTGACCTGGGCAGCATTCTGTCACCCCAGTTTGAATGAACTGAATACTGAATACTGAATACCACTGCCTTAACCACAGCCAGTTCTGTGTTTCTGGGACTGATGTACCCTTCATTTGACTCAGGTCTTTCTTTTCTTAAATCTACACTGAGAAAGGTGTGCTAGACTGGGAATCCTGGTCTTTTTATTTTCTCCTTTCATTTTTCTCTTCAAGTGCACTTTATTGCATGAGGGAACACACTTGCTGAGGCCTAAAATACTGAAGAGGAAATCACAGAGAGGAATGTTTGCATCTAGTCAGTTGCTGCAGCAGTTCCTCGACTGCAGAGGCTACTGCTGAAACTTAGACTGACTTCAGGATTTTCACAACTTCTGTGGAATGTGACCCAGCTTTTAAATTTTCACTTTAAAGTATTTTACAAAGCTCTGCGCACAAATAGTTCCTGCACTTCGCAGCAATAAGGTCTCTTTGCTCACCAGTGGCATTTGAAGATTTGCTAACATGATCCCAGAATGAATGCCAGTTTTAAGGATCTACTTGAGCATTTAGGGTTAAGGAGGCTCTTTACCTGAGTAACAAAGGACATTGGGGTCAGGAAACAGACAGAATTTATCTTCCCTGTGTTTCAAGGAAGTGAGAAAATATCTGCAGTATCTTTAAGAGTGAATCAACTGACACCAAGATCTTTGAGCTAGATTTCGAACAGAAATAAAATTAAGACCAAATTTATGACCAATTTTATGACAACACTTTACAAAACTATATGGAATGCACAGATCAGAACAGGGGTGGTCCATCAAGAATGGGAAATTGCACAAAACACCAAATGCTTTAAAGTACTTGATCTGGTCTTTAAAGTATTTGTCTTTTTCAGGGTCTGAGTATTGATTTGAGCACACAAAAGGTGATCCTCCCTTTGTGAGCACTCTTCTAACGCAGTGAAGAACTCTCAATGTATGCACAAATACAAATGTCTGTGTAAAAAATATTCACAAAGATCATCCAGGTCTGTTGGAGGCACTGAACATTTGGGTGGGGGGTGAACAGCTAACAATAAAGGTCAAATTCAGTCAGACTCTTGACTCCATCTCAGTGCCATCTATGTTTTGCTTGAGTCAGATTGAATTCAGTGGGGTTAGACAATAAGCTTTAGTGTCTTGGTGAATCAGAACAGAGGGTTTAGCACAAAGATAAATATTTAATGCAATATAATAATGAGATTCTTAATAAGCAGAAGAGAAAAGAAAGCTTCTAAACATAGAAAGCAGATTTCAAACTGAGGAAGGGATTTGCAAGTCCTGCCATCACTGAAATTTGCAATAACATGAGCTCATGTAGGGATGATTTCCGCCTTCAGCACTGTGTGCATGTAACGCATTTATCCTTACAAACAAGCTATTTGCAGTCCCATTCCTGCCCTTTTTCCTTTGCCAGAGACAGCAATCACTATGGAAAGAAGGATGAGCCACACTCACGGCCAGTTGGTTGTATTCCAGCACTGGCAAAACAAATCATGATGATCAAAGGCCCAGAGAGTTTTCTAAAGGGTGTGCACTCTTGTTACTGTGACTTTGGACTTTGCTCTGCAGGGGAGGATAAAAAATGGCACAGAAATCAACTCTTTTGCAGCATCTCTAAGTGTTAACCATGCCTATTAAACACCCAGCAGTGTGTGATACCTGTCTATGATGTGAATATCACTGCATTTATACACACAAGTAAAACTCTAGTTGTAAGTGCATAAATTCATCTTTGTGTGTGGCCAGCTATACAGCTCCAGGTGCTTACATGAGAGATTCACAGCACATCTACACCTGTCTTGGCAAAAGGACTTGGTTTATCTCCAGGTAGTGTTTCTCAGGTGTTTCCAGATTACCAGAATGGAAACAAACTTGTCAGTGTGCTCCTCCATAGAGCCATCTGCTAGGATACTCAAATATTTTCAGTAGGAAATTTTCTGTGTTTTCATCCTTCCAGTATTTCTAACAACATTTCAGAGCCTAATTCCTTAAAAACAATGAATGTCTCTCCTTCCTTAATGATCTGTTGCTGCTGTTGCTTAGCCACTGATCAGAGCACCTACAAACTGTCTTCCCTCTGATCCCAAACACTCTTACAGCCTGAAACAATTCCCCCATAGGATACAGTAGGAAACCTTTTGTGCAGGCAGCTTTTGCATTTCCCACACCTTTATCAGACTGGTCTATCCCCACAGCACTGCAGCATCTCCACAATCAGGACAATAATCAAAGCCTGTTTCTCAATCTCTGAGTAGTGCTGATGAAAGAATGGTTCTCATTCTTCCACGCTTAACTGCGCAGGACGGTGCTATTCATTTAACTGCTTCAGCAGCCTCCAGATAAAAGGGCTTTGAGATGAGCAGGGATTATCCCACTGTACCACGGGATGTGAAGCAGCACTGAATTTGGAGCATTAATTACTTAGAGACATATGATGTTAGGCTGATCCATCCAGAAACCTGGTTTATGAGAATATTTGGCTGGACTGACAGCACTCACTGGAGTATATAAAGAAAATGTTGGATTTGAGTGTAGTCTCCATTAATTGCCAACCCAGGTCCTCCCAAATTACAAATAAATGTGAATGTTTCTAATTACAGAAGTGTATTAGTAGCCATAAGCTTCTACCTCGCCCCCCCACCCCATAAAAAAGCAGTAGTATCCAACAGCTGTGCTATGAAGGCATTGCAAGCAACAGATCTGACTTTATTCCAGCTACCTTTTCACCTGATGGAATACACTAATCCTGAGACCCAGAAGAAAACACTCTATATCCCTTGGCTCAGACTGACATCAGCCAGCTCTGCCTATTGAGGTAATCAATGGGTATGAACTGTAAGAGTTCAGATTATGAGCCCTGACACTGTTGTGCTCTCCTGTTTGAATCTTACTGAACACCTGTCCCCTGTATCACCTGGCCCTAGGCAGACCTGATGTGCAGCCAGTCCCTCTCTTTCCCCTTCTGGCTGATCTTAACCTGGAGACAGAAATCCTGCTCTGGTACCTGAAGCACAAATGGGCTCACTGGGGCAGTTGTGGGTCTGTGAGATTTTTACTGCATTTGAGACTGGGTTTTTAAAATTGTTTATACAGAAGATGCTCAGACATCTCAAGGCTGCAACTAAACACAAAAGGAACTCCTGTATAGAAACTGTGGATTATTCTGTGTGAAGCTTTGCTCCTCCTAGATTCTTCTTTGGAGAAATGATAAGTTTTCATTGCCAGCTTGCTGGGTGTAAAGTATGCAAGCCCAAAGCAGAAGTCCTCATTTGACATTTTGCTTAGAAAGCACCAGCCATGCTGCATCAGCTCGCCCAGTGGAACGGAGAGTGGCACAACCTGAGAGCAGGCACAGGCCAGGACACTGCCCTGGGAAAAGAAACTCTGGCTTTTGCTCAGCCCACAGCTGACACAACCTCAGCTCTGCTGATTAGCATTGACAGGCATTTTCTGCAGCACAATGGGGCTGAATGATGCTGATGATTTCATTTAAGAAACATGTGGCCATTATTGTCTTTCACTGATTGGAATATGCAATATTGAGAGAAGAATCCTGGTTTGGGATCACTATCTCTGTACATGAGGGACTGTGCCACTTAACTATTTGATTTTTAAAAAAATAGACCATAAGTGATAAAATACAAAAATCTGTCTGCATAAACCAGCCCTTTTCATTCTGTTCCCTGTTTTAAAGTATATTAATTCTCTGAGTTATTGCTGGTAATTATTAAATTACTGGGTAACCACTGAGGAATTATCAGCTTATTATAACATAATCATTTTCTCAGACTCATTGCCTAAGTTTGACCACCAAGTTCTTACAGAGACTGTCTCAGGGCAGTATTTTCTGCAGTCTTCTTACAGGAAGTGCACTTGGTAATTAGATTAATAATGGGCAATTAATTGGATAGAAGCAAGCAGCTTATTTGAAATCAGCAGAATTACATAATGCAGTCAAAACAATGAGGTGCATTTGTTTATTTATTGCAAGCCTTGCTGTGTGCCCACATTGCCACTACCTTTTACTATTCACTTTGCAAGAGGCAGTAATATCCTACAGGAGAACACTGGAATGGGCCACACCTTTACTTTTGACAACAGCCACAGCCACTAAGTAGTTCAGGCAACTACCAGTTCTGTTTCAAGCACAGCACCTAGAGAGCACTGTTCTGCAGCAGGGACAGTATCAGGCTCCCCAGTCTTGAGCATGTACACAGGGCATGGATTTGTCCAGCCAAGGCAGCAGTCACAGAAAGGATGCTGTCAGCATGTGCAGAGCAGGCTTCAGGGTTAACTCTCATGAAATGTGCACTCAAACAGGCAGCTTCGGCTTGTGAACGCAAACCTGAACCTTGACATGCCAGCCAAGAAGCAGGTCTCTCATGACTCTGAAACTAACTTAACCCCAGTGCCACTCCCAGAAGTGTGTGCAGGCAGACTGATGGCTCTGACATGCCCTCATTTCTGTTAAGTGACTGAACACAGAGCTAGCACAGCCAGCAGCAGGCAGACATCGATCTCACACTGTGAAAACACTTTCTGAAGACAACTCTGTTACCCAGGGTGGTGATTTACCTGTCATAGTCCTGGCAGATCTCCCCGACAGCTACCAAGGCTTTCAGATACTCGTTGGGCTGGTAGGGGTGGATGTAGTGCAGTGAGCAGCTGTTGCGTGGATCGCCGTTTGATGCGGTGAAATCGATAGCCACCTGCAACAGAATCATAGAATCATCATACAATTGTTAGGGTTGGAAGGGACCTCAAGGATCATCTAGTTCCAAATCCCCCTGTCATGGGCAGGGAATCCTTACACTAGATCATGTTGCCCAGAGCCATATCCAGCCTGGCTTTAAAAACCTCCAAGGATGGGACTTTCACCACCTCCCTGGGCAACCTGTTCCAGTGCCTCACCACCCTCATGGGGAAGAACTTCTTCCTAACAAGGGAAGCCAGAGTCCTGTGCTGCTCTGGGCGTACCTGCACTCACAGCAGCCAGAAACTGCAGCCTCAAAGCAAAGAGATGTACATCTCAGTTAGGATAGTATTGATAAAGATGTCCAAAAGTAAAAGAGCACTTAGAAAATAAGAGGTAATAAAACTAAAATGGCACAACTAGGGAAAAAATAATTAACTGCATTATTGTTAGGTGTGGAAAATTATGTTCAGATACAAAAGAATCAAATTTACTATCTCTAGTTTCTCATACTTAATTAAATTGTTCCAGCCCACGTGATATTCAGGATGTAAAAGCTTTGCAGCAAAAATGACCCAAGGAAGTTAAAAGCCCTACTAAAACTATAATTTACAACTCCATTTAGGGACAATCCTTAGCTATTTGAAATCTTACTCTGGCTGTAATAATAGTAGCAGATACTGCCTATCTGGTAGTTTTTATCTTGAAAGCATTAAATAAAGCATTAAACAAGTAACCCTCTCCATTTCACAGATAATAACAAGCTACAAAGTGAGCTGCAGGGTAAAACCACAGCTCTAGTCCTGCACTGTTTTTTGCATTGCAAAGGCTTAGAAAGATTGTGGAAAGCATTCAACACATGAGCAAGTATCAGTGAATCCTCTGAAAATGCCTTTCTCCCTTTTAAAATGCTCTTTACAGCTCTCACTGAAGACATGCTCCAGCATGCATCTCCCAGTGACCAGAGAGTCCTCACCCAAACTTCTGATGCTGCCTTCCAGCATCAGAAATTCCTAAAAGGAGCAATAAGAAACCCAAAGGGTCCCACAGAGGGCACAAAGTCCTGTACAAATGTTGCTACCATTTTGTCCAGTGCCCTTCTCCAAAACACAGAGCTCCATTCTCAGTTCTAGAGTGCAGCTGACAGGCCAGGCCCTTGCTGAAGGCTGCAAAAAGAACTCTGAAGTCCCAGAGTTGCCTCTACAAGTATGCAGCCTCTGCTTGGCAAAGGGAGGTCTAATTTAGGCAGCTATGCAATTAGAGGGAAACATTGCATTTCATTCTCCCTTTAAAAAATGCCAATCCTCCTGAAACTTATTTTCATTGCTAAAATTCAAAAGGAAAAGTCATACTGAGGAAGTGCAACATGGCTGTGCCCCAGTGTTTCTGATTTTCCACCTCTAACTCTCAACTGAAGAAAAATATTTTTCACTGGGCTCTAGCTTGGAAATCCCTTTGCTGCCTCAGTCAGCTGTGCACCCCCCAGCTCCTCACCACACAGCAGTCAGGACACAGCAGCTTGAACTGGCTTTTACCTCCACTTCCACACTACCCGCTGCTCATCACTGACCAGCCTGCTTCCCACACTTTTCCCAAAACTGACAGCTTGATTTAATTGGGAGAAATCAAGGGAAACCTCCCAGGTATGGGGAAGAAAGAAACTCCAGTGGTTTGTGGAACAAAAAGGTAAATCCAAAGATCCCTGTATGGGTTAGCTGAGTTTTGGGACACTTGTAAAACCTTAGCCGAAGTGTGCAGGTTTCCTTATGAGAGATGCTTGTTTTCTCTGACAATAATTTAATCTGAGTTTATTGTTCTGATCATACAAAATGCAAAATGTCACTGAGTGAGAGAGAAGCAAAGGGCATTCCTGTAAATTTCTTAAGAGTAGGCATTTTAACTGATAATCTTAAAACAGACATTAACAAGCCTCAAGGGACGCATAGGACAGCACTGGACAAGTCTTCCTTCGTGTCTGTTAGTCATGGCTAAGTGCTTCTCAATAAGAGCAGTAAGAGAATAAGAGCAGTAAGAATAAGCAGGGGGTTTCATGAGCTTGGAACAAAATCAGTGGCTAGTGTTTGGAAAATTAAACCCCCCTTCCCAGAACAAGCTTGCTGTTGGAAATGGTCCTTGTAGTATAGATCTGATGGTAAGCAGTGTGCTTGGAAGCAGTGTGCTTGACTTTGATCCCCATCCCTGCTTGACTCCAAAGGGAGGACTTTTAAGAAGGAAGATTGTTGTTACAATTCCAAAACACCACCACAGAGCTCTGATCTTCTGGCACTGCCCAGCAGGGCCAGCATCTTGTGCATACACACAGGATAAGGATCTGTAAATACGTCACAGAAGCTAGGCTGATACCACACCTGAGCTAATCTTGCGGGCAGCAAAGCAGGAATCCTTGCTGCAGTGCAGAGTTTAGATTTTTCTCAGTGTATCTTTAAATGTAGCAGTCCCAGCACAGCCAAATAAACAGCAATGGCTGCATTCTCACTGCTTTTCCCCTCAGCCTTGTAAATGATGCATTTTCATTGAACTGCAAACACACTGCACAGCTTGGACCTCCTGCTAGACCTGTCAGCAATGCATCAGCCTGCCCAGCACCATGACCTGCCTGACAGAATCTGTCCAATACATCTTCCTACTACAGTCCCTTTTGTGGGTGTTACACATCCTTTCTGCTGTATTTCCTGAAGTGATGAGAACATCTTCTGACTACAGACCCACTTGCACTGCCAGCTTCTGAACACCTCTTCTGAGGCAGGGAATGTGTCTGATAAGAGACACAAGGGTCTGCAATAAGCACTGCACAAAAATAGCAGAGTGGCATCAGCACTATTGATCTCTGCAGATGACAGCTTCCTAATAGATGGTTTTGAAGTGAAGGATGAGTTTGCTTTCTTTTTCTAAAAACATTCTTGCTAACTGCAAACTCTGCTCTTACAGCAGATGTACCAAGCATCCCAAGAACACACAGCATGATGTCACCAAAGCCTTCATTACTGCCCTAAATTAACAAGTACATGCTACTACAGCTTTTTGTTATCAAATGGATGCTTGGCATCCCCGTGTCCCTCCCTCAGCAAGTGCCTTTTCAAATCACGCTTGTGTCACACTGCCTGCACACAGCAGGAGCTCCCCAGAAATGCCATTAACATTCAGACAACAACAACAACACGTGTGCCAGGAGAGCTGCAAGCAATTCCAGACCCATTCCAGTTAAAACAAATGGAAATCTGGGACCATGTGAAAAGAGGATTCTCTTATGGCTGCAGAAAGCAAGGGAACAGAGAGATCTCCCTACAGGCTGCAGCCTGTGGGTCCAGTGCTCAGAGAACAATCCCTGGTATGTTTCTGGAAGGAGCAGCACAGCTCACAACCAGTCCATGTTGCTGTCACTGAGGACTGGTGCATCTGAGGCAGGAGGAAGCAAACTATGCCAGCTACCTTGCCATTCACTCCAGACCAGCAGAGAGAGCTCCCTGGCTGTGCTCTCTCAGCTGGTGGCTTTCTGTATGGCACCACTGGAGGGGACCCAAAGTTCTTTGGTAGAAGGCTCATTCTGGAGAGGAAGACTTGCCCACAAGGCTGATGAACAGGATGTCTAACATTTAAGAGGCTAAAGGCAGGTGAGATGAAATCCCCCACTGCGAGACAGTCCCAGCAAGGGGAAATTCTTTGACACAAACCAAGGCTCCACAGCCAAAGGCCAGTCAGCTCTGCCACAGGGGCTAACTCAGATGGAACTGGGGTGATTACAGCACCTTAGTTAGCTTCTCACCACTGCATGAAGCTGCCCTTGCTTTTTGCAGTGGAATTGTTACTGCTGCAAAACCCAAAAGTAAAAGAAGAGAAATCTTACTGCACAAGCATAGTTTTATTTTCTGTGCTTAATACATTTTGCAAGATGACCTTTAATAATTCACCAGGGAATGACATGTGAGAACCATTTCCTGTGACAGGAAGGGATAGGTGTTCTGAGAGGATTCCCTTTTTAAGAATCAACTTAGAAAAGCATGGCACTTACTGTAAACTGTATTTGGCAGCCTCCCATGATATAATCTAGGAATGAGTGCATCTTGTGGATCTGCAGACAAGAAAGCAAGACAGTCAGCATAGCTGTGTACTGCTGGAACTTGTGAGAACTGTCTGAAAAAGTTTAACTGCAAGGGGGAAAGGGACCAACCAGAAACAAGGAAGAAAATGTCAAATATAGTTTGAAACAGAAACAAAAACATACCAAAATTCTACAATTAATGAAAAGAAGATTCACACCAAAAGTAGGACCAAGCTCTGCTCCTTCTCAGTGGGACCTCAATGGTAATTTTGCTATTGGTTTAGGAGGAAGAAGAGTTTTGCAGAAATGATGGAAGTATCAGAAGGGAAACACAGAAAAGGCCAGCTGGCAATCATGTAAGTGTAAATGTTTAGTACTGCCTACTCCAGGCATGACAGCAGGGACAGTGCAAGAGAAACGGGAGAGCTGAGGGACAGGCAGCTTACTTGTGGAATGTGAGTCCTTGCCTTGCCTTTGTGCAGGGGAGCAGTGTCCTGGTTTTGGCCGGCGTAGACCTGATTTTCTTCACTGTAGCTGGTATGGGGTCATGTTCTGGATTTGTGATGAAAACAGTGTTGATAACACAGGGCTGCTTTACTTACTGCTGACAGTGGCTGAGCAGCGCTTACGTAGTCAGGGGCTTCTTTCAATCTCAGCCCCACTGTGGGCAGGCTGCAGGTGCACAGAATGGTGGGGGGGGGCACAGCTGGACAGCAACTGACCAAAGGGATATTCCAGACCGTGGGACATCATGCTCAGCAGTAAAAAGGAAAGGAACAAGGAGAAAGGGAGGGACGTTTGGAGTGATGGTGTTTGTCTTCCCAAGTGACTGTTACATGGGATGGAGCCTGGCTTCCTAGAGACGGCTGAACACCTGTCTGCTGCTGGGAAGCAGCAAATTAATTCCTCCTTCTACTTTGCTTGCATGTGCAGCTTTTACTTCACCTTTTAAACTGGGCTTGATCTCGAGCCACGAGTTTTCTCACTTTTGCCCTTCTGATTCTCTCCCCCACTGCATTAGATGGGAGTGAGCAAGTGGCTGCCTGGTGCTGAGCTGCCAGCTGAGGTTAAACCATGACAACCCTTTGCTACGCTACAGGTAGTTCCACTTTGTTGTCTGTGTTTCCAAACATGATTGAAATCCATCACTGAGAGCTCAGTAAAGAGACAGTCAAAGAGTAAAACACTTATTTACCTTGCACTGGTTGAGGATGACAATGCCTGAGTTCTTGTAATTCTTCTTCTTTGCTTTGTACTTGGGGTTGATGCATTCCCATTGCACCTGTGAAAAAGAGCAGCCACCTCTTGAAGGAAAACTTCTGTACAAATGGAGCAATTCACAATAATGGCCCTGTCTGAGCTCCACAGTTGAATAAATCCTATCAAACAATGGTGCTCATGGAAGAACAAAATGAAAACCATTAACTATGTAGAGAATGATCTGGAAGTGTTTAGGAAGAGAATGGAAGGGGTGCTTGGTGCTATGGTTTAGTTGATTAGATGGTGCTGGATGTGATGATCTCGAAGGTCATTTCTAACCTGGTTAATTCTATTCTATTCTATTCTGTTCTATTCTATTCTATTCTATTCCATTCCATTCCATCCCATCCCATCCCATCCCATCCCATTCCATCCAGTTTATAACATGACTGTTTTCTTTCAAGTGTTGGCAGAAAACCTGATGTTGCCTAATGTAAAGAATACTTCCCCAAAGGGAAGTAGGTGACCTGTTATCTAATACTGAACCATATCTATCTGAAGTGTTATGACATTGTGCTCACAGCAAAGACCTTTGTAAGTGTGTGACACCTTTTCCATAGAGAAAACACGCACAGGGGATCTGTCTGAGCAAAGTGTTTGAACACGTAAAACTCTTTCCACCTTATGAACAGCCCCAGTGATTTCACTGTGCTTCAAACCACTGCCTAACAGCAATTATTTGGATGTCTCTGAAGTATTTCAAACTCAGAGCTTTTGTCAAATGTCAAAAAAGAGAAGGCAGAACATATGGCTTTGGAGCACTGTGAGACCTCTTCAGCACAGGGGAGGAGTATTTCATCACTGTGTTACTGGAGACAGATGACAGAGTGAAGAATGGGCAAAGGAAAAAACGTTCTGCAGGAAGCACATCTGCTTGCTCTCTCAGTTCGCCTACAGCTCAATTATTTGTCTCATGAAATGGATTTTCCACCTGAGAAGAGAGGCAGACACAGGCACATGTTCAGGGGAAACCCTCCATAAACACTTTTTCCCTGCTACCCAGGGAGATGTTACTCTCTGCAGTAAAGATGCTGCCAACCCAAATATCCTCACCCCTTCTCTTCCCCTTTCAGAAGAGAAGAGCAAAGAAGGCAGCCACCCATGTCACATAGCAGCAAAGGGTAGTGTAGGTGACTCAATGCTGGCAGCCACTGCAGAACCAAAATTGGGCTACCAATAGCACAAGCTATTCAGAGAAATAAATTAAGGTGTCAGGAGAGTTTCCTGTACCCTAAGGCAAGAGAAATCACACTCCAGAGCAGCTGCTGTCTCCGGGATGCTGTGCTGGCATGCCAGCATATCAGGTAGTCTTGTGAGGAAAGGGCAAGAGAACTATGGCAAAGCTCTGGTGATCATCAGCATGTTCCCCTTTCTCTCCAGCAATCCTCTTGTTTCTCTCTTCCCTTCAGGCAGAGCTGCTGCCACAAATGGCATAGCTTGTAAGTGACAAAGGACTCAAATGGACAGGGCAAAACAACCTCACTGATAGCAGGCAGCATAACATCTTGCACCATTTCTTTCTGGGGCCTCAAGAAAAGCAAATCACTTTGAACTCTTCCTGCCTGAGAAGCTGCTTTATTCCCACCATCCCTTCTGGCAAGAGAACAGAGGGGTCTTTTTCTTCTTTAGGCTCAGAAAGAAGTCCACCAAGGCAGAAAAGCAGCTTTTAATCTCTATCAGAGGATTCTTTTGGAAATGTGAACCTGGGGAATGAAATAAAAATGAAAGCATTTCTTGTGTCCTCGGCCATGGCCCCCTCACCTCACCCATGCTCTTGATTTCATGGATGTGGCAGGTGCCTGACATGGTTGCACCCTCCTCTGAGGCATCTGCAGACAGTCCTGGATGAACTTGACTGTCTCCTGTCAAAACTAGACATGGAATTGTCCATTGGTGTCAATAAACTCCTTGGTCCATTACCAAAGGTTTAAAAGTGTCATCCATGCAGCTATCTGAAGAGCTTCCTGATGCAAAGGGCCTGAGTGAGTGCCACAGTCAGGCATCCTGGCAAATGGGGAAACCCAACTTGGCTACCCTCAGCAGCCCTCCTCATCCCCATAACAACACCTTGAGGTTGTGGGAACGTCCATGGAGGTGCTCAGCACAGCACAGCACAGATCCCTGCTCCCCTCTCCCCTGTGGCGTGCACAGACACATGGCCAGGTTTATGTAACACAGGAACAGATTCTGCCCTTACATAACTCCTGTGCTGCATGGGGATCCAGCTGCTCTCTATTTCCATGACCTTCCCCCCCCTCCAAAATCTCTCTGGCTTTATTGCCTCTCTTTAAAAATAATTTAAAAGTTACTTTTTTTTTTTTCCTCATTAGAGGATTTCTCCTTTCAGTTAGGAAAAGCTTTAACACTCAAACTTTTCTAGGCTTCTTTTCAAACATCTGATAGATTAATGAGAACACTTTCTAAAGCTGCCCCTGCACAGTACTACAGACATCTATGTATCTGTCTACCTAGCAGAGGTTTCTATGACACACACATTTGGAACAAATCCTAGGCATACAATCAACTCCAAGTAGTTACCAGTATTTCACTAAAACAAAATTCCTGTTACAGACAGGGGGGACATTGTTCCTGCTGTGCTTTACTGTGTCAAGATTATGGTGAAGGAGTAAATGACAACTGTTGGAATGGTGGAAAATCTTGAATGGAAGCTTTAGAAATGCCTGCTACAGAGATGCACTGAACAACAGGATGTCTGTGTGCTGTTTGTCACTGGTGGCCAGTATGAAAACAGGCTGTCAGAATCCAACAGTCTGTGACAGCAGGGCCATTATGGTGGAACAAACACACACACCAAGCTGTTCTCCTGAGCTTGTTCATCATCAGGAAGTCCTCTTAAACAGCATGAATTAATTTATCTGTAGCTGTGGCAGTTTTAGGCTGATGCCTAGGAAAGTCTTCCACAGACTGAATAGAAAAGTGATAGAATGTAAATAAATTACCATTGGATGTAAAAGGGAAAATAATGCTAAGGCCTAAATACTCCCATTGGTCTGATAACTAACATAAAGTTAGTTGTATAAACTAACTCTCTCTTTTTGACTTCTTCACTCTAGCAGATTCCTGCTGGTGCTTTTGCCTGGCTGTTGCTGACCTTGGCTGCATTCTTGTTCTGGCTAAGTACTAACAAGCTACCTTCTGCTCTTCTCTCTCTCTTACTCCGTGCACAGCAGGGAAATGGAGGAAGAGGAGGAAGCTGTTGGCAACCCCCTGGTTGTGTCCAGCGGGGTTCCTGTGTTGTTTATAAATTGTAAATACATGTAAATTTGTATATCTTGCACATATTCATTGTATTTCATATTTCTAGACTGTAGTTTTACTTGTAAATATAGCTTCATTTGCTTTCAACTGAGCTGGTCCGGCAAATTTTATTTTGGGGGGTAATTTCAATCCACCACAGGAGCACTGACCAAAGACCAACCAGCTTTCCTAGGAATCAGGCCTTTCAGCTGTGGAGAAGCAGCTGTCACTGAAGTAGCCTACATCACACTGTTGCTCCATCACCATAAAGGACACAGAATTAATCCTTCACAGCTACTCCTGCCACCCCGGTCTGCAAGGCTCCCGCTTTGGCCAATGAGCTGCCTGTTTGGGAGCTGCTCTGATGCTCTCCTGAAGACACTGATAATAGAAACACACATCTTTACCACTCTCACACAGCCCTTTTCTCAGCCACTGCTGCTTGCTACAAAACTGGGGTGCTGTCCTCCCTGTAATTCACTCTGGAATGTGTTTTCCTCTTCAGGCAGATTGGGTTTTCAGTGATGTCACATCACTGTTCATGTTACTCATGGAATCTCCTCACTTCTTTGGTAGGTTTTATTTCCACTCAATTTCAGTTTGGTTTAAGTTTCAGTCCTCTGACTTAGTTTGAGAGAACAAGCCAGGGTTTCATTTGCACTCAGGTTCTGCCCAGGTGGTCTTTACAAGGGGCTTATGTGTACCAACAGTATTGACACATGAGCAACACTTTCTACAACCTAGGTTAAGAACATTAATAGAAAATGTCTAGAGGAATCAAAAACATTCTTGACCTATGGAACAGCCAGGCCGCTCATTGTTTGTTAAACAACTTCTGACTCTTTGTTAGCTTTCTATGAGCACATTACCAACAGAACCTCACCATAAAGCCCAAATGAAGCTTATCAGGCATCTGTGTTTGCTTTTGAGATCACCATGAAGTGGTAAACACAAGTTACCAGCAGATTAAAAAGTCAGCATTTTCAGCTCCCCCTCGGAGAATTCATCAAAAACCAACACCTTCAGGAGTAAGTAATAATAGGAAATGACACTTTCTGGAATTAGATATGCCAAATGATTTATCATATTTAATAAGTACCATCAAATTCAATTCTAAAAGATCAGGCTGACATAAAGAAGTGAATTATTAAGAAGTTAACAATTTAATTTTCCCCTAGGACTGTAATATTTAGAAAATAGATGAGTTTCATTGTGGTGGGTTCAATTAGAGCTGGCAGCAATGAAGGCAGCCCATGAGAAAGAGGGAAGGAGCAGCCCTCACCCACTGAAGGCCCCCAGGGCAGCAGGGGACTGCTCTCAGTACCCAGATGGAGCATCTTCTTTGCTGTTACAGCTCAGCACCTTAGAGAAGCCTCATGATCAGGTTCAGAGGAAACGAATCTTAGCAGAAAGAAACACCTGCAGAGTGTGGACTGGAAAAACATTCTAAGTACTTCAGGTGTGGACATCTAGGACAGGCTGCTTTATGCATTTTCAGATAACCTAAAAACCTATGGGAGAGATCAGCACAGCACCTCACTCTGAGCAGCAGTGAGGCAACATCCCCTGCTCTATCGCAGGATTGCCTGAGGAATGCTGCTTTATGGATCTTATGAACTGGGACTGCATGGGTGGTTGTCCACTTACCTGTCTTCCTTCCATAGCTCCTCTCATTTCCTTGAAAGTTGAGCTAAATTCTCCAATGAAGTCGTGCTTGCCATTGGAATCCCAGTCCCAAACAATGCACTGGGGAGGCAAAGGGGAAAAGAACAAAAGAGCACATTTTGCTTCAAATAGAAACAAGGTTTTATGGGAAAAAAGCTACAAGAGAAATTATGCTGTGCATTGGAAGGGTGCTATCTAAAAGGAAATCACCTGACACGTTAGAAACATCTTGTGCAGCTCAAAATGCAAATGACAAGTGGAATCTCAGCCCAGCTTGCTGCTGACAATGGTGTGTGTGGCAGTTCTAGGTTGTGCCTAGAAAATTTTCCCCAGATCTTGAACAGAAAAATGATAGAATGTAAATAAATTACCACTGGATGTAAAAGGGAAAATAATGATAAGATCTAAATAATTCTATTGGTCTGATTACTAACATAAGGTTAGTTGTATAAACTAACTTTTTCTCTTTTTGGCTTCCTTTGCTCTGGCAGATATTAGCTGGCTTTTGCCTCAGTGCTACTCATCTTGAATGAGTTCTTCTTGTGCCTAAGTACTGACAAACTCCTCTCTCTGCTTTTCTCCTCTTCCTTTTTCCCTTAGATAGGGTGGAGGAAGGGATCAGGGAGGGGGAAGCTGTTGGTAACCCCCTGGTTTTGTCCAGGGGAGCTCTTGTGCTGTTTATAAATTGTAAATACATGTGAATATTGTATATTTTGTACATATTCGTTGCATTACATATTTTAGATTGTAATTCTGCTTGTAAATATAGTTTCATCAGCTTCCATCTGAGCTAGTCTGGCAATTTTGTATTGAGGGGAATTTCAGTCCACCTCAGTGTGCCATGGAGCTGGCTGATGAAAGCAGGCTCATGTACGTTGGAAAGAATAGAATCATACAATCAACAAGGTTGGAAAAGACCTCAGAGATCATCAACTCCAACCTATCACCCAACACCTCATGACTGACTAAACTATGGCTTTGAGTGCCACATCCAATCCCTTTTTGAACACCTCCAGGGACAGTGACTCCATCACCTCCCTGGGCAGCATATTCCAACGGCCAACAACCCTCTCTGTGAAGAACCCTCTCCTCACCTCAAGCCTAAACTTCCCCCATGCAGTCTGAGACTGTGTCCCCTTGTTCTGGTGCTGGTTGCCTGGGAGAAGAGACCAACCCCCACCTGGCTACAAGCTCCCCTCAGGCAGCTGCAGAGAGCAACAAGGTCTCCCCTGCGCCTCCTTCCCTCCAGGCTAGACAACCCCAGCTCCCTCAGCCTCTCCTCACAGGGCTGTGGATAGAGCACCCAACCTCTTTGCCAGCTCTCGTACCGTGGGAACTGGCCCACGCTTTGCAGAATCTCCTTGAAAGGAGTCCTTGAATCCATCTTTTTGCTGGCTGTAAAAATACAAGATTATGTTCATGCTCAAGTGGTGTCCTGAAATAAGAGTAACTCACCTCACTTAAGTGCTTTACAAATATCAACTACAATACAAAGCACCATATGTCACAGGCAAACGTTACTGGTTCCATGTATGCAATCAGTGGAGGTCACAGAGCTTGGAAGCTGAAGGCAGCAGCACTTGGTGCCATCCGGACTGTTTGCCAGTGCTGCCCAACAGTGACTGTTCAAACCAAGCCTCACTGGCAGTCATTGCTAAATTCATGCACAACCATGAGTATCTCAGTGGAGAAAGGAGGAAGAAAGGCCCATTTTAAAAGGAAGACATTTCCCCAGGTGGATGCAGATGAAAACTTCCCCTGGTTTATTTGTGTTCAGCTTTTTCACTCAGCATAGATTTTGACTTTTACTATATATGGAGCTTCTGAGCAGCACACAAGAGAATTTGGCACTGGAGCTACAACAGCACAGGCTTCCCCAGCTGAACCTCCTCATACTTCCCAGAAGATGACAGCTAGGTTCATCTTGCTACCTCTGCAGGAGCAAAACCCCTCACTTGCCCAACTTCTGATTTTAATTACATTTCAGAAAACCATAATCTGCACCATCCTCCAGCTTCAGCCAATGCTGATGTTCTGGGATGTGAGGATGCCTAGATAAGAAACAAACCAATTTCTCTATCTAATGTCCCCCATGGAGTGAAGCAGGGTTCCTGTTTGATAAATAGGATTCCAGCCTCAGATTCAGATCTCTTGCAAGGTTAATTTGCGTGATCTGACTTGAGAGAAAGAAGTGGTGTTCCAAGTCCCAGTGTGAATCAGACTGTCTTCACTGAGTGAAATTCCTGTACCACTGCATACAGTGATTATTCCCACGCTGACCATCCTGCCTCGGTTTAACTCAGGAGAACTGAACGAGAGAAAAGGCTGAGCACTGCAAGCATGCCTCTGTAGGGGAGTGTATGTGGGTACAGAGATTATTTTTCCTTGGGGAAAATGCTTCAAGTGACTTGTTCCCATTAGGTTGTTATACAATCACCTTTGGGCAGGGGGAACGGAGAGACGTAGAACTTAAACTTTCAGTTGACGAGCCAGCCCCCAACACACTCCCAAGGCTCATTTGCAGGAGACTAACAGTGAGTCTCATGGATAAATCCTGCCTGCAGGCAGTTGACAGCCAGACCATGAAAGCACTCCTGGAAAAGAACCCATCTATATTTCCCTCAGCTGGCCAGACACTACAGACTGCCACATGCCAGCAAAGCCTCTCAACTTCCCAGTCTTGCCAACCCGAGTTTCCATGCCCCCACACGCAGTAAGGAGTGGAGAGGATCTCTTTCAGAGAAGTTTTAGGTAGGGTTTACATGACTCTTCCTATCTCACAAAAAAACAAAGTCTTGAGGCACATGTCAGTGACTTGCTATGCTCTAGAATCACTGCAGGTGGTGTGAAGTGGCAAAGGCTACCAACAGAAACTTTTCTGTGATTCCTTCTCTAGGATCAGCGACAATGTAAAAAAACCAAACCAAAATGGACCCAGAAAACCCAAACAGAGAAGATTAAAAAAAACTCAGAAAAAAAAATGTACTTGATCAAAATTACTTTTCTGTCTATGTCTCATCAGGGTTGTTGCTACTTGCTAACAAAACAAATCATCTGCCCTGAAAAGTGTGTGTGTTTATGAAGACAAAGCTGTCCAGCAAATGAGAGAGTAGGCTGGAGCCTTTTGAAAGCAAATGTAAAATAGTGACTTTCCATCTCAGTCAAGGAGGTTCCAGTTTTTGAGTCTATGTCTTTGGCCTAATAGTCCAAAACAGAGCATGCAGCTTTTTCACATGTTCTGATAAACACGAAATCAATAGCAAAACAATCCTGGTTTGAGACAGCCAATATGTCTCAGATGGTTTTCTCCATGACTATCCCTCCTTTTAGTTCCCAGTCTGTTTTGGCTTTGTGCAAAAGAACCTTAATGCAAGGGGATAAACTTGAGCACTGACCCAGCAGTGCCTCTCATTATCAACATTTATCTGAGATTTCCGCTCATCCAGCTAACCAATCCCTGCACATCAAAGCAAGGCTTTGCTCACCGACAGACCTCTCTGATGTACCTCCTGGAGATGCTGCAGACACAGCACTGACATTTCTCACAATTCATGGATGGGTATCAAAATGTTCTCCACCTGAACAAAATTCTACCCAGTTCCCATCATCTACACTCAGGTCCTAAAAAAAGCTCAAGTCAGCTTTATCTTGCACTGTGAAAGTCAGCAGATAAGAATCGGCCATTGCCTTCTGTGTGGAGCAGGGAAGGAAGATGACAATAGCTGGCAGGAGCACAAAGTGCTCTTCTTCCCCAGAGCAGCATGAGTTTGTCCCCAAACATCATTTGTAACTATAATGTGTCCTCTATGCAGACACTGATTACACTGAGCTTTCTCTTGCCAGTCACTGGGGGAGTTAATTACATGTCTCTCGGGTATCATTCCAGAAGAATGACTTGGAAAACCACCACTGGGGTTAGTGGCCTGAACTGGTCATGCCAGCCACTGATGATATCATATCACAAACACCAGTGGAAGTGGGTCCTCCCAGTTATGGGTCATTTACAAATTCATTTACAAAGCTAAGACAGCAGAGGTTTCAAATGTGGAAAGTGGTCAAATGTACTAAGTGGTCAAGAAACCAAGTAAGAAATGTGAAGCAACTCTAAACTTTTATGAAAGCAACATTACAAGCCATGTTTCCTGCAGAAAACAAGGAGATGAAACATGGAGATTTGGAGATGAAGCACAGAAAGAGTGCACAGGCTGCTAGAGCTGCAACAGCTGGAGTGATGCAGAAAGGCACAGGTAAAGGTTAAACCTCAGCTTAACTTAAAGGCAAGGGTCTGAGCACAAAGGTCACAGTTCCTCATCTCACACCCACATACTAATCTGTTAAATCCATCCTTAGGAAACCACTACTGAACATTTTGCACTTGTCACATCAGTCATCATCAGGTGAAAATGTTCTCATCTCTGGGGTTTGTTGTTACTGTAACCTTCAGTTTGTGCCTCCACACAGACACTGCTGCTTCAAGGTGATCCCTCCATGTGCCTCCTCCTGGTCAGCGCATAGATTACGTACTCCAAAAACTCCAGGCAGGCCTTTTCCAGCACTGCTTCTCCGTCAGTTTTCTGCACAGTTATTTTATCTGCTCTGTTGCATTTGGTGTTGAATTCATCTCCTGCACAGGTGATGAAAGCATCTACCTGAAGAACCTAAAACCCTGCACCAGTACAACACATCACCAGAGACGTCCAGTGAGAGCCAAATGAAGATTGTGACTTGGATCTTTCAGAAAGGTTACACCTCAGCTAAAGAGCAGATATTTTCCTCTCCCTTGGAAGCTTATGAACAAGCCCAAGCTGTGAGGCAGTTAACACTGCTGAGAAAGAGCACATTGTTTCTGTAACTGCTCACATTTTGGGGTTTGTAGACACACAGTAGCCTAGTTTCTGGGTTTTGTTCTTGTACTGGGTGAAGAAGACGACTCTGACAGATTACTCTGCCTGTCTAAATCTACAGCATTCCTTCCCTGTGTGCATTCCCCTGTATCCACTGAAGTGTTTAAGAAATGTGCTCCATAACTGTGAGTTCCAAGCAGCTGCTCTGTAGTGCCTGGGTTATGTCTTGCCCTTACACCTGTAGTGGGGTGGAAACATGAGGGACCTCAATGGGGAACCTGGCACAAATGGGACGCTCCTGAGCTTGCCAGTTAGGTACCATCTCTTGAGGGATCTAAGGTGCCCAGCTCCCTAGTTACTCATGATGCTTGGCAAATCTGAAGGTAGACAGATGAGTTGAGCTCAGCAGCCTCTTCTGAAAGAACATTTTGTAAAGATAGGGGCATGGGAGGAAGGGAGAAAAGCTGTGGCAGAAAATATGCTGTGGAAAATAGAACCACTGAGGTTGCCACATGGCTGAAATGGTCTAGAAACCTGATGAAAGTCTAAGCCTAATGAGGTCATTGAGAACTTTGTCACAGCACCTAGGGAGGACAGGTTCTTCCCCCATGGAGAAGATGAGATGCTGTAGAGTACCTATGTATAACACATAGTAACTCTACTTTAATGTAAAGAATACAGACTAAATTCATAAAACACAGTGTATATGTAGTATAATACACAGCCTCTCATATATGATATTAGATATATAGTAATAAAAATAATATATTAATCTTGCTTTATCTGAATCCTTCCCTGCTTCCTGAGCAAGGAAACACAATGTTGTGTGAACACTGACTCATTAGGAATGTCAGCTACCTAGGCTGAAACTAAAACAAGAGATCTGACAGCCTTCTGTGAGTGTAACTGAAGAGACAAATACTCTGCTGCATGAAGAATGCAACAGAAAGTAGTTGCCTTAAATTTCTATTGTGACTACTTTTTTTTTTCCCTCTCATTTTTTCCCCCCAAATATTCAATGCAAAGCATGTGCAAACAGTCATTCATTGGAGTACATTTGTCTCACTCTCTTTTCCTCCCTCTTCTGAACAACCTATGAACAGATGCTGAATTCTGTGAAATGATTTCTTTATTTTGAAGCTTATCCTGTTTCTCACTTCTGAGCACTTTGTTGTTACTAATTCAAGGCTCAAAGTTTGGTACTAAACAGCCTCAACAAAATTCTGACCTACTCACAATGCAGCAGAATGAAGAGCCCAGATTGTCCAGAATCCATGGTGAGAAGCCCACCATTAGGATTTGAAGCAAGGCAATGCATGTTCAGATTCTGTTTCCTGGCATGCTTGCCAGTGATGATAGAAGGTAATATTGTTTGGTATCAAGTTCATCTCTGGGATTTTAATTTCTAAAAGACACTTAGCAGTTTTGAAAATACTCTTGTACCCAGCCACCCTTCTTCCTTCAAGAAAAGCCAACAAAAAATAACAGCAAATGAAGAGACAGACAGCTGTCATCAGTGATGTATGGAAGAGGTGGCCAAGATGCACCTTTGCCCTAACTCCAGAGAACCAAGATTTTGGCAAAGGATACCAGTGAAGCCAGACACCCTGAGCTGGTCTGAGGCTGGCAGTGGTGCCATTTGAGCAGACTCTCAGATAAAAGGCTTACAGAGTGAGTTTCAGCACATGGATGACCCTCCAGATTCAGAGATCAAAAACTGCTGCAAAGAATTTCTGCTGCTGTTCCACCTGAGATGTGCCAAAACACTTCTTCAAAGGACAAGAGAGCTGACCCTGTTTACTGGCCTCATTCCAGCACAAGCAATTAAATTTCTACATCTCACCACCCCTTGGAGTTCAGGCTGGAACAAGGTTTTTTGAAGCTCCCTGCCCTGCACAGTGGCAGAGTGATTCTGTGCTTCTCAGGACATGCCACTGTTCCCTCCAGAGATGGAGCTGAAGCACAGAAAATGAAGCCTCACGAGTGAGACTTGGCAATCATTGTGCTGAAAGCAACTGAGACCCAAGACCTTAACTGCTTACAGTAGTGCCACCAGAAAATCTAGGTCTGGACCCTTTGTGTTATTGAAGATGACTAAGCTGTGAAGAGCAACTAAAAATACCAATGCTTCCATGGCACCACAGCTCAGAGAAATAAAATGAAGAAACCTCTGCACACATTTGACTGTTTTCTGCTTCCCTCTCTACCCTTCAAATTCCAGGGTGCATGGGAGTCATGAGCCTAAATGACAGAAAGTTGCTGATTGCTTGTAAACTGTAAAATCAAAGCCTGCCTGTTTCAGTATGCTGGCTCTCCAGCTAGCACTGCCCACCAATACACCCCAGACTGAGCAAGACTGCCAAGGAAAGGGGGAAAAGCAGCACAGTTGTGGGGCTGGAGTGTTTTGGAACAGTTAAACCCAGGGAACAAAGGCAGCAACGCCTGTTACCGCTGGGGGAGCAGAGGGCTCAGGTGTTTGGATAATGCCAAGATATGCAGGGGCTGGGAAAAATTAGAACTTCAGGAACAAGCAGAGAGAGTGATTGCCCACTGGGATGGGCTGCCTGAGGAGGTGGTGGGGTCGCCGTTGCTGGGGGTGTTCAGGGCAAGGCTTGACAGGATGCTTGGTTGTATGGTTTAGTTGATTGGGTAGTGTTGGATGATAGGTTGGACACGATGATCTTGAAGGTCTCTTCCAACCTGGTTAATTCTATTCTATTCTATTCTATTCTATTCTATTCTATTCTATTCTATTCTATTCTATTCTATTCTATTCTATTCTATTCTAAGTGCAGCCAGTACTCTAAAGCCAGACCTTCAAGAGCTGAGCTCTGTGTTTGTAGGTAAACAGGGGGAAGTAACAGTGCTTAGATACCCAAGTACCTTCTCTGAATGTGCAATCAGGTACTGAGATTGTATAAATGACCACAATTATGCAACAAATTACTGGAGGTGAATAAAAAGAGGTCTGTTTAAATCTAAGGTGATATTTCGTTCCTTAATGTCAACATTCTGTTAGATTAATGAGCAACTTCCTTTGCATTCAGGAAAATGATGTAGGTGTGGATGCTCCTTCATCACTCTCCTGGGTGAATTATGAAGCTGTTATTAAAATAATTACCAATGGAATAAGAAGGAGAATCAACATTTAATTCACTGTAATGAGAATCTCTATTTCCTCCTAATGTGGCTGCTTTAGTTCACTATGATTACAGCAAGTAAGGTCTTTTAAGTAAGCATGTGCCTGGATCAATAGGCTGGCTATAAAACTATGGCCACAGTTCAGTGAAAAAGAAACCCTACAGAGAGAAGAATATTCAGGCAAAGTGATTATTCTGACTGGCCAGCAGACATTCCCTGAAAGCTACTCATAAGACAAAGTAATTGAGAAGAAATCCAAGCCATAAACACCAAGTTCATCCTATTTTCATACATCTATGCAAAGCACAAATGTGCTCTGTCTTTAAAACTGCAAAAAAAGGAGATGGAAGAAAAAGCACTGAAAACCCATGTCAGAAACCACACAGTGTAAGTAATGCTAATGAAGAATTCATAGCAGAAGGCTCCTCTGGCACTAGGAGACAGGCTTCCCTAAGAAAGGACAGAAGAGAAAACCCCATCAGGGAGATGAGGAGGACACAAAGCAGCAACATTAATCCTTAGTGATTCTCATTTTACCCTGCTAAGAGAAAGAAAATTCACCATTGGGTTCAAGCACAGCCTACAGGGTCCATGTTCTCCCTGTCTGTGATGTGTTCACAGGGACTGACATCTGCGGTGAAGTGTTGTAACAGGTTCCAGCACACTTGGTATCATCAGCAGCTACAGAGAATCATGTCACTGAGGTTTATCAGATGCCCTAGCAACTCACCAATGCAAAGATTTTGGTTTCATCGACTTAATTTTCCAGGAAAATTATGTGCAATGTAAGCTCTTATTACAGCAAGTGACTTCTACAAACGCCGGGCTGCTGTTGCCCCTCCCCTCGCTTTGCTAAAGGCTTTCATTCCTGCGGAGCACACTCTCGGGAGCCACCTCTACAGAGCTCTGGTCTGCAGGTGGCACCATTATGTCATTATGAAACCAAAGAAGATGATTCCTGGGACAGACAGCAGCACCGAGGAGGGGAGCCTAGCCTACTTAAGGAAATACTCCATGAGTATAAAGTATGCAATCTAACACTACTCATGCATAGGAAAAACAATTCTCTCTGAGGCAAAGATTAGGAGGTATCATCTAATGTGAACTGTCAACATTAGCTGAAGTAAATGGAGCTGTATCACTGACACCAGTGCAGAATGTCCCTTTGACCTCCAGTGGCCTTTGGATGGGGCCTTCAGAACTAAAGAAGACATCTGCAAGCATAATAGCATGAGATCTTTATCTTTAAAAGAGCTGGCCAGGGGAAAGCAGATGCCACAGAAGAGTTAATTCTGCTGTACAGTCTGCTGAAGTGAAAAGCAGGGACAATGGTGACAAAAATCAAGCTGCGCCACTTTCGGGAGTGTTACCAAAATGAAAACACTGCTTACAAAGCACCGATAAAAGTCTGGAATCAGTGTATCCATGGTCTACAACAGGAACAAGCAGGGGACCAGGAACCCCTCCTGTACACAGCTCTCATCCTCCCAAATGCTGAGCCTACCCTATGTACATGTAAGAAGCAGGTAGTGGAGCTAGCAGGAACAGGATGCTGGCTTTGCAGAGCTGCCTGGAAACAGAGGGAGCTCCAACACCACTTACCTGAGGTTGTGCTGTCATATGTGGGAAAACCACATCAGACCTGTGTCCAACACTAAACCACCCAACGCAGCCCACTAACCATAGAAGCTCTTCGCTCAGCACAGACTTTTCTCCACCCTTCACATGTATGCATAGAAATGCTTCTAATTTGTGATCATTCTGCTGTGACTCCCAGAAGACACCTATGGAGCACTCAGGATGGGGTTACGGACCTCTTGCCAGCAAGAGACCAGCATGCAAGGTGTGCAGCACACAGCAGCACACCTGCTGCCATTAGCCAGGCACCAGCATGGCAGTGGTGAGCTGCACAGCCTGTCAGGTCCCTGAAGTCCCACTGGGAGGAGTTCGTGAGGCAGCAACAGCTTCCAGCTCCCTGTAAGTCACCAAGTTGAGCTCCCCTAAGCTACAGAAACTGTCCCCCAGAGAGCAACTTCGGATGGAAGAAAAGTGCAGCTTAGCAATCTGTCAAGATGTGAAAGTGAGGCTGAGTAGTCAGTGGGGACTCACAAGTGGACAGAATCTTTCAAGAAGTGCAAAGAGAAACAGGTAAATAATCTTCTACATGAATGGGTCTGGGAGTGCTCAAGGCTGACAGAAGTCTGTCACATTGGACAGAGATGTCTTCAGTAGCTCTCCCAGGCTTTGCGTGCTGACTGCACTCAGAGCAGCGTCAGGATGATTCCCAGCAGTGTACGAAGAACTGGCATGGTACCTAAGCACAGGGTGCAGCATCTGGAACCCCTAGAATGCCTTGGGGCCAGGAGTTAACTTCTGCGCATTTCTTTAACTCCTCTGTTAGCAGGAGGTGACAATAATCATGCTGGCCAAGTCCTTTGATCAGATATGCCAAAGGCTCCAAAAGGAGACACTGCTCTCTTTGAAAGGAAGGATTGTTGTTAAGCACTCTAGGCTCCTCATGCTCTAGTCTCCTTCCTTCCAACAGTCTGGCTACTCTGCATATCTCCAAGAGCCTCTAAGAATGATATGGGACAGAAGGGGAATCTTTTTCGCTCTCTAAAGTGTCTTCAGGAACTTAAAAGCCTCCTTTTTTCTGTATCAGGACAAACCTGGGACTCTTCACATTTCTCTTAGTGACGCAAAACTGTGCTCCTGCCCTGTGGAGAGCGTACTTCTACCTCTGACTGCTCCTCCATTTTCCCCACTTCATCCACTGAGACAGGAGTTATTCCAGCCTTCTGCTTGGTACCTCTCTGCCTTACTCCCCTCTGCTGGAGCTGCTTCTGCTTTGCATAAACTGTTAAACATTTATTAAAGCAAGGTTTTGACCTCAAGTTTCTCCTGTCAAAGGAGAACATTTTAAATATGGGATGCTAACATCATCCTTTCTCTTGTTCAGTCCCCTCAGTGCAGTTGTACAACATGGATATGCCTCAGCAGCAAGGACTGGTGACATCAGCTGCCATCAGCCCATCTACAGGTGCCTTGTGTTCCAATAGCTTCCCTACATCTCAGTGGGCCATGGGCTCTGGCACTGCTCCTTGCTTGCTTTCTCACTGTCTCTGTAACCAGAGATACTCCTCATGGGATGGTTTTGTCAAAATAGTTGATTTCCATGGATTTTGAGAGGCAGTAAAATGAATCTTTTCTGGTGAACAGTAGTGTGAAATACCTACTGATGTTTAGGTGCCATCCAACAGCACTGCTGAGTGTCACAAACATGTGGCAGTGCACCCTGCTTCTGACGCTGATGAGACCCAAACCAAATTAGCACTCTGCCCATCCTCTGGTGCTAGGGGAAAAATGGACTCAAGGTGCAGAATTTCCTGGCTACGCTGCCTCTGTGATGATGTCCCTGAATGAAACCAGAGCGTGTTGTGACTTGTCCCAGGCATTAAAACATGGTGACTATTTCTTAACTCACCTGTTAAAGAAGTGAGTCTCCATACATAGAAACGAAGTTTGCAAACCTGAGCAGAAGGTAAGCATTAGGATCACAAAATGCCCTGCTCTTATTTCAGTCATGAAACTCACTGAAGTCTGATTCATTCCTGCCAACAATGGTGCTTGGCAGTATTGTCTGAGGTACTGGCAGGATCAGGGTTTGACTTTCTCTGGCTCTCTCCAGCATGGTTGTGTTGTTATTAACTTCATGTCTACAAAAAAATATTTCACTGTGAAGAATTTTAAAACCCTTAAAGAAAATGCCCTGAATAAATATTGCACAGAATCATTTGGGTTGGAAAAGGTGAGTCCCAACCTTTCTCTAACTCTACCAAGTCTGGTGCTAAACCACATCCCCCAGCACCGTATCTCTGCATCTTTTAAACACCACCAGGGGTGGTATGATTCAACCACCTCCCTGGGGAGCCTCTTCTAGTCTCTGAGAACCCTTTCAGTGAAGAAGTTCCTTCCAATATTCAATCTAAACCTCTCCTGGTGCAATTTAAGGCCAGTTCCTCTTGTGCTATCATGTGTTACTAGAGAGGAGAGACCACCACCCACCTTCCTACAACCTCCCTTCAGGTAGCTGCAGAGAGTGGTAATGTTTCCCCTAAGCCTCCTTCTCTCCAGAGTAACTATGAAGTGAATGCAGTAAGGGAAGACAGGTTAGGTCCACACACTGAAACTGTGAACTAAAGAAATGCATTTAATGCCCAAGAAAGGAGGGATGCTCCTTACAGTGGCTATGACTCTGATCTCACTCACTCACAGATGTCTGTTACCACAGCACAGGAGGTGCAGGTACAAAATCCAATGCAGTTGGCAGAAGTGTCTTTTGGTGCTGTGTTACAAGATTCCATCTTTCAGAAGCACTGCAAATGCCCAGAGGAATGAACGGAACAAGACAATCAGCTGGCCCCTACCAGGAGCAAGGGCTCCTGTGAAATGGACCAAGTCAGTCAGTTTAGCAGATAGAATAGAATAGAGCAGAACAGAATTAACCAGGTTGGAAATGACCTTTGACTTCATCAAATCCAATCTATCACCAAACACTATCTAATCAACTAAACCATGGCACTAAGTGCTCCATCCAGTCTCTTCTTAAACTCCTCCAGTGATGGTGACTCCACCACCTCCCTGGGCAGCACATTCCAATGGCCAATCACGCTTTCTGTGAAGATCTTCTTCCTAGCATCCAGCCTAAACCTCCCCTGGCACAGCTTGAGACTGTGTCCTCTTGTTCTGGTGCTGGTTGCCTGGGAGAAGAGACCAACCCCCACCTGGCTACAACCTCGCTTCAGGCAGTTGTAGAAAGCAGTAAGGTCTCCTCTGAGCCTCCTCTTCTCCAGGCTAAGCAACCCCAACTCCCTCAGCCTCTCCTCACAGGGCTTGTGCTCCAAACTACTCCCCAGCTTTGTTGCCCTTCTCTGGACACATTCCAGCAACTCAACATCTTTCCTAAACTGAGGGGCCCAGAACTGGACACAACACAATGAATTAGGAGATGCAGAAATAACCTTGCAAACATTTTTTCACTGGAGACCTGTGATTTTGATTCCTCCAGCTCAAGACCCTTCAAGAGACTTTTCAGAAGGTGCTGAGAAGACACCCCTTTAAAAAGTCTCATCTTCCTGGACTGCCTCAGGTTAGGTGCACGGCAATAGGTGATAGTTTTTTATACCCCAGCCAAAGATTTTCAGTGTATTTCAGGCTCCGGTCACCTGAATTCAGTTTACTTCTACCTTTAGGAAGATGAAACCAGGCTTCCTATTTATTCTCTGCTTCTACATATTCATGTAAGAGAAAGGCTGCAAATGAGGTCATTCAAATTCATAATGGCAATGTCCTTTCCATGCTAATTCTATAATTTTGTATTCACCCATGGTATCTAGATCTAAACTACCATCAGAAGGCCTGTAATTAGTCTTGTTTCTTCCAGGGGATGCCTCCTGAAGCTCAGGGGTGGGGTCTGTTATCCAGTGACTCAGTACAGACCCACGCCTAAAGAACACCTCAGAAAGCCTTTTGACTGAAGTCACTTCACTGCTAGGCTTTATTTCTGCCATTAATTTGGTGGAGATAATCAAATATTTAAGGAGCTCTGAATGGGGCATTAATAAAATGTATAGGAAAAAAACAACTTTGGAAGTGCTGATATGATGTTGGCTACCTGTGGTGGCTGCACTGAAACAGAAACAGCCAGAAGAAAGGTTCAGGTATCATTCCTGAATATCCCAAGATATCATCCTTTTGGGCCCCATCCCTGGAGGTTTTTAAGGCCAGGCTGGATGTGGCCTTGGGCAACCTGCTATAGTGTGAGGTGTCCCTGCCCATGGCAGGGGGGTTGGAACTGGATGATCCATGAGGTCCCTTCCAACCCTAACAAATCTATGATTCTATGATTTGTGCTTATCCTCCTTCAGGAGTCAGTGGAGAGAAAAAGCAACCAAGCAGCAATGCTCAGACTTGGATTTGCTCTGTAGTAGGTTTGGTATAAAATTCAAGGCAATGTAGGATGAACGTCAGATGTAGATACTAAAATCAAATAATTCTTCAGACTGGGATTTACCTGTCCCTCAGGAACTGAGATGTAAGAGCCAGCAATGCAGAAACATACAAAACAATTAAGATCCTTTTTGGGAATCCCTTTGAAGCAATGGAGACTCCGAACATAAAGGAGATTTACATCACCTCTCAAAAAAAGCCCTGGGAAAAAGGAGTCCCACAGAGCTGTCCCTGGCAGACATTTCTGTGTCTGTGAGATAAGAAGGGATAACAGAAGAGAAGCTGGGCTAAGAAGCACTGGAAAGCCCAAAACAAAGCAGGAAACCCCTTTGGACTCAGCAGAACTGAACTTGACAGCATGAACAAAGAAACTGCCTACTGCTGGACTGCTGGGTTCAGAATAACTCTGCACATTTTCTGTTACAAACCAAACACACTGAGACATTTCTGAGTTCTCTAGGGTTCTTAAGTATAACACACATCTACGAGAAATGAATGATTATCAATTGCTGTAATTGACAGCAGTTAACTTCTTATTAACAGCAATGCACTGGAGATGGGTCATAAGCTAGAAATAAAGTTGAAAGCAAGGTAGTGACCATTTTATTTCAGAGCAATACCTTTTAACTGGGGCAGAGAGGAAAGACCGAAAACAAGCTGATAGCACTTTTCCAGCTACCTCTTTATAATAGCTAAAATCACTGAGGTCTAGCAGAGGAAAAGGCACTAAGGAATTATTAACTATCATGGCAACACCACATGAAAAATTGATTCTCAAGGAGGAGCGGTTTTAAGCAGCTTGTTCATCTTTTAAGAAATCAAAGTGGAATATAAAAGTCATGCATCAAGCTGCTTTTATAAACTCCAAGCACAACTAATTTCAAAAGAAACACTGCTTCATTCATGTCCATTGACTAAAAGCCTTCATGCTCAAACACAGTTATGTTTCTCCAGTGTAAGAAGTGACAGTGAACAGAAGAGGTGGCAGTTGCTCCTTGCAGTGCTGTAACACTCATGTTAATAACACTCTCTGGTGGAGATGAAAAGAATGTTTAATCACAGAGGCAGGGGAACTTCTCAAGTGCTATTCCAAGCTTACAGGGTATTTTAAGATTCTCAGAATACTCTCAGGGTACTTCATTTACCAAACATCCCAAACAGAAAATGAAAACGAGTACTCGGTGGTTCCTTCTCATAGACGACAGCTGGCCAGCGCAGCTCTTTTCTGTCTGAAGTGTATTGCTCTGAAATATGCTTTTATACAAGCCATGGGGGGCTTAAATCCCACACCTGAACGGCACAGTTGATGCCTGTGTGCTGCCTGACCCCAGGAATGTCCCTCTGAGCTTGCCAGCACCCAGCCTCCCTGAACAAGAGCTGAAGTCTGTGAAATGCTGTCCAAAAGCACAGTTCACAAACTTGCTCTGTTTGAACCAGAAACAGGAACGGGCCTTTGATTCCCAGCTTTAAAATTGAAAGAGAAGAAAATCCATCTATAAAGTGTTGTCTTCAGTAGCAAAGAATAAACACACCTTGTCTTGACAGGATGTCAGACTCAAACTGTTTCAGTTGAACTAAGCTGGAGGGTTTGGGGAAAAAAACTGGGATGAAAATGCTAACAAGCTTTGTTTGGCCCTTTGTATTTATGATGGTTTTGAGAGGTCGTTAAGCATAAGGACAGTGCAAGCAGAGGACTGGGTGAAAAAGAGAGCAAGCACAAGGCTCTCCTGAAGCCCAGCACTTTGTTGCACATGCAGGCTGTTCACCAGCTGCTCTTGTAGAGCTTGTGCAGAATTACACAGACTCCTGTCTCCAGAACATCGAGTGGAAATACACATTTGTAAGCCACCAAAGGCTCCTGCCATCACTGGATTCTGGGCAAACTTCCCTAAAAGATGCAGGACAATAGATTTGAAAAAAGACCAATCATTCTGGATGTTTCTGATGAGTAAAATTGACCAGTGCTGAGATATTGTAGCAACGGACATCCTGTAAGCAGCACATGTTGACGGACAGATAAAATATGGCCAGTGAGAGAAGAGGATTTGCCTTGGCAACCAGCAACACAATAGCACTGCCAAAATGTGCATCTTTTCATTCTTCCCAGTCCTGGCAAGCCAATCAGGGAAGCTTTCAGCACTAAAACCAGGCCTGTGTTTTGCAGAATTCACTGGGGTTGTGAAGGATCACTGTTTCTGCAGCTTCAATTAGCAGACACGCATCCTTGAACCTCAGCATCACAGGTGGAACTGATTCCAGTGCCAGCCTTGCTAATGCTTACTCCTTGAAAGACAAAATTATGGTTACTTTTTTAAATATTAACCACAGGCAAACCTCTGCATGTCTTTAGAATGAAGGAGTGCTTAAAGTTAATATCCTGCAGAGAGATCACTTAGCTTTACAGAAAACCTCTGTTATTTGCCTATAGAGGACTGCTCACCAACACAAGCCCAACAACAGAGAATCTTTCTCTGACTCTCACCCAAACTTCACCTTCACCTCCTAAGCACCTCTGAATATCTGTCCTATCACTGCCCTTGACCTTAACCTTGGTGGAAAGCCTGTCCCTGCGCACACAGCAATGACAGCAACACAGTGGGTGTAATGGGAACAATCTGCTGCTTTCGGCAGGAAGGCAGGAAACAAGCAGCCAAAGAAATCGGTGCTAGGAGCTGTGTGAGACAGATCAGGGCCCTGTTTCTGTATCAATAAAGGCTGAGGCAAATAACTCAAATGTCAACAGCTTCACAAGTAGATGCTTCATGCTCTGAACAGCCAGGAAAGGAGAGCAGGTTGGCCTGTGAGAGCAGTCAATGAAAGTGCCAGGATTCTGTATTTTACTTCTGCAGGGTCACCTTAAAGCCATGCAGTAGTGAGGATTTAAAGCTCTTAAGGAGAATCAGGGTTCAAGTGCTGTGAATCAACAAATCTAGGCTACTAAAATCACCATTCTAACTTTTGAAATGTGCACAAGATGATTAAAATGACGAGTTAGTGATTTTGAATTGTTTTCTGCAAGCTTTCCATATGCATAAGTCTGCCTGGAGAAGCACAAGCTGCATCCTGACAAGGAACGCCATCATCTCACGCTGCTGACACAGCTTCCGTGTAGCAGAAGGCAACATGTCAGGGACAGGACATAACAGACTCATGAACGTCCACAGTACCACTGGGGGCTGCTGTTACCACAACCTCAGTTTCAGCCACACAGGGCACTTCCTGCTGCCCAGCTCTGACCCATCCACTGTGCTTTACCCCTGTCTTCTCCAGGGCTGGCAGGCTGTAATACAAGCAAATTCCTTGAGACCAGCATGGCACAAGGAATGGCTAGAGCCAAGCCACACTTCTGCTCCCCTCATCTCAGCCAGCTCCTTCCACGTGTCAGGACTCCCAGGAGAGGGACAAGGGATGGAGGAAGGGCTGAAGTGTAGCAGGGATATCCACACTTGAGAGAGGGTGGGAAGGTTTCCTTACGATGTTCAAGCCAACTGCAAGAGGAAGTGTCCATGGCTGGATCCTGACTCTTTCCAGATCCTCTGCACCTTCCTCCTTAGTGACAGAAGCAAGTTCAGTGCTAACCTTCAGCACTACTTGCATCAACACACCTCACTTATTAATAACATCTACCACCAGTCTGCAGCAGCATTTTTTCCCCTCCAGGTGCTCTTGTATCCATGAATGGTTGCTTGTAGTATTATGAAGAAAACACCCTGGGAAGCTGACAATAGGCAAATCTTTTCCTCCCACATTTTATCTGGGTCAGGAGTCAAAGACTCATTTGTGGCACAACTCTGACAGAGTATTTTTTTTTTCATATTTTGAAGAGCAGGAGTCTGAAACACTCCTGTCTGTCTACAAGCAGAATTGTGCCCGATGTGAGTTGCCTCCTTAATTAGCCTGCAAAAGAAGCCTTGCTTTCCAGACAGACAGTCATCAGCTTTTCAGATACTTTGCTTGCAACTAGAAATGGATTCATTGCAAACCAGAAATAGATGATATCAAACATGTATTCTGCTGAAGGAGAGCACTTTCCTGGAAAATCTATATACAAGAAAGAAAGGCAGCACATGGCTGGGCATGAGTGGTCAGGGTGAGTGCTGGAAGGAACACATAGAGTTCCCCAAGCTCTACTGCAGCTCCTGCAGAGCTGCATGGGACCAGCCTGGCTTCTCTGTGAGTTTGCACACAGCAAACTAGACACACCTCAACTCCACATCATCCATTTACTACTCACCTTGTCAGGATGCTGTAGTGAAGGAGCCATGCCACCCAGCTGGGAGGAAACAGGGGTCTGACCAACAGAGATGTAAATTCTCTTAAGGGTATGTGTGGTAGGTGAGATGAGTGTGTACAGGAGGGCTAAATACATATTGCCAGAACCTTCACACTTTCCAAGTGACCCCTCTGTACTGAGACATCTTTGAAAACCTTTAAAGTCTAGACACACTTAAAGTTATTTCTGCTCTCATGTTACCCAGCATTTCACAATCATTAATTTATAATCAGGTCCCTGAAGCTATTTCCTATAATTTTTTTTTTAAACAAACCCTTTGTTTTGCCATAAATCTGATGCTGCTGTGCTCCCTGGGGATGCTGCCCTTTAAAACACACATATTTAATTATCTGCAGCGTGTACCCACCATTGTGTAGTATGTGAGTACAGAAACTATAAAGGTACCATTTATTGGTAGGATTTTAAGGTGAGCTTTCTATTTAAATAGCAAAAATATATTGCTCATAGCAAAGAATACATTTATTACAAGATTTAACAACAACAGGAGGATTTCCATGAGGGTGTGATTTTCAATTTACACAGTAAAAAAGGTATCTGTGAAGAAACCAAGGCTCTTTATAAGCTGCTTACGTGTCAGCCAATGTAAGGCTTTGCTACTTTATGAGAGCCTGAAATGAGATTGTCTGGAAATTGCCTTCACTATTCTTTCCAGTCTCAGCTGAAAGAAATGAAAAAAAGAATATGAAAAACTGGTTACACTTCCATTTTCTCCCATTTTTAATATCAGGAGATACTGTAAGTCACACAGCAATGTGTCCTGTAGACACAGGGCTATGAGACTGACAGATCTGCTTTAAGATAGGTGACACTTTAAAGTTCTCTCCCTACAGCATTCAGCTTCTTTACAAGGTTACAGCTAAGCCTTAATCCTGATCTGTTTTAGTGAAAGCAGAGCTTCACTTCATTCCTGTAACTCAAAATGGAAGCACTGGTCTCTAAACTTCTACCCTAAGCAGCTCTGCAACTAACACTGGGCTCTGGGGGGTGTTCAGTGCACTATCCACACTGCAACCTGAAAGCCAGGAAGGATGTCGAGGTTAACTCATCAGCATCCCCTCTGTCCATCACTGTGGAACTGATCCTCGCTGCCAGGGCTTGGCTTGGTCTGGTTTCCCATGGTCTCGGGGATAGTACTTAGTACTCAGTACATAGTTATTGCCCCCTGGAGAGCCCAGACACCTCTGGTTTAGGTTATAAGCAGCAGCACTCACAGGAACCTGTTTCATTTCAGGAGACTAAAACTCACAGACAGCTCAGGAGAGGCAAGAGAGAGCTCTTCAAAACATTTCTTGAGCTGATAAATTGCACAGCAAAGCTGTGGAAGGCTGCATTTATTTGTCTGGAGATGAAGCCACCATGACAGTAAGCTCACCAAAAAGCAATGTGCCAATTATCTGGAGGCAATCCTTTGTTATTTGCAAAAGAGAAACGTAAAAAACACTCCCTGGATCCCCTAATCCAGCCAAACAAACACACACATGACATTTCTGTTTGCTTCTTGTCCTCTCCTTGCCCTTGTTTCACATAATGGATGCTCAGCAATGTCAGGACAAAGTTTCTTCATTTCTGCCCCAGGGCTCATGGAACCAGGAGCTCCAAGAAGCAAAAACCTCCTTTTAGAGGGTGAACACTGAAGTTCAACCTGTTGGAGTCATTCAGCGGATGGGAACAAGACTCCTCTCTCTCTCTATCCTGTCCATTTCATTCACACGTAGGCTCTTCAGCCTTCTGCTGCCATCTTCACCAGCAGCCCAGACCCTGGGAGATGTGAAAATCAACTCTTCTCTTTTTAATCTCAATATATCAGATGCTCTCTCCCTTGTGAAAACCACTTGCACCCCTAATTGTTGTGGCAACACTTGTCATTCAGACAGCTCTTTCATCTCAGAGGCACTTCACAAACATCAATTAACCCAAAGCTAGATTAATTAAGACAACAATTAATTTGCTATCTATCCAGCAGTTACAATAATGGAGAATAAAGTGGTGCTTACTAAAGTCATCAGAAAGAGTTCCCTTGACTCTAACAAAACCAGGATCAAGCTCATTCCTGGAGTCTATTTCTGTCTCCTGCATCTTCACTGCAATCTGGTATTTTCTTCCCTAACTTCTTCAACTACAGGAGTACAGCCAAGGCAAAGGGAGAGAGAACAAGGGATCTGTCCGGTGCTGAAATCTTGCAGCCACCCTGCACAGAGTTTATGAGGATTGATCAGATCAGTCCTTGACATGCTCAGGTAAATCAGGGTTCCAAACATGCTGCTGCCATTAATGCATTCAGGACACTCCATGTTATAAAGTGACTGAACTCCACACTAACTCAAACTGACAAAACAGAGCACGGAACTGCAGCAAATTGCCCACAACCACTGAGGACCTTCTGAAGCCAGGCACTTGAACTGTTAATCATCGGTGCAGTGTCTCCATCATTGGCATGGAGAGAGAACAATGGGAAGAGGGGAAAGAAAGCAAGAGGAACATTTCAGAGTTGCAGTTTTCTAATGAATCATTTACTGGATGAGTCCAGTGGCATTTGTGTAAGGAGGTTTCAGAACCTGGCTTTTACAGTGTGCCATTTCATTTGGTAATGATCCTCAAAATCACATGGCAGCCTCCCAGCACACTGGTTCAAAACTCCTGCTCTGGTTAGGCAGTAAGCACTTGTACAAATATTTCTGTTAGCTTGTTAACTATATGCCACATCCCACTATGTAAGCTTAATTATTTTATGTTTCTTTTGCCCAGCAAGAAGGAACTTTCTGTTACCTAAAATTATCATCTGTGGAGTCAGTTTTACAGGAGCTTCCCCACAACATGATAACATCCTTCAAATCACTAATGAATCAGCACTGTAAAGCAGGATCTGCACCCTTCAAGGGAGAGGCAATTATTCTCAAGATTCCAGGAAAATATCCCAGCCTAATGAAAAAGAACTGACTTACTGAAAAGGTCATTTGAAGGCATCTTTTGATTCACATTAAACACACCTAAAGGTTGCATCCCCCTTTCTGAAGAGTTTCCTCAAGGAGGATCCCCCATGCAAATGCCTCTGAAGTAACATCAGAGGAAGCAGGCCAGGGGTGACTGGCTCCACTGGCATTCACTTTGTGAATATATTGAAAGGGGAAAGGCAGAAGAGCAGAGTCCACCAGAAAAGCCTGAAATCACTCAGTCAGGTACATAATCAGCAAGACTCCCCCACACTGTGATTCCTTCTGTGTGGAATTAAAAGCCCAAAGTGAACAGCAAACCCAATGAGCCTTCTCTTCCAGAACAGTGTGAAATCATTCGTCCCGTGCTTTTCTAATCATCATTCGACACTGGCTGAATTACCCTCTGTGCCATATGCTGTCTGAAGTCCTGCACAATTATTGTTGGTGGCCATGAACCATGTCTTTCCACATTAGTGCTTCAGGCAGGCTATCATAGCTAAAGAGGGCAAGAAGAAAAGCACTAATGGATTTGTCTGAATGTATTACTGCTCATATCTCCAGCTCTGCTCAGCCTTCTCCACAGGTTCTGCTCAGTTACTTTCACCAGTGGCTTTCAGAGATGTCGAGGGCTTGCAGAAGTATCACAGTTTGTAATCCACCTGTACAAGCAGAGCTGTGGTACTATAGGTCACTAGAAGCTTACTCATCTAGAGAACACTGCCTTAACATCCCAGACAGTACCCAAATCACCCCTGCTGTTTGCCTTTCCTTAACTCACAATGAGGCAGCCAATATACTTACACAGACCTTTCAGAAACATTTTTCCTCCCTAATGATCCATCCTTTAGCATGGAAGATTCACCAGCTTGGAGAAGTCAGAAGAAAGCAGTTACAACTGTTTGACAAAGACCCAACCTTCCACCTAACAAAATGCCATAACAGACCTTGGGGAACAGATTACTAAATTATTATTATGATGTTTTCATTTAATTTTAAAAATAAATATATTTTAAAATATTGCCTATTCCCATCCAGCAGAATATCAAAACCTTTCTGATAGGCTGCAGAGCTCCTTCTGTTAACACTCCAAGCAAGGACCACGTCATATAATGGTATCAAGGAAGAGGCACTGCACAGATTATTAATTTCAGCAAGTGCAAAGCTCTCAGGAAGACCTTGTTAAAAATGATCTACCACAAAAGCATAGAAAATCATGGCCTATGATAACTCCCATTGGAAAGGTTATTGCATTGCTGTTTATAAAGGTCTTGGTACAGAAAGCACATTGCCTAAGCATTGTCATATCATGGAAGGTTTGGCTCTATTTGCTCTGCTTCCATCACAAACTGAGCCAGTCTAGCAATTTTATTTTGGGGGTTAATTCTCTCAAATTAGTTGGGGGGGTAATCTCAACCCACCACACACATGTCTTTCTACTCCCTAATTCAGTGCTTCTTTTATAGAGGGGCTCCTGACATAAAGTAAGGAGGTAGTAGTTACAACAGAGACAGGGCAACCACTTCCCTTGAGTGCACTTCTCACAGTTCAGTGATGCTGGCTTCACATTATCCAACTGACTGGCAGAAGCAGGCCCATCAAGTTCTGAAAGTTACTGTAAGAGGTGTAGCTCACAACCCACTGATTACAGTGGATTACCACTTCTTTGCCCCCTTCATTTGATTGTGGTACTCATAAAGCAGCTGTATGAGCACCTTTTCCATCAGACCTGATGGCAGTGCAGAATAGTATGAATCTTCAATTGAAAAAAAGAGACACAAAGTTTTGCTTTCTCCAAGTAAAACTATTCAGAAAGTAGGAATGACTTCTGACCTTCAGCCTGCGGTCCTGGTCTCCACTGCACAGAGAATTTACAGACACTTTAAAGGTCTTCCACGCTGGATTTAAGTTATTCATCACAACCTATGAGTGAAAAGAAAGGAAGGGAATCCTGAACTTTTGCAGATCTCTAAAGAGAATGCTGACAGCCACGTTCTTCAGCACAGTATGCTCAGCAGCAAGAGAAAGCAGAGCTCAGCGGAGGTTTGCAAAACAACACACGTGGTACATGTGCCTTTAAGCAACCCTCAGGCTGCAACACTCCTCCCCTGGAAAGCCCCAGAAGGGGGCGGAAAGCCACACACAGACCACACTGCAGAGACTGCTCCAGCACTGCCGTGCCTCGGAATGCTAATGCTCAAGGTCAAGGCTGCCAGATCCACCTCTGAACTGGAAGCCATGGAGGAGCTGCAGGAGTGGGCAATGGGGATGGGCAGCATCCATTTACAGACACACTGTCTGCCTTACCAGAAGGCTTTACAGGATCCATAAGAGACAGGCTCATGATCCCCAGTATCTGTACTCCCAAATGCTGCTTTATAAGAGTGTCAGTCGTGACATGGAAGAAGGAATGATACCGGGACAGAGGCAACAAATGCAAAGTGCCCAGATCACAAATCTCTTTAGCACCAGCAGCCTGGGAGGAGGTGCAGAAGGTGCACCATTTTCAATGAGAAAATATGCTGCTGCCTGCAGCATGGGTTGGGCTAACTATAACAGGTGCAGCTCCTGACCTACAAACCTGCACTTGAATTAAATGTGGAGCTTTGGTTTCAGTGTCATCACTAACATTCCTCCCTTACCCTCATGTGCATAAGTCAAGACCCAATAACCATTGGTCAATAGTTACATAAAAGACAGAAGTGTTCCACCTGACAGCCCACCTGTATCCTTGGAATGTGGAATAGAATAGAATAGAATTAACCAGGTTGGAAAAGATTTTTGATATCATAGAGACCAACCTATCATCCAACGCTATCTAATCAACTAAACCATGGCACCAAGCGCCCCATCCAGTCTCTCCTTAAACACCTCCAGTGGTGGTGACTCCACCACCTTCCCGGGCAGCACATTGAAATGGCCAATCACTCTTTCTATGAAGAAATCCAACCCTGTCCATACCTCAGTCCTGTGAACAAGTTGTTGGGTTGCATCATCATTCATCCGGAAGATCTCCAGAAAAGGATCAGATTTGCTGAAAAAATCCTGAAATAAAACACAGGACAGGTTACTCTCAAGACTTCTTTTTCTTTATGCTTTTCAGGAACAGTGCACTACTGCCTGCCTGCCAATGAAAAATGAGATCCAGCCTAGGTTTAGTGAGGCCTCTTGGTGTCCCTCAGCAATATTTCACTCTTCTCCTTGTTCCACAAGGATTTCCAAGGCACTGCTGCTGTTCTCAGTTTTACTGCTCAATCAGAGCAGCAGAACTGTGAAATGTCACTTTACAGCGTTTTCCCTTCTTACATCCAGTCCAGAATCCTCAGCTTTAGATCCTTCACCCACCTAGCTTGTTTCTTTCTGTCTCCATACCTGTTTGGTCTTTTGACATCAGTTTTGCGTCAGATGAGGCCCCTGAGGTGTATTCTACTCTGGGTTGAATTTCACATTCCTTGCCCACCCTCTCAGACCAAAAGTAAAATGGCCAGGACACCGTGACAGCGATTAAGTACCAGGGAGAGGGACTAGAGAAGGTTGGAGAAGCAAGGCCCCTTAGGATGTGATAACATGGCCCATGTTAAGGTGACAGACAGACCAGGGGAGTGCAGGAAGTTGCTCGATGTGTCTAAGCACAAGCAAGCCTGTGACATACACAAACCCACTGCAATGCACAGCACCTTCCCCCGACGTGCATTCAGCCAAGAGACCTGAGCACTCCCACACAAACCTGCACTAATGTGATGCATTTGCTGCTGCCATAATGCACCACTCCTGAGCAGTTCCTTTGACAAATCTTTAGTACATTGATTTTCAGAGCATGGCGCTTTGTAAAACTCAGGTTTGAGGGTCAGGTCAATGTTCCCTCGGAAAAGGACCAAAGTAACCCAAAGACACAATGATTTAGAAAAATCTTTGGCAACCAGACAAGGCATTTAAGGATTTTTGAGTAGTAGTTTAATACCAGGAAAACACCTAAGCAAAGCAGTACTCATTTGTCTTTTGCAGACACCTGCTGGGGAACCTTTCCCAAGCAATTGCAAATGCTTCTCTGCGAAGAGGAAGAGCAGTATGCCTGCCTCAGAGCTCATTAATTTGTTACAGCTCTCATAAAACTGTAGCTGCTTGTTATGGTAATTGTAACAGCCTTTAATGCAGCAGAACCTTCCCAAAAGTTATTGTTCCACTGCAAAGTGTTCTCAGTGGATTTCTTGAAACAAATAGGAGCCATCTGAGCTGGCTGGCCTTCAACCCCACACAGAAATGCAGTGATGCCTTCCAAAGAAAGCCCTGCAATGAAAGATACAGCCTTTGTCTCTGCAAAGTCAGTTAACTACAGGAAACTTTCACACCTATGACTTCCTCCCCATCTCCTGCTGAATGTTCCAGGAAAAGCTGAGCACAGGTTTTACCTGTTTTGTGGCTTCTCTAAAACTCCTGCAATTGCATATGGAGGGAGTTAAAAAACCAACACCCAAACAAACAAACATGCCCTGCCTGTTAAATCACACCAAGAACTGTTGTTGTTCCCTGCCAGAAAGGGCACATTGCCATCCTGCTCCTCAAAGAGAGGGAAATGCATGTGTTTAAGGATCACAGTGTAGATCATCTTCAAAGGTGAAGGAAGGAAACTCTTGTCCATTCAAAATATCACTGACGGTTATGTATGGGAAGAATCACTGGAACAGGCTGCCCAGGGAGGTCCTTGGAGGTTTTTAAGGTCAGGCTGGATGGGGCTCTGAGCAATCTGATCTAGTGTGAGGTGTCCCTGCCCATGGCAAGGGGGTTGGAACTACATGATCCTTGAGGTCTCTTCCAACCCTGACAATTCTATGATTTTATCCTTAAAGCACATCCAAACCCTGCACCATTCATTCCTTTACCCCAAGTTGTGAGACTCCTATTCTACCACCTGCAAGAGATGCTAGTGCAAGAACCTCTGGCTTTACCCAGGCATCAGCAATGTTTCCTCAGGCTTCCTCTGTCCTTCAGGAGACTCCAAGGACAGTTCCACCTCTCTGTCTCCTTCTCTGTTACACCTCCATCAGGTCTTTGAATAGGGAGAGGCTTAGGACTTTACAAGATGGGCTCTTCTCAACTCTTTGATGGCTCTTTGGGAACTTCTGTGGCCTCAGAGTACTCATGCTTTGCCACCAATGGCTGAACCATGCAATTGTAACAGGTTGAATTGAACCAATGGGTTAATCTGTGACAGCAATTTCAGTAATTTCAAATTTTAGTGACAATAATTACTGATGGTGCCTTGCAGCTACTACTGTCAAAGTTCATCCTAAGCCATACCCAAAGCCATAACCTTTTCTTATAAATGAGGAAAGCCAAGGTTCAGTCAGGTTTAGAGCCATGTCTCTGCCTGGAAAAAATGAAAATAGACTTCTTCCAGCTGTAATAGGCTTCCAGAGATTTTTATCAGCAGAAGGCAGGAGTTTTGGTTCAGATAAAACATGGTGAGTCATTGCGTGAGTTGCACACTGCGTCATCCAGGAGTGCTTCGTTAGATGAAGCCCACCTTGATGGGCATGGCAGCATGGCAAGAATAAAGTATTCTTCATATATTTCAGAAGGTTTCTCCTCAACTTATCCCCACTGAGCGTTTCAGTCACTCTCCACAGCTGCTGCCCAGATAACTCTGACCTGGCTCAGCAGCATACTCTGCCAGCATCCTTTTAATTCATGCCAGCAAGAGCCACAATCAATCCTAATACTCACACCAGATTAGAATTTACAGCTGTGGGAAATGAATGACCAAGTGGAGTCTCATCATGTTGTACATGCCCTTTATTTTGTAGATGTGACAGCATGCAGAGCATTAAGAGACTTGTACACATTCTTGGAAATCTAAGGATGTCTGTCTGAAGAAAGGGTGTTAAATCACAATTTGGGCACTGGGACTCCAGCAATTCTATAACAAGAGGTTGTTCATCTTTCAGATTCATCTTTCATCATTCCTCATTCAGATGAGGTCCTGATCATTTATGACTGTTAATGAGCATGAGCAGAGTGATGTTGTTTACCTGCAGGTTCTAAATAAACTCCAGTTCTATTAATCTTTCTGTGTATTTTCTGCTTGCCTGAGTTCTTCTGGCAGTTTCATCTAAAAGTATCACTCATTGGTTATGGCCTGATCTTGAAAATCTGATATATGGCCCCAAAAGTACTCTCACTGATTTGATTGGAAGTTACTCGCATCAAATGGTTACAAGCACAGGCTTGGAGCATGAGAACCATAAACCTGAGTATGGTGTTACTATGTCTCTAATTGGAAGCAGCTTCATCCATAAGAAAGGATAATATACTTATGGCATATTTTCAATTAATGTAAAGCCCATCATCTAAAAAGCACCTACAGAGATACTGCCTAGATTACCTCAAGTAAGTATGGCTGCTATGCCACTGAAATAACAAAGAGTGTGCCTTTTGAGTACTCATCTTGCACTTGGTCTTGAGGTTCAACAAGACCAAGGGCAAGGTCCTGCATCTGGGTCAGGGCAATTCCAAGCACCAGTATAGGCTGGGCAGCGACTGCCTTGAGAACTGTCCTGAAGAAAAGGACCTGGGGGTGCTGGTGGATGAAAAGCTCAACATGAGCCACCAGTGTGCACTTGCAGCCCAGAAAGCCAATCACATCCTGGGCTGCATCAAGAGAAGCTAGCCAGCAGGTCAGGGGAGGTGATTCTCCCCCTCTACTCCGCTCTGGTGAGACCCCACCTGGAGTACTGCATCCAGTTCTGGAGCCCCTGTTACAGGAAGGATCTGGAGGTGCTGGAATGTGTCCAGAGAAGGGCCATGAGGATGATTAGAGGTCTGGAGCTCCTCTTCTATGAGGACAGATTGAGGGAGTTGAGGCTGTTCAGTCTGGAGAAGAGAAGGCTCTGAGGAGACCTTATTGTGGCCTTCCAGTATCTGAAGGGGGCTACAAGAAAGCTGGGGAGGGACTTTTTAGGGAGTCAGGTAGTGATAGGACTGGGGGGAATGGAAAAAAAAAGAAATGGATAGATTGAGATTGGATGTTAGGAAGAAGTTCTTCCCCATGAGGGTGGTGAGACATTGGAACAGGTTGCCTGGGGAGGTGGTGGAAGCCTCATCCCTGGAGGTTTTTAAGGCCAGGCTGGATGTGGCTCTGAGCAACCTGATCTAGTGTGAGGAGTCCCTGCCCATGGCAAGGGAGTTGGAACTGGATGATCCTTGAGGTCCCTTCCGACCCTAACAATTCTAGGATTATATGATCTGCATTTTTTGGGCTGTGTGTTGCTCAAGGTGCTTGTCAACTAAATATTGCTAAATATCAATGGTTGTTTCCAAAAAGAGGTAACACTCACAATGAAGAGTAGTGCTGGAGTCAGAGGAGAGCTTTCTTACTAAAGAGGGAAAATATTGAACAAATATGCAGCAGTCTTTTTCTCCCAGTCAAGCTACATTTAAGTTGAACAAAATGTGTATCACGGTTCAGTCATTATGAACTTTTCTAGCTTCATTTTAAGACACTTTGGCTATAACATCTTTGCTTACAGAAAGTTCACTTCTCTAAGCACTTCTGATTGGTGGCATTTTAAATAATTAAATTGTCATGGTTATAGCATAATTAACTTGTCTTGGTTTAATTAGAGTCTCTTGAGGTTTTTTTTTAATTGAAGAAAGCCTCGTGGCAAACATTCATCTGAAACCTCTGATGTGTTTAACAATACAAGGCAAAAAATATCTGTCAGGAAGAATCTCATCAAACCATATGTGCAGGCATTCTCCTGTCTTTCCATGAGGTTCCCATCCAGCTCACCTTGTCATCCAGCTTCCGTGCACTGAAGGAAAGTTCGACGTAGTCATCGTTGCCAGACAGCTCCTCAGCAATCACCTAAATGGTAAGCCACAGGTGAGTCTCTTGTGGGGCAATGAAAGGGGACAAAGATGTCATCTTTCAGTGGCAACATTGCAGATCCCATCAGGAAACTCAAGTGTGGTATAGCTGAAGGTCACTGGGGTTAGAGCTGCCATGTATGATGCTCCCACAGCCCACCTCCGCACCTCCCAGTAACTGGCCAGACTGTATAACCCCAGTTAACTGCAGTATCACCAAGGTGTTTTGAGAGCATTTTCCTTTCTTTGAGAGAAGCTAACTTAAATTCTGCCTTGGGATAACTGACAGGATTCTGAGAGCAGGGGCTGCAGGGGTGACCTGTATGGGGAGGCTGCTCACAGATAGCTCAGCAGCATGCAGCAGCTACTGGCTGCACCTGGAAACATCAACCCAGCCAAGAGGCAGATGGTATCTCTGTGTGAACATGTTTAAGAAAGGGTGGCAGCTGCCAGAGGCAGGAGACACAAAGGTGCCTATGAGGCCACCCTAAAGAAGATACAGGAGGAGACATGGGGAAGGGGATGCTGGGCACATAGCTAGAAAAGCATCCTTGGAAGGAGGTGTTTTGTGTCAGAAGAATTATCTTCTTGCACCAATAGGTTAGCCTGTGCTGGAGAAGGGACATTCCAGCAGGCCCAGGTGGCCAAGAAGACCAATGCCATCCTGGCATGCACCAAGAACAGTGTGGCCAGCAGAAGCAGGGAAGTCATTGTGTCCCTGTACTCAGCACTGGTTAGGTCACACCTTGAGTACTGTGTCCAGTTCTGGGCCCCTCAATTTAAGAAGGATATTGAGACACTTGAATATGTCTAGAGTAGGGCAACAAGGCTGGGGAGAGGCCTCAAGCACAAGCCCTGTGAGGAAAGGCTGAGGGAGCTGGGATTGTTTAGCCTGGAAAAGGGGAGGCTTAGAGGAGACCTTATTGCTGTCTACAACTGCCTGAAGGGAGGTTGTAGCCAGGAGGGGGTTGGTCTCTTCTCCCAGGCAGCCAGCACCAGAGCAAGAGGACACAGTCTCAAGTTGCACCAGGGGAGGTTTAGGCTTGAGGTGAGGAGAAAGTTCTTCACCGAGCGAGTCGTTAGCCATTGGAATGTGCTGCCCAGGGAGGTGGTGGAGTCACAGTCCCTGGATTGGACGTGGCACTTGGTGCCATGGTTTAGTCATGAGGTCTGTGGTGACAGGTTGGACTTGATCTTTGAGGTCCCTTCCAACCTTGGTGATTCTGTGATTCAGAGGCACTGTGCCTCATGCGTAAGCCCATGACAGAGCAGTAAAAATGGCTAAGAAACAAAGAGCAACAAAGCAGAAATCTTGATGCTCTGCCCCGACCTGTGCCCTTCACCACCTCACCACAGGGACTGAGCATGAAGGCAAAGGCAGTGGAGGCTGTGAAGGGTGCAGGAGAGGTGTCAGACTGAAGTTGTGCTTAGGAATGGGGGAGGAAAAGTGGTTTTCCTAAGAGTTTGTTTGCCATATTTGTTTCTCAATGCCTGAATCAGTAATTAAATGTTGATGTTAATTAGAAATTAATTAAATGAATGGCAGCTTTTCTGCCTGTGCCACCTCACAGCAGTGAGCTATGGCACCTCCTTGTGCAGAATACCCACACAGAGCTTGAGTCTGCACTCAGGTCTCAGCACACATCGATAGGGCATCACCCAAAGGACTAACAACACTCCAGCAAAACATCCTGAGATAGGAAATTCCAAAAACCTATGAAAAACTGAATTCAGTGGACTGAACAAGTTAGGAAACCAGTAAGTACCTGGGTCCAAAAATGATGATAAAAAATCCATTTGACTTGCTCTGGTTGAGACATCAGACTTTTTACACAATGATTTTAATCCAAGTTCAGTTTTCTGCCATTCCAGTGAAGTCAACTGTTCAGAAGCCAAAGCAAGTACCTAAGGGTCATATTTCATGGCTATCCCCCAGTGATAGGACAGCAGGGCCTACTCACTCACTTTCTCTCATCTCCTGTGTATCACTGAGCACTGGTTTTTTGCCAGAACACTCAACAAACAAGTCTCATGATTTTACCTGAACAAGAGCATTTGCATTTGCACAAGACTGGACAGGGTCCAGAACACCACAGGGGTGAAGCATACCCAGATAATCCCAGAAGGCAAACACCACCAAATTATTCAGGGCACAAAACTCTCTCCTGTTTCTATGCAGTCAGATAAACAGGGAATTCCTTTCCAACCCAAATCTCTTGCATGACCTCATGCATTTAAACAAATCCCATCCCAGTCAAGCACCAATGAATATATCTAAGAAAATCCCCTGGGCATTATTTGCCAGTCTGCTGTCTTTCTTTGTGGATGAAGGCAGAAAAATTCAAACAATCAAGGCAAAAGAAACTAATCCAGCTAATTGCACATCAAGGAAAAAAAAATCCCTCCCTATTCCATGAGCAAAGCAGCAGAGATTCCCAAAGCAGAATATTTTATTATAGTCTTTGTCTTACTGCCAAGCTGCAAACGTCACAAGCATCTGGGTTGAGCACAGGCAAGCCTGAACTCCCAAAGCAGCCAGCAATGAAAGACTAAAGAGAGGTAATTCACTGATTTCCAGATACATGTGGGGCTGTTAACTACCCAGTCTGTAACTGTATTCTAGCACAGCTAAGCCTGCAGCTGGGTTATAACCTACAGCTACAACAGACTTGCAACTACAAGTAATTGGCCAGCATGACTTTTATGCTGCCAATTTAATTTAAAAGTAGGAGTAGTGAAAATTGTGGCTTCTGTATTGCATATTTAAGAGTGACTTACTGTTATAGATGACTTCCCTGCTGTGTTCCCATGCTTGAGTAAGGACTTGGAGAGTTTCCTCTGAGAAACAATCTGTACCACAACAAAACAAAGGGAAAAACATCAGAAACCAGGGGAAGAATGTGGCTTATGGTGATTGCACTTTTATGTTGCCTTTCGTCATGTATCGAGGTGGTGTCCTCATCCCTGATCAGAGTTAGCACTGCAAGATCACAATAAAGGGTTCCCAAGAATTCTGCAGACAGGATGTGGTGGAAGGACAGAGGAATCAAGCAGAATGGGAAGAACACAACTCACTGAGTTGAGCAGAAGAGTAGAAACCACATCTCCTATTCTCCTCAATTATTGCCACAATGGTGATGGTAGGACAGAACTAAGTTTGAAATGGATTTCTCGGACAGTAAAGGGGAGCTGTACATAGCAAATCTATAAAGATGCCTCCAAACCCACATATTTTGACAGGAAATTCCAGCCCATATCAAAGAGAAGGAATTAATTTCATTTCAAAATACCATCAACTCTAAGCTCAGGGCAGAAGAAAGCAAACTCTCTCATAGCTTTAGTTCCAAAATTGGCTCCTTTGCATAGCAGGTACCAGACCTCCACTGTATCTGAACTTGTCAACTGAGCAGCCTATAAATGCACCTCAAACAAATGTTACCAGAGTGATGCTCACAAAGATGTTATTTCCCATCTTGATAATTATTCCATTTCCCTAACAACCAACCAGACAATGAATTATGGTAGCTGGGCAGCCAGGCCCTTTATCTGCAGGACCTCTCCCATTCCCCAAGGTACACTCACAACCTTGAAAGCTCTTCCACTGCAATCTGTGGTACTGAGCTCAGGGGCTCCCATGCAGGTGGCACAGCTCCAGAGAGGATCATTTGTTCTGACATACCTATTAGGAGATGGGATTAACAAGACTCACTCTCTAAGCTGCCAGCATCTCCATGACACACTAAGTGTTCGGCATATGCAAATATGTCTATCTGGGTGCAATCATTTATTAGTTATTAATTAAGTGGCCAGTGAAATTAATCTTCCATCTGGCAACAATGTGCCAGCATTGTTGCCTCAAACTGTAATTAGCAGTTTAAGATCTGCAGATTATGACTGCAAGGAATCTCTTTTGCTTAGCAGTAAATTGCCCTTTTTGTTCATGCTCCTATTGGTTAAAAGCACCGTTTCTGAAAGAGATGCCATCAAGTTATTTGTTACGTAGCAGTGTAATAGTATGTCTCCATATTTATTATGTAGCAGGGTAAATCTTCTGAACATTATCATAACAAGCATTTGCTGACCTGATTGCCAGACAGCAAGTCCAAAACATGGATAACTCAAGGGCCTAAGTCCAGAGTTAGAGAGCGCTGAATCACTCGCAAGAAGATCATTAACTACAGGTCTTTCATTTGTCAGGAGTCTGGCTTGACTCCTGCTTCAAACATGTGCCATTTAAAACTGTAGAGAAAAAGGTGTTTGTGAAGAAGTGCAGAAAGTCAACCTCTCCTTTCTAGAATGCAGACAGGAGAATCCCATGCAGCCCTCATTCTATTTCTAGAGCTCGTTAACCTCATGAACATTTCATGAGAAGTATGACCTGTAAGTGAGCAAATGGACACAGAAATCTCAGAGGCTTAAGAGGTGAAGCTAAGAACTTGAGAAGTGAAGCAAAGTGAAGTTTATTTGCAGCCACAGCTGCAAATAAAGTCTCCCCCAGCCCTATGTCCAATGAAACACACACACTGTGTATGTTTGCAAGAGGTGGGAACAGCCTGACAAAGCCACTGCTCTGTTTCAGAGAGAGAGGACAAGCATATGAAATTACCTCTGTCTATCATCTCAGCAGAGCACCACCTCAGCTAGATTTCTGCTCTGTGTTGCCAAAGGATATCAGCTCCACAAGGTAACATGGGGACTGGTATCTGAATTTTCCTTGTTACATACAAGCCCAAAGAGGTGAAAGCCAGATCTGAACAAATGCTGTAATTAAATCTGGATTCACGTGTTGCCATTTGATCTAATATCCAACTTAAAGTATATAAAAGGTGCTTTGCTTTTTTTTGTTTTGTTCTTGTTTTAAAAATATGAGCAGATGCATCAGTTGGGATCAAAGCACTGAGGCACCCTCCCCAGCTGTGCACCGTGCACTGCCCAGCAGTCTGACTCTGATGAAGGTTTGCTCTCTGAGTTGTGACTAATCAGCACTGTGTAAGATGAGCTGTTAAATATAATGACCTATTTTACCTGGCTTGTTTAAGAACCTTTTAAAATGTATTTCTCTCTGTGGTCCTTCCTTAGCCAAACATGGGAATAACTTTCATTACTTTACACAGGACTCCCAGTGCTTATAAATGAAAGTAAGGAGCAGATGTCACCGTGGCTCTTTAACCTCATCATGCAGCGTTGGCAGGAGCAGGCAAACACTACATCATACCGAGAGTCCTGATACACTGACAGCTGGGGCTGGTCCAGGTTCTTCCAACAGCCTTGACTCAGTTTTGCAAGGTGCAATTCTGGGCCAGAGGCCTGACAGTCAGACTGCACATTTCCTCTGGGATCAGCAAGCTGTGTGGTTTTTCTCTAGTGACTTGCTTCCACTAAAATGACTTGGGCAACATCTAGCTCGGGGCATAACATTTGCCAAACGTATCATGAAACTTATACATTAAAATAGCAGTGAGCTCTGCCTGTAATGTGCTCAAATGCTGTACCCACAGATACAATGACAGCCTACTGACATTTCACCTACGTTAGTCAATGAACCACTAAAGCAAGGGCAGCAGAACCAAGGTAGCTCTTCCTCAAGCTGTGGAACTCTCTCTCCTTCCTCACAGATACACCTTTACCCTGTTTTATAACAAAGCAAGATTTGTGTAACTCTGATGTGCCTGTGTCTGTCTTGCTTTCTATCCCCTCAACACTTTTGAGCCCATCAAACAAATTCCATGAAGCATGGCAGGTAGTCAGAGATGTATGCTACACTTGAACATCATAGACACCAGGCAGTGGGTAGGTGCCAGCGACCTTACTCTGCTGTCATGGAAAAAGGGACCTGGGGGAGGAGTTCACCCCTTCACAGGTACCAGGAACTGCCTACAGGAGAACAAGTTCAGATGTATGTGTCCTTAATTAAGGAAGTTTCCTTCACTTTAATTGCTCCCAGAATTCTCGGTAGAGCCAGTTTTACTACTACAATCCTCCTCTCCATACAGGTTTTACTCCTGTAATCCTCTTCTCCACACAGGTGATACTCTGTACCATACTCACTACTCTTCAGGATTTCTTTTGCTCCCTACAGCACTGGTCATCTTACAGCCTATTTACAGCTGAATTACAGAACGCTGAGAAGAAAAGATATCCCTGTCACAAGAAGTAATAATGTTATTACAGGAAATAGCTTATCAATAGCATAAAAGGTCTTTGAATTTAATTAGTATGTAGTGTGGCATCCTCCTTATAATTAGTCACAACAGCAGCTCATTATAACAGCAAACTAAACTTTAAATTGCTTTTCTGAAGACTGCCAGAGAAATTCATACTGCAAAAACATAACAGTACATGCAAAAACAAAGCAATACAAACTGGACAGGAAATTCCATTCACTTTAACTGGCAAAATGCACCCAGAACAGGAACGCCTACAGCTTCCAAGATGCTGCTGCAGTGGTAACCCAAGAGCTTGCTGAGCACAACCAAGGACTGTGAATTGTTAGGTAAGTCAGAAAGAGCTGCAGCGATGTGCTCCTGCTGTGGGTCAGCCCCGGCAGGAAATGACTTTCACATCTAATAAAGCTCATGATTCATGCCAATAATGAACCGAGCAGCTTCACTTGGAGGAGAGCAAAGGCCGAATATTTACATGCATTTAGATACCTAAGGAGGCATACAGACATCTGATGAGGTTCAGGAATTCAAACATCTCGAAAACACCAGCGCTGTCTTCTGCACCAGAGCAGCAGTCAGCAGCCCATTAGACAAACATTCTCATACAGATGAGGCCAATTTAATTAATTCGGGTGCAATTAAGGCTCTTTTAACCTTTCTCCAATTCAAAAGCAAGGCAATTTGGAATGGCTGAAACTGAACTCATCATCGGTCAGCATTTTCAAGGGCAGAATCCTGGAATGGCTTATATTAATAAAAGCACACACAACACTAATATCCATTAATGAGAAGGAAGACTTTCAATCTGATTTGTAATACAAGTGTGTGTATGGGAAATATAAAACCTCTAAGTAATACTTGAAAGCTTCCAGGCAGGAAAAAATTTGCAGCCTGCTCTAGGAGAACCTGCTTCAGCAGGCAAATTGGACTAGGAGATCTCCAGAGGCCCCCACCACTCTTTCACTGTGTGTGTGAGATCAGAGTCCTCAAGGCTGCATTACTGTGAAGAGATTCCACACTGTCACCATTTTTAGTTGGTTACCATTAAAACTGCACTGCAAGCAAGCCAGCTGTGTGCTATTTGCAGAGATTAAATCAATATAGAGATGTCTATTCTACAGGCAGCAGCAATGGCATACCTCCCTCCCTTCATTTTCAAGCCAATTAAGGGAGAAGAACATTATAATAGACTTTTTTCTCCAGTTCTCATTCTCTTTGGTGTTATAACACAGCTTATTTTCTTCCATTCAGGTCACAAGAAGTCTGCCAAAAAGAAAAGACTTTATAGTGCATTGTAAATATCCTAAAGAACAATATCTTCACATGGAGCTTTCAGCTGAGAAGAGATACAGTCTGTATGAATTCTCTTGCTGAGAGGACTCTTCCTCTTTCAGCATGGTTGGCCCAGTGGCTTTAGGAGAAAAAAAATGAATAAAAGATTGTGTGTGATGGAGCTGAGGGAGCAACCACAAAAGGTGAGAAAATAGGAAAGAAAAGCTCTGCAGCACTTCCTGTGCCAAGTGCCTGTATTGAGGTTACAAGCTGCAAAGGATAACCCATAGAGGAGCACTGCTTGGCTCACCACAGGCATTGCCACAGAATGGAGGGCAAGTGCACACTCAGCTCAGTGAAACCAAAGCCATCATTGGCATTGCCATCATCAACAGAAATGAAATCTGTGTTATGAGACCCTACAGAACCAGCAGTCTGCCAGTTGGAGACAAACTGTGATTCCTGGAACACCGTGGTGTGCTACCAGTCAGCAATATAGGAATTAACTCACTGCAGACCTGGCTCTGACAGCCCCTAGATGTGAATCCTTTTGTTTAGTCATCTAAAAAGTTAGGGATGTACTCTAATTCTGCTGTCTGGAGTGTTTCAATAACTGATGTGGAAAGACAGGTATCTCCTGAGGGCAATTTATCCTAGTCCATGATGGATGTCTCAGGTGGAATAAACCAACAGGTGGAACTGTTTGTTTCTCTCCACTGAACTACAGATGGAGATCAGAAGAGTCACCTGGTGCTATTTCCTATGGCATTGACTGACTTAAAGCTGCACTGCAGCAGTAAATCAGAGCAGCAGAAGCTCTCAATTATCCTGTTCAAAGCCCTGGCACACTGACAAACCTGACCCATCAGTCACTCAGCCAGGTGGGACATTCTGGGGACATAAGGAATGATGAGCAGTGGGTGGAAGCATGGCAGCGGTACCTACTTGTCCAAGAGTGCACTCCATGCCACCAAGAAAATCTGCTTCCTTCAGCCCATTGTGATTGCTGCTGATGTCGTGGACCTCAAACCGCAACCGCTGCACCTCTTCAAAATAGAAGTCCACGGTGAAGAGCTTGGAGAAGACAGGATTTATACAGGTCCGAATCACTTCTGTCCTGTCCACCTGCCAAATGGAGAAGAGGCCACATCAGTGTTTTGTCTCTGCCAGCAACAGACAGCAATGAGCTCCTCATGTGCAGTTTGATCAGGATTGCGAGCCATGGCTATGGACACTGCTGCTTGGGCACCATCAACAGCTGGTTCTGTGCAGGGCTAGTCACACACACAACAGAAGCCACCTTGCCTTGTCTCTGTGCTTGCCACCAAGTCTTTGACAAAAGTGGGCAGGCAGATGAGGAACTGCCTGCAGCCTCCTCTACGGGCAGCAATGCCTGCCCAGTGCTGGGTGCACCAGACTAGTGAGGTGGTAGAGTCAGGAGCTGTGTGTAGGCAAGATGACTGCCTTGTGCTAGACTAATAACTGGGAAATCACCTGCAGAACAACTGCAGAATCTACCTCCTCAGCAGCACCCATCCATCACTACAAAACCGGAGCAGCACAATGTACTTTTATCAAACCACACAGAGGAGAAAAATCCCCAGGAATGACTCATCTTGGAAAGCTTGCATGGTTAGGGAGCAGAGAGCTGGATCCACAGCAAACAACTTTTCCTAAGAACATAGCAATTTTTCCACCTTGCTAAGTTGCATTACAGGAATCTGCTGGATCATGTGCTGCTTACCCCTACCTCTGAGCCTTACAACAGCTACAGAAGCAATCTCAGGGCTAAACTGCTCTTTCTTCAAAAACTGTCCACAGTGTGCTTCACAGGTCTCCCAAAATGCAGTGCTTGTGTTTGACTTCTGAAACAGGGCCTTTGCCACTTTTCATGGGGATGCAGTGTTGGGAACACCATACACAAGGAAGCAATTTTCTTTTTCCACTTTCCTCACTCTGGCACAGAAAAAAAAAAATAATCTAATAACTCTGTAAGATTAAAGGAACTGATCCTGAAGTGAAGTAGGACTTGGGCTCATCAGTCACAAGACAGGAGGTGGCTGGTGTGCCATGGAACAGACAAATTAAATAGCTTAGAAAATGAGTGACAAGATCCTTTGCTGATCAGAAACATCTGTTGTGCAAGAAATAGCATCAACTTGCTTCACATCTCAGAGTTTATAATGCATTAGCCTTGGTCATAGTGATCAGCAAGGACACAATAAGTCAAGCAAGTCAAAAACAGGGGGAGAAAAATAAACCAGAAGCCATTCTTGGTAGCACAGATTTATTTTTGTGCTCATCAAAGGTGTCAGACTGACAACTCTACCATCTGAAATCCTTTAGCTAGTCATCAAACAGATGCTACCAGTCACAGAACAGATGTCAACTCATGCTACCACTGCTATCTTCTCACACAGCTGTATCAATGTGCACTGACTATGCCAAGATGAGAGCATCACAGAGACATGCAGCCTTACTCGCAAACTCCATTCTCAATCTCTTGGCTTAGACCAGCTGAAAAGGATGACTCTGATACATTAAGCAAGCTACAAGAACAAGTCAGAAAGGATACCAGCTATGTTCATTCAGGTGCCCACCTCAAAAGGTTCTTGACCTCCACCTGCAATCAAGGTGAATTGAGGCCATCCTCTCTGATACAATATGAAATGCTCCCTATGTCAGCTGAGGTGTCAGTTCAGTGGGATGTCCCTGAGATCTCTGCTAAGTGCAGCATGACTCAAACCACTTACAGCAGAGCAGTCATCTCATGCAGATCCAACAATCAAACCATTTAAATAATCAGTTGTAAATCTTTCTTCAGAGCCACACCCTAACTAATTTCTTGTAAGTGCACAAACTCTTCATTGGTACAACAGATCTCCTCCAGAAGTAATGGATGTTTTTCTGTTATTCTTTCTCCTCATTTCTGCTTTGCTGCTGGACTTGGGGGGAAATGGTTCCTCACTGTGACATACAACAAGATTTACACTTGTGCTCAGTGTAGGCTTAAATTGTGACTGTTCCACAGAATGAAGTGCACAGGGAGAGATCTTCACACAAGGACATGAAGAAGTTCAGTCTCACATAACAGTTAGACACTATTTGCTTCTCCCAGCCTGTTGAGTGCACAACATCCCTCCATACAGATACAGTACTGAAGTGCAGCCACTTCCCTGAATTTCTCCAGTCCTCCCACACTACTGAGATGATTCATTAATCTCTATTGATGGAAGCAATGCCAGTAGTTCCATGAGCAATATAGAATTCTCAGCAGTCAGCAGCATGCAGTAGCATTGGCCCCATCAGCCTACCTTGTACCCAGGCTGCTTTGCAGTGCTGTTCACAATCACCCTACTCTTGGGCTAGAAAGTCTGGCAGATTCCTCAGACTGGGAAGTCCAGCTCCATGATCTGATCACTGTGCAGCTGTGCTGAGCACCAATAACCAGCTGGAGCAACTCAAGAGGAAGGAGCAATGGTGGACAGATGAGGTCTATAAAGTCACTAACCCTCACAGAATGCTCTAGGTTAAAACATGCTATACAGAAACCCAAGGGAGAATCTCCACTGGACTTCTGCCACTCAGCAGAGGCTGTCCTTATGGAATATTCCTGCTCTCACATTCAACTGTAAAGTGTTAATGCTCTCTTTAGAAATGCTGGATGAGTGCGAGACCTTACTGACACCTGGTGAGAATACCATTGCTATGTGCAGCTTATCACTGATAATCATGAGAGCTAATGGGTATCGAGCACAGCACAGGAGGTTCCACCTCAATACAAGGAGGAACTTCTTCACTGCAAGGGTCACAGAGCACTGGAACAGGCTGCCCAGAGAGGTTGTGGAGTCTCCTTCTCTGGAAACTTTCAAGACCCATCTGGATACATTCCTGTGCAACCTGTAATAGATTCTATGGTCCTGCCCTGGCAGGGAGGTTGGACCCAATGATCTTTGGAGGTGCCTTCCAACCCCTAACATCCTGTGATGCTGTGATCATCCAGAAGGTGACAATCTACAGTGCTGTAGACACTTGGGAAAAAAACCAAAAAGGCTGACTTGTTTCTGACCACAACAAATTATCCCAGTACCTGCAGGACCTCTTTAATTTCAATCAAAATCTGGTGTCCACAGCAGCTTGACAAGATGTCAACCTCATGCCATATCTCTTCCATCCTATTGTCACCCAAAATCAGTAACAGCACTTCCACCTGCATGGATGATGAAGGATCAAATGCTTAAAGAAAACAGAGATAGGCTTTTGCCAGCCTCATCAACTGAACATTCAGAAAGTTAGAACTTCTCAGCTTAAATGCCCTCCAAAATAAAATGAAGAACACAAGCAACCACACGAAAACTCCCTTACTGTGATGGAACAGGGCTCTTGCATGGCAGAAGTGAGTGGAACTTACACTTCAGATCTTGTTACAGAAAACACCACTCTCTGGGGCAACCTAATGCTGAAGGCAGATAGATTTCACAGCAGGACACGGACAGGGGTCATACCCACAGCTTCAGTGTTTGCTGATGGCTGGCAAATAACATCTGTTATTTCTGGACTTAGCTAGACAAAGAATTTCTCCAACTTATTAAAACAGAATTAATTTTGAAACAAAAACTGACAGCTACATGCACCTTTGGGCTCTGCTAGCAGTTAGAACTGACCTTAAAAAGAGCAGTGCTTCAGCTGACACCACAATCCCAACATCTGCTTCATGGTGCAGCTGTACCTGCACTTCCCCTTGAAGGACGATTTATCCAGAGAAAAGGACTTGCATCTCCACCTCCTGGGACAGACTCCTGCTGCTTTCCCTCTTCATCTCCTTAGGCCCTTGTCACTCCACAGAAGGTGGTACCCTGCTGAGCAGCCAGGATTATTTGGCAGGTCCATCTGGAGGCAGCCACCCTGTGAGCTTCCCCTTGGGGCATGATGAATGACAGATGAACACCAAAGCAGGCCTCCACAGCACAAAGTGGAGCACAAATCCACAGCACAGATTAAAACAGAGGGAAAAAGGACTTCTTGCTTTGGGCCTTCTGAATCTTCTTGTCAAACTCAGAGAAGCTGGAAGGTGGATTTCAGTTGTATTCTCCCCCTACCACTCACTGTGGATACTGTTAGGAAATGCTGACCTGCCATAACTGCAGAAGAACTGCAAAACTGTCTTTGCAGTCAGATAGCATCAAATTAAAGGAAGACAGAACAACAAATACTAAACCCAAGGCTGTCTATGCTGCTGGTGCCTGCTGGCCAGGAGCTACTGAAAGGCAAAGAGCCGTACAGAACTATGCTAAACATGGCAAACATTGAGAAGGCAACTCCTCACCTTAGTTAAAATATCACTGACAAGTAATTCAATAAAGTACAGGCTGAGAGTCCCCTCCCCAGCTTCCACTGTTAGTGGAAAAGGGAAGATAAGGCAAAAGAGCCTGAGGGGGATTTTTTCCTCTTCTATCACAATGAGATGCAGTGTCACCCATTGCATACACATGGATAGGCAGGGACTGGGCAGAACCTCATGGTCACCTTGCACCTAAGGCTTTCCAGTGACCATAAACAGCCTCCTCAGCATGCCCTTGGGAACCAGGGAAACAGAACTGTGTGCAGGACCTGAAGCTCTGCACTTCAAGGCCACAGATCAGCCGTATGGAGAACTCAGTATCCCGCACTAACCTAGTACCTGTCTGCTCTCTCCTGTATTTCTAGCAAACATACAACTAGTACAAAAGCAACACATTTTCGGTGGCTGTTACATGACATCTTTGAGAGGAAAAGCAGCCAGGGTCAAAGGTTGAATTCACTGTTTTCTCACCAGAAGGAGGTTCATGAAATAGCATGGCAACACTGCACTCAATGATGATACAACTGCCTCGTGAAATAAGGAAAATCTCTGGTCTACAGAACTGCCATCTGAACATTTGTACTGGTGGTCTTAGGTGTCTTTAGAAAACTAGTTGAGAAGGCATAAACATACAAATTCCATTTTAGAGAGGGGGTGCTGCTAATCAGCTCCAAGCCTGCCTTTTGTGGCTGTAGATATTTAAGACCACCAGCAAATAAAGCCACCCTTCCCTATGCATATTACAGGCCAATGAGGGAAAACCAGCAGGCTGTATTTTCAGCACAATTCATTACAAAATGCTGATTAAATCTAGAAGAATCACATCTGCCAGCCAAGATGACAAAATGGACAGAGGTGAAGCATTATTTTTAGGTCATCTGAGTTTTAACAAGACTGAACATTTCCATGCTGCAGTACCTCACATGACAATCTGATACCAAGCAGAAAGCAATTTACACTTCACTTGGTGGCTCCTGAAAAACTTACTAATATTTTTTCATATTATTACTATTAATGGTATTTTCACATCATCACATTTCTATCCCACAAATGAAGAGTCACTTCCAAGGTCATCATAATTTATAGCCCTTTATTTCAGCTTAATTGCTGTTTGCAAACAGAGGAACCAATAGGTCTTTAACTCCTCTTTGTCTGTAGAGCTCAAAACTAAGCACAATGCTGTCCATGGTAGGCCACAGAAGTGTCTAAGGTGGGCTGTCTGGAAATTAATTGCGAGTAGTTTCTTTTCTTTATGTGATATAAATACTGGCTATCTTGTAAACCCCCAAGACCCAACCACAGAAATCTGCTTTTAAAGCACTGGAAAAAAACTAAGACCTAGAAACAGCCCAGGCCCCAAGGGTCTCCGGTCCCTGGGCACAGGGCTTCCACAGCAAAGACAGACATGTTTCTTCTTTGTCTGATATCCTGCAGGGCAAGAGATGTAGAAGTTCAGCAAAGGCATTGCAGTGCCAGCCCATTTGAACAGATGTGCAGAAGTTTGCTGCTGCTGAGAAGCAAATAAAGCAGGGAAGAGGCCTTCAGAAATGTGCATGGTGGCAGATGATGGACTAGGAGAAGATCCTGGCATCTGCTTCTTCTGAACTTACCAGTAAGTGAGAACACAGGAGAATTAAGTGATGGAATAATCCTCTGCTCACTGCATATCAGTGCAACTACATTATACTGAGTGGGAAATTGACACTGCTTCAGTAGTTTGCTCTTTAATTAACTGACCATAAAGAGTGACTTGCTAATTCATTTAAAACAGAGGCAGATTCCCTGCCGCACACACTCAGGTAAGCTCAGCGGAACTAATGTGGGTTAATGAATTATGTCAATTGATACAGGCCCAGGCAAGTTGTTAGTTTAAGAAACTCACTTGCTAGTGAAGTGATGATAATTAAAGAGTGTTAATTTATTTCTAATACTGTAACTCCACTGTTAAATCAATTACATCACCACAGCATTAGCAGCAGCAAGACAATGCACTGTTGCAGACACAACGCTTCACTTGGCTTTCCGGAATTCCTGTACCAGAAGTAACAATTTGCAAGGCCCAACTGGAATCTTCCCACACAAATGGGGAATTTTGACCACCAATGGCTGCCTAGAAAAGTAACAGATTTCATGCAACTCGTGTTCATGTGAACCAGCACTCGCTCTTTCTTTTCTTTTCCACATGCATCTCATTAAGCTTGTCAGTGGAGCTTGGACTGCTACTTGCTGAAACCACAGCAGCTCAACAGCAGCTCCACAACCCAGGAACAGCAGCAGAAGGTTTTCTGTGAATTACTACAAAACCCAAGGAAAACAAAAAAAAGAATATGACAATACTTGGGTTTCACCCCCATTAGATAAACAAGCCAACATTCTGTCACCAAGCAGCACAAATAGAATAGAATAGAATAGAATAGAACAGAACAGAATAGAAGTAAGAAGCAGAGATGTTAGAAGTAAGAAGCAGAGATGGCAAGTTTAGCTGAGCTGTACAACACTTGCAGACAGCATCCTATCAGCATCCTGACTTGGGAGTTGTTTGCACTATGAAGGACCTCAGTGAATGATGGTTCCTATATTTCTCTGGGAATATCAATTCCAAAATGATTTCCAGGAAGCAAAAGCTGTACTCAAGCTTGCTATCCATGCATGCTATCTGAAGATACCTAGAACTAGCTCCCCTCTGACATGGCCACAATTTCCATTCCCTCAGCATGACTGCAGTCAGAGACAGGCTACATACAAGGACCTTTTTAACTGAAGTAGATTTGCCCACACAACCACTTTGGGTAATAAGCAGCCCAAAGCTGCTTCCTGCAATGGCTTCAGCTCTCCTGAAAACTGTTTTAGCACCTTGTTACTTGAGGCCATAGGGACAGAAAAATCAAAATATTCCCTTCTGCAGTGGAGAGCTCTGAGCTTGGAACTAGGATTTCCTCACCTGGGACACACACTTTCCAGCAGCTGACTCGCTACTTTATCAGCTGCCTCAGCAGATGTAAGACAGCAGACAGCTATGTCATGTCTTAGCAAGATGACTTTAAATGTCTTCAGTTATTCATTTCTGAAGAAAAATCTCCACAATTCAGTGCTTACACCTGCAAAAGCATCCTCGTTATATCAATTGATAAAAGACATCCTTCCATTTCAGAGGATGCTTTCATTATTGGTGCTTTGAGTGAGAAGATTCTAACATTGTTCAGCAATAGGTTTTGAGTGGTCTCTCAATTTTGGATTTCCCCTCCCCCAGTCTTTATTTTACTTCTGTGTCATTATAATTAACCAGTTTCCCATCTCTGCGTGTTCTCTCTATTTCCCAACTAGAACTCATTGTCCTTTAAATCCTATCAGTCAGAGGTCTTATTCCTTCCTGCTTATAGCACAGATTCCAGATGTGCAACAGGGGCACACTGAGCCCCAGATCAGCAATGAGCTAATTAAACTGTTACTAACTCAAGCTGAAGAGATGGTAATGATTCCATGGCTCAAACAAAATTCACTTCAAGGATTTCCAGTCTTATTTAGGCCATAAGCATAAGAAAACACTAGTCTAATAGCACAAAGAGAAGAGCCTAAGACAAAGTGTGTTCAAACACAGAGAAATCAAACTTCAAACTTCTTTATCTCCTTACAGCACTCCTGAGAAGAGTTTTGAAATCTAAGGAGAATTTTCTGGCAATCTGAAAACTGGCTGACAGGAAACAACTAAAATAAAGTTCATTTTTATTTTTCTTAACCTCTTTTATTATTATTTTTAATGATCTCACAAGCTGGGAGAGTTGCTGTGATGCTCTGAGATGTACGAAGTTGGCCTTATCACCCTTTGTCATCCTGGCTGAGATGACATGCCTGGTTGGTTCACACACAGGGAACAAGGCCAGGATTTCATGCTTTTAGATTTTGGTACCCTGGGTCCTCCAACAACGTTTAGGACAAGCATGAAACCATTATTGAGAATTAAAACACAGAGCCAGCAATCATTATAGCTACAGAGCCCTGTTAATAAGTGCTTATGTATTGGGGCCTCCTCACGATAATTCAAATGGATTTAATGCTAGCTACTGACAAATCTGCTGCAGGTTGCACACAACCATCAGGATGCCATTAGTAATCTAATCCACATCTATCTGATGGTTAATGAGCCTTTTGGAATGTAAATCACTTATCTCCATTGCAAAATCACTTTTTGGTGCAGGGAGGGGCAACCTTTTGGTAATCTAGCTCAGCATGAGAAAAGTGAGGCTATTTTCCATGAGCTGTGTAAAGGTATTGCAGAGAATCCTCAGTACAAACCTAGTATGTGAAAACACGGCTGTACAGGCTGCTGCCACAAAGCTCTGAAGGGACAGGTGACCTAGACACAAAGCATAGCTGGGAAAAGAACACCTCAGCCATGATCCTGTCAGGGGTAAAGAGCTGTGATCCTCTGGAAGCAAACTGACTTGATGAACCCAATACAGGAGACCCACCCCCTTACAGAATGAAGCTAGGCATAGGTACTGTTTTTGAAAAACCAACCACACAACTCACTTTGAATCCAGAACCATAAAGCAAGGCACATCACAGCATCACAGCACATTAGAGGTTGGAAGGGACCTCCAGAGATCACTGGATCCAACCCCCCTGCCAAAGCAGGATCAAACCCAAGCAGCATGCTTTGCATTTCTCCCCATCACCCCACTTGAGCCTGTATTTTGTTTTCCTTGTCATAAACTCTTCAAGGCAAGAATTAGCTGTTTTAACATTACAGGGTCCTGTAATCTTACTAGGTAGCAGACTATTTCACCACAGGCACTGATATAAGGGTGGAAAGATGTAAGAGGGGCATCTGTGCAGCTGCACCCAAGGATGCTGTGGCCCAAAGCTGTTTAATGCTGCTTCCCTGCTAGTAAATCCATGCTTTGTACAGCAACGTTCAGAACCCAGGTAGATCCAGAGTGCAGAAAGAGGGGATTCCACCACTGCTAAACTTCCAGTGGCTTTACAATACTGGAGAAACAGACTTGCTGTCACTGCTTTTTTCCCCAAAAAATGTCCTCTTCTGTTCATGTGCTGCTCTATTTATTCTAGGAAAATTGTTTGTCAGTGTGTGTATGAGATTTGCAAGGCTCACCAGACACCAGGTTTTCACAGGATAGTTTAACCCAAATTGGATAAAGCTTTTAGCTGTCTCCTTTCACATAGGTGCAGAAGTCTCCCTAGTTTTAATCATGGCCAGACTGTAAAAGATAACGAAGCACCCAAGTCTTTTGTGAATTGGAGCACTCATAATTCTTTAATTACCCTTTAAAAGTCATCTCTGCTGTTACAGTATTGCTGTTTAAATGGCACATGGCTGCTGTTCAGAATTAGTCATTGTTAATTTCAAAAAAAACCTCTCTGCAATGCCAAAGGCCTAACAATTATCTCAATAGTTCCAATCAGGCTAATGTTGCTTGCCACAGTTATAGCTGGGTCTTCAGTTAGTGATGCCACACATGGCAGCAGGAGTACCCCTGACTGCCCAGGCACTGCTCAGCCTAACAGCTCTGCTGGGGCTTGCTTTCAAGGCACACATCAAGGGAGAAAACTGCTAGCACAGAGAGGCAGGGGGTGTGAACCTGGCTTCAGCACTCCAGCCAGCACAGTCTGTGAGGCAGAGAAGCTCAGCAAGGCCTGGGCAGCCCCGCTTCCTGCAGTGCATCTTTGAAGGTCTGCCACAAACTTAGCCAGCTATACAAGAAAGTAACACAGATAAACCATCACAGATTTCCTCAGCAGCAAAAAGTTAGGACTCTGGGCACCTGCTCCTACTTGGTATAGAGGCAGGAGGATTTTTAATCTCAGTCTTACAAAGCAGCACAACAAAACAGCAGAACATTGAAAATCTTTCACCTGTATTTAGAAATCCTCCAACCCCCAGCTGGAAGTGGCATTGAGCAGAACATCTTTCAACACCTGTGTCAATCACGTCTCCAGTCTCACTGCAAAGGGGTAGTGGTTCCAAACCTTTAACATGGGCAGGGCACACCTGTATTCCAAAATGCAATCTCTTAACTGTGACACACAGAG